>NC_083349.1:11696519-12000308 GCF_030254825.1 Meriones unguiculatus
CCCCATGTATCTTCAGGGCTGCTCTTCGGGAGCACAGCTAGGCAAGGGCCAAGAAACGGCTGGAGGGCCTCGCCTCATCTCAAAGCTGTAGTTGTCCCCTCCTCCCACTCTTCTGCCCATCAGCCTGACAGTTGTCCTAACAGGACTTCTTGTCTTCCTGAGAGGCCAGCAAGAAGCGGCAGGAGCCAGACACAAGCGGCAAGACATCTGAAGAATGGTGGCTACAGTAATTCCCAACATGGGGACTTCTTGGAACTCTAAGGGTTCAAGGGGAAGTCTACCCCATCTAGGCCAATGAACTCGGAACCTTCTATCTTGGGCCTGGCAGTTTCCAAAGCCGCGTTTGATTCTACTGCAGCCGAGGCTCAGGCCAACCACAGAGGTTCTGTTCTGATCCCACAACCTCCCCTGTTCTGGAACAGGCGCCCAGAATGAGAGGAGTGGGGTTGGAGAAAGCTGGGTTCCTTACCAACTCCAGTTGCCTCCCACCAGCAGTGGTCTGCAGCGTTCTCATATATGACATAGAACCTCAAAACAACCAAAGTGAGAGGCTTCATTCTCAAGTTGGAACAGGGACCCTTTGAAATCAGCCCTGTGCTAGCCAGCCTTGCACGTATGCCCTTGCGCTCATTCACTCATTCAATCAGAATTAACAATGATACATTAGGGACTTGGGAGATTAAGCTGTGAGAAATGCCTCTCCCCTTCAAAGGCTTTCCTGTCTTTTGGCTCTGTTCTGGGCAGGGTCACTCTATGGAGCGCTACAGCTGGCCTTGAACTCACAGGGATCTGCCTACTTCTGCTTTCCCATTGCTGGGGCTAAAGGTGTGCACCACCACAGCTGACAGGCTTTTCAGTCTTAGAGTACAATCCAGCAAACCACCATGATCACGCAGCATGTGCCCAATAACCTAGTCAACAGTAACCAGTTATTACATATGGTCTTCCCATGATCTGTGATCAAGGGTGTCACCTACATGGTTTCACTTTAATGTACAGACGGGGAAACCACAGCACCCAGAGGCACCACGTGGCTTTCCCACAGCCACACAGGGAAGGGCCCAGCCTCAGACCTGTCTTAGGGGCAGCCTGTGTTCCTCCCAGCATTTGCTAAGTCTCCCCTCTTAGGGGGTATTGAGCACTGAGGACCTGATGAAGGACTGCCACCCCTCCCCAGGGTGTTCAGGAAAGACATTGGAGATTTTACGCTGGGGCTCTGTTGAGAAAGATCCCAAAGGACAGGTTTAGAAAATTCTGTGTTTAGTTACAAGACTGCTGTTCTGTAGAACATCAGAGACATGAAAAAAAGGCTTAGAAATTATTTCCTTTGAGGTCACCAGGACAGAATGGCTCTAGGATGGACACAGCTGTTAGCCCAAACTACTGATTACAGAAATGGTTTATTCATGTGTGCGGGGCGGTGGGGGGGTGGTGGAGGGGGACTTTATACAGTCTCAATATCCTTTTTTTTTTTTTTTGCTGTTTATTACTCAGCTGTTGCTCTTTACTGTAAGAAATAATAATAAACTTTTTAAGTGTAGAAGTTACAAAGCTGTCTCCAAAAGGCCAAATATGCCCCAAGACTATCTTTGGTGTTTGACTGAATGTAACCAAACAGCCGCTACAGAAAAAGAAAAGAAAGAAAATTCTAGCCACAAACCCTGTCTCCCCAGCCTTCTGATTCACCGTGGCTGTGAAGCATGGGCCTGGCTGCCACTCCATAAAAACTTCACGTACATCAACCGCAGCCAGCTAGGCAGAGAGCAGAGCTGGCGTCCGGCAGATGGTCTGCCTTCGGATGGGAATTCTGCCTCCTCGTTCACAGGAAATGGAAGCCGACATGGCATTCAATACTGGATTGTTAGGTAATGGTGTGGGGTCAGAGGCCAGGATCTGCTCATTAAAATTTCAGATAGATGGCTGCTTGTCCCTTCCTTTCTAGAAGAATTGACCTTTGCAGTACTGTTTCCTGTGTGCTATTTTTGTCTAACAGCCTGGGCATTCACAATGAACAGGGGGCACTTATTTCTTATCCAAGCTTGCATTTAGCTCAATTCCCATCGAGTACAAGCAGAGGAAACACGGAGGCAAATTTTCCTCAGCTGAGATTTTACAGGCAGCCTCTCCCGTGTGGGCAGCTTGACCTATTGATGGAACTCAAGACAGCTCACAAAACAGCTTTTCTCTCTCCTAGCACAGTTCCCAAGGCTTGCTCAAAAGTAAACAAACATGATGGCCCCACGATTGAGATTCTTGGAAATCTTGTTAATTCCATCTCTTAGACTGAAATTCCTGCTGCCTCTCAGCCTATGTTTAAACACGATTCATTTTCCTATGTTTTTTGTCTTAGGGTTTCTCCTTCCTAGAACCCCAGGTCTTTAATCTCCACAGAGTCCTGACCCCCAGGGAGTCTCTTTCAGGCAGATACAGCCCTCACGAGTCAACTACCATAGAGATTCAATACTCAAGCAGGATGAAGGTATGCTCTGAGGCAAAGCAGGCAGAAGGAAAGAGCACCCCATCTGTATACGTTACCTTCCAGCTGGAGCCCCCTATATAGAGTCACCTGGTGGAAGGGATGCCATTGTTGAGGAGGCCTTTAGACTCCCATTTCCAGAGAAATGACTAGAAAGGCAAACAGGATTTTCACAAAAAAAGAGATGGCCTCACAAGAATGATCCAAGTGTTCAATGATGCCCATTCCTTAACTTGGGGTAAGCAGAAGAGCCCCTTTGGCTTTGGTGACATGCTCCCCTGAAGGGTGTGAGTCCTGAGTCATAAGCCACTCAGCCTAAGGGAATTCCAAACCATCTTGTGAGGATGCTCAAGCCGCACCATGGAGGAGGACTGAGGTCAGGAACCAGGATGTGGGTATGGTATGAATGAGCTGATCTGAAAGTAGCTCTTCCAGTCTCTGTCAAGCTTTCAGGTGACAGCTGCTTGGGACAGTATTTTGACTGCAACCTTTGGAAAGACCCGAAAGCAGAGCCTCAGCAAAGCTGCCTTCAAATTCCCAGAATAGAGAATTAGCTTTGTTCTGTGCCATCAACCCTTTTGCAGGGTAGGTGGGTAAGCTGTTATACCACAATAGCCAGCACACATTTCCTGAACTGCAAACATGTCTGCATTTGTTTCTAGCTTCCAGGACTTCTGACTGTGTCTCCTTAAAGGCAACCCCCCTTGTTTGAGAGCATTGAACACAGGTTCCTATGTTCCTCAAAACATAGCCCGGGTTCCTGGAGGCCAGGAGAGCTGGAGTTTATTGAGGCTAAGGAAAACTTGAAAGTATTTTGGGAATGAGTTGAGGCCTTCACGTCTGGTCTTCAGCTGGTTTTCTCTCAGGGGAGGGGTTGGGTCTCCCTCACTATAGCTGCAGGGAAGATCAAGCCTCATACGTGTGATGAAATCCCTTTCTTACCTGATCTATCTGATGGCAAATTAGAATGATTGCTTCTTATTTCCTGTACTTGACACTAGAAAGTAACTGGACACCAGCCTCTATTCCACACTGGAATTCAGTTCCTATCCCACCCTTACTGTTTTAGGCAAATCAGCCCCATTTTCCTTAACATGCCTCTGAAGTCCCATTCTCACAGTCCTCAATCAGGCTTGTTGCTGTCCTCTGGGTCTGCTCCAGAGTGCTGCTTTCTCTCAAACAAAAAGGCCAAACATGGCCTCAGAGCTCCTAGAAGGGTCTGGGCAAGGCCAATGGAGACTGAGGACTGGCTTGTTGTGTGTTGATAGCTGCAGCAGAGACCAGTAACTCCTCTGGTTTTTTCTTTGGAAGTGGGAAGCAACTACAGACAGTTCTGGGGGCACTGTCTCTCTAGAGGGTCCTCAGACTGTGCCCTGCCTGCCTTTGCTTGTGGCATACACACACAAAGCCTGGACTTCATAAAAGGCATTTCAGCCTACTTCTTGGATCCTGGAAGATCTGAGCTTTTGTTTTCTCTTCATTCTGCATGCTTCCAGACATGCTTATCTGGGGATTCTTCCTTCCATTAACCCGTCCATGAACTCAGGCATAAAAGACACCCAGTGTAGTGGTTCTTGCCCATAACACTAGGCTTCCAGAGGCCGAGACAGGAGATTGCTGAGTCTGAGGCCAGCCTGAGCTATAGTTGGAGAGATTGCCTTAGACAGCCAGACAAAGAAACAAGACATCCAGAGTTTCTATTGGACAGCGGTTCTTTCTCTCACATTCCAGTCTGGAATTTTGAACTGAATAACCATCTCCGCCAACTCCAGATGTAGCAGGACCCTTTACCATGTCCCTGCCATTTCCAGTGCCAGTGAAGGGCTGACAGACTGGCAGGGTCATCTTTGCCTTTGGAATTAGCCCAGATCGCCTTCATACAGTACACAGGTTCTCTGGGGTTAACTCACAACCAGGCTGGTTTCTTCCCCATCCTATCGAGTCTTTAGTTTCACGAGGTTGCTCACGTCTTTAAAACATCTGTCATGTTATGGTTTCCCATATGTCCATATAAGCCCCCCCCCCCTCCTAGGCCTCAACTGGTACCAGTTCTTCTGTAATGTCTTTCTACGGTCTGGGCAAATGAAGACTTCCTTTTCCTGTCTCCCATTCTATGTAGCACTGTTCAACTGAGGCTGCCCACTAACCATGCTCAACATGACTGTGTATACCTGCCTGCCATACAAGACAAGGACACGTGTGTCATCACTATCCGGGTCACTATCTACTAGGACCACGCCGTGCTCAGAGCCAAGACAGAGAAGAACATCACTCTCCAGTTGAGTGCATATGCAAGCCACTGTGTCGCCATGTTTCTTTGTAGATTTTTTATGAATGTTCTTCTCTATAGTTTTCTGATCCAAACTCAACAGGGGTGGTTCTCTGGAAGTGTATCTATTGCTGAGGTCCAAAAAGATAAGTGGACAATATTTCATCCCTCCAAAGTCACTGTCCCAATAGCTTTCCTAATTATTCTAGTTAAGGCCCATTACCATAGCAAATCAAGTTAGACCTGATTTCCAGAGCGGCAATCTGTGCGTGTTTTATATTCTAACCCCCCCCCCCCTGATTTTTAAGTAACTCTATTACTTCTGGTATTAAAAAAAAATGAAAGTCTACTAAGGCTCCAAACAACCTCAAACCATATTTTGTTCTAGTAATCAGACAATGGATAAGATTGTGGTTACTTGAGGATATTGCCAACAATGGAAAAATTAGATGAGAGCCTGAGTCAGAATAATTTGAAACCAGAAATGTGTGTTGGTAATAACTCAAAAAGTCACATGGCACAGCCTCAGAGACAAAATCAAATCTGATGTGTTTTGTTTTTTTTTTTAAAGTCATATCCTCGTATATTAGAGAGGCCCTTCCACCTGGTAGGATGCCAAGAAACCTTACAAAATCTAGTGTTGAGAAATAAGAATCCTTCTTCTTTAGAAAAATCCTGTGTCTCTTAGGGATAAGATGTAGACAGTCTTGTGAGCCTTATGGACAAATGATCTACAGTGGGCAAGAAGCAGTGGTGTTGTTAAAGAGGAGACTGTTAAAGTAAGGTAACCGCCATCCCTGCGTCTTAAGCTGTTTGGGTGCTCTTCCATCACCTGGAATGAGGCTGTGGTATCACTCTAGGTGGAGGCTGGCGCGGCAGTTGGAGTCCACACCAGTTCCACTGCAGTGAAATACCCAAAGCATGATCCGATAGTGTGGTTTTGTTATTCAAAACCTGCCTCTCGCTCACCTGTCTGGAGCAGGGAAGGGAATGCTTACTCAGCCCTGGCAGAAGCCAAGCACCAGGCTTATATCACCTACTTGGTCCTCCCTGGAGGATCTCCACACGTAGGGAAAGAATGCATGTGATTACGATTGGCACAATAGGGCACCTGGGTCACCTGCCCCACAAGGTGGCCCTTTTGCCTTTCTCAGAACAAGCCTCTGGAGTCTGAGTGTGTAGTCTGCATAGCTGAACCCTGCTTCCTGCTTCTGTCTTCTCCATTTTATGGCAGTTGACCTATTTTTATGGCCTTTTTTTTTTCTGACCTATTTTTTTTTTTTTTTGAGAATGACACAAAACTCTCTTGTATATTAGCAAAAGAAAAAAAGGTGTGGTGGGGGGGTGGGTAGGAAGCAGGAGTGTGGAGAAGCGGAGGAGAAAACTTACACACAGTATCCCTAGACGAACACACGTGAGATCAAAGCTGCACTGATGCTATATAAAGGGGTGTTTGGTTTTTGTCACAAAAAAATATAACCAAAAACTTGTCAGGAATACTTAAAAATTGTTAATGGTCCTTTCAAAATTGTGCACAGGTGAGTGTATGTGTGTGCACAGGGGAGGGGGAGAAGAAAGAGAGAGAGAGAGATAGACAGAGAGAGACTTTTTAGCTGTTTATTTTCTAAAATGTTCCCACTGGGTAATGACAATGCCTGCCGGTAAGGAACCTCCTTTGCAAAAAGAAGACAGGCAGCTCCTGTGCGTTTCCTAGCTTCCTAGATGCAGTTGCAAAACGGTCCTCTGCTTAGGGATACTTCAGCCAGAGGCTGCCTGTCTGAACTGTTATCCCATACCCAGCTGGCGGACTGAAAATTACATATCTGTTTTACAAGAGAGGTTTATGTTCTGGACGGCAAGTGGCCAGACATCCAGTTCCCGAGTGCTAGTTAAAGGCCTACCCAACAATAATGCCATGATAATGGCAATTACCATTTAATGAGTATTTATCGCAGCCTGGACACTTCACATATGTTATTTATAAACATCTCTATTGCCCTGTGATGCAAGGATGTGGTTCCAGTGTCACAGATGAAAAAGTAAGACTCGGTAGTGCCAAGGTATTCCATACCTACAACCAGTAAATAAAAGCTGAAAGTGGGGCTTAAACCCAAATGTGCCTCATTCAGGAACCTCTCTCTCTCTCTCTCTCTCTCTCTCTCTCTCACTCTGTGTGTGTGTGTGTACATGTGTGTGTAGACCTAAGGATAATTTTAAGTGTTGTTTTCCCCCAGGCCCCATCTGCCTTGCTTGGTTTGTTGAAAATGGGACGTGGGGCTCCTTAAGTCCCAAGGATCCTCCTGTCTCTGCCTCCCCGGTGCTGGGATTGTAGACATCCACCATCATGCCCAGCTTTTGACTCAGGTGCTGAGAGTGTAACTCGGCACCTAGTAGTTGTACAGCAAGTACTTTACCGACTGGACACCTCCCCAGTCCCTCAACTCCAGAATCTTTCCTCCCCTGAGCCAGATCCCCTCCCTTAAGAGAACGCCTGCTGAGAGTTGTACTGGATCCCTGGCTCATCCCACGAGAGTTCGCTAACGTGTTCTCCGTGTCCTTCTCCTCCCTCTTAGAAAACAGAAGTCCCCTTAACACTGATCAGCTCAGAATGGAAGGACATGGAAGGCAAGGTCACATTCTTGATTAGATCCCACAACAGGACATTTTTAGAAAATATGAAACAGAAATGAAATCCAGAGTCTAGTTAATAATAATATATTCACATTAGTTTCTTGCTTTTGAACAAATGTGCTATGTTATTTATGTATAGAGAACAGGAAAATCGAGGTGAGGGAGATTCGGAGCTTCCTGTGCATCTTTGTGACTTTCCTTTGCTTTGTTTTAGAGATGAGGTTTCACTCTGTAGTCCAGACCGTCCATGAGCTCACAGCAATCCTCCTGCCTCACCTTCCTAAACGCAGGGTTACAGGAATGAGCCACCGTATCTGGATCCTTTACATGACTTTTCTTAATTCTGAAGTTATTCTAAGAGGTAGATGGGGATAGCAGCTCTTCTGTAAGTCCTGCGTGTCTAGACAACTGAAATCAAGATTCACATCATGGATTACTTACCACAGTCTGAACAGACAGTGCACCAGTGTTTCCCAGTTACCCACCAGCATTTTAGGGTGAGTATGCCTGTTTCAAAGTGCCAGGAACTGAGGTCTTGTCTCCGTCTGTAAAGTGCTGGTCTTGTAAACATGAAGGCGGAGTTCCATCCCCAGAGCCCACGTGCTCTGCTGAGACCCGCACTTGAATTCTGAAGCTATGCGTACAGTCCCAAGACTGGGGAAGCAGAGACAAAAGGACTCCTGAGGTTCAATAACCAGCCAGCCTGAACTGCTTGGCAAGTTCCAGACAAGTAAGGGAACCTGCCTCAAAATTAAAAAAAAAAAATTAAATTAAATTTAAAAAAAAACAGCAAAATGATACACACTTCTACACACACGTGCATGCAAACACACACACACACACACACACACACACACAAATAAAGTGCTACTAAATGTGTGATAGGTTTTTCTTCCTTTGTATTTTCTTAATCAAGAAAAGCCAAAAATAGAATTTCAATCCAGAATAAAAAGCTGCTATTAAATCGTCTCAAAATCTAGGAAGAAAAAAGTATGTGGCATATGGTATATGCTACTATTTATCTAATAAATCATGATTTGAGTATATAAGCATGAGCACAGAACTGCACAATTATATTTTGAAAGGACCATTAATAATTTTTAAGTATTCCTGACAAGTTTTTGTTTATATTGTCTGTGAAAAAAAAACAGATAAATATGCATTATTATTTTTGTTATTGTTGTTGTTGTTGTTATTCCATGGACAAGAGCTAATAAGTCAGGACTGAGAAGGAAGTGGGGGAAGGGTTGGTCTTTTCCAAATACACTCAAAATGCAGGTCTAGTGTTTTAACCACAAAAAAAAAAAATATTTTCTTTCAAGACTTACTTATTTTTATTTTATGTGTATGAGTGTGTGCCCATGTATATGTATGTATGCATGCCACGTATGTGGAAGGCCAAAGAAATAAGGAGTTGGAGCCTCCAAATTAAAGACCACCATGTAAATGCTGAGAGTCAAACTTGGACACCCAGAAAAGAACAGTCAGGGTTCTTAACAGCTGAGCCATCACTCCAGCCTCAACACAAACATATTTTTATAGAATTGCAAAGTAAATATAAGCATTTTTTAAAAGAATCAGTCCCCAGAAGTCAAAAGCAAAATGAAATAAATAAATTTAGCTAGTGATTGATTTGTTATATAAATTTAAAGAGAGAATTAGTCTATCTGGCTCTCAGCACTTTGAAACATAAGTTTGATTGTTCATTGTTAGGAAGATACCCAAAGAACAAAAAGAAGAAACAGGAAAAAAAAAATGTGAGTACATTTTAATTGTCACGTTGCTGTTCTTAGGTTTAGGCTTGATGTTCTGAGATTTAAGACTGAGAAATTCTAGAAAAACACCCATTTCGGCTGAGAACATTCACATAGATAGATTCAACATAACTTGTTTTATATAAAAAAATTAAACAATTTTCAGCTTTCTGCACTAACGGTTCTAGAGGCACCAGATAACCCATCAATAGCAAATGCTTCTAGAGCCTGCACTGTGGTATCTATGCAACATTTTCCCTAAAAAGGCAGCCACAGCTTTTTTAAGAGCCTGCCAACTCCAGAGCTGGTCCAAGAAGCATACAGAGACTTGGCTGGTCTTAGTTGTCAACTTGACTGAGTCTGGAATCAACTAAAACCCAAGCCGCTGAGGGCACTCCTGTGAGGGGCTTTCCCGATTAGGGTATTTGAACAGGTACTCCCACTCTATACACGGTCACAGCATCGGGTGGCAGCCAGGATAAAGGGGCGCAGAAGGAAAGCATTGCCTGCTTGTCCTCACTCTTGTGGGCAAGTTCATCCACACTGTAGAGGTGGCACTCCCTCACTGATAGCAGATTCAACCTCTTCCAGACTCCAACACAGACTGAAGATAAAAGGCTCTCCAAAATAATCCTCCAGGATGCCAGGACCACCCTGGGACTGCATCTGGGACTGCAGAGACATTCAGCCTCATGGACTGAATATAGAATTCTTGGCCTCTGTGGTGCGAGACAGCCATTGCTGGACTACCCAAACTGCAGCCTGTCTTCAAAAATCCCCATTGTGTGTGTAGGCATGCATGTGAGTGTGTGTGTGTACATTCTCTCATTTCTATTTTTTTTTTTTTAGAGAGCACCGACTGATAAAAAACCCTGCACTATCTTGTCATACCAGAAGGAAAAAGCCATCAAAGGTCATGAGAGTCAGGTCAGAAAAAAATCCAGGAATTAACATGACTAAGCTCCCATTAGGCAAGACTAAAACAATTAGAGCAATGATGACTTAGGTTTGAAAACACACTGAGTGAAATAATATGCATTCATGAATCCATTAGGACAGGGAGAACCGAACAAGCATCCATTTGGATGGTCAGGACACTAGGAAACCAAGTCATTATTTTGAAATGGGGCTAATAAAGAGGCAGAGGAACCATTTTGTCCTGCCTCTCCTATCTGAGCCCTACCTTAGGGCATGCAAATAGCTGGTGCTAAAACGGATTCTTTTTTTCTAGAAGTAGGCCAGACAAAGGACAGCAGAAGGGGGAGGCTGTCAGTTTTCAAGTCCATTGAAACCACACATCCAAGAAGAGTAACTCAAGCTCGAATCCTGGCTTGACAAGTATGACCTGGAGTTGTTAACTCTCTGCCTTAGTTTCCCCACATGTGCTGCAGTGAGAATAATGTAGCCTTACACACAGCTGGCCAGAGGTTGTGCCTCTTGACGACAGCACACAGAACTGAATACAAACCCAACAAAGAACCATGTTCAGATACACCTTGGGGAACACGCTGGTTGAGTGTGGACTGTGGGAAATGAGGGCAGTGTTGTTTATCGAGGGGCTACAGGCCAGTACCAGCATCATCTGGGACCTTTGTTAGAAGTACAAACTCTTGGGTCACCCCAGTCCCACTGGCTCAGAGTCTTCTCTGGGGCCAGGCCCCAGGGTGCTGCTTAAGAAAGCATGCAAGGTGTTTTTTTTTCCAATTCTTTATTAATTACACTTTATTTAGTATCCCCCCTGTGGTTCCCTCCCTCCTCCTGTCCGAATCCCTCCCTTCCTCCCCCCTCTGTAGACATGCCCCTCCCTAAGTCCACTGATAGGAGAGGGCTTCTTTTCCTTCCTTCTGATCCTAGTCAATTAGGTCTCATCAGGAGTGGCTGCATTGTCTTCCTCTGTGGCCTGGTAATGCTGCTTCTCCCTCAGGGGGAGGTAATTAAAGAGCAGGCCAATCAGCTCATGTCAGAGACAGTCCCTGTTCCTATTACAATGGAACCCACTTGGATGCTGAACTGCTATGGGCTACATCTGTGCCGGGTCTTAGTTTATCTCCATGCATAGTCCTTGGTTGGAGTATCAGTCTCAGAAAAGACCCCTGTACTCAGATTTTTTGGTTCTGTTGCTCTCCTTGTGGAGTTCCTGTCCTCTCCAGATCTTACTGTTTCCCACTTCTTTCATAAGATTCCCTGCACTCTGCCCAAAGGTTGCCCATAAGTCTCAGCATCTGCACTGATAGTCTGCAGGGCAGAGCCTTTCAGAGGTCCTCTATGTCAGGCTCCTGACTTGTTCCCTCTTTTCTCCTTCTTCTGATGTCCATTCTCTTGGCCTTTCTGAATAGGAATTGAGCATTTTAGCAAGAGTCCTCCGTCTTGATTAGTTTCTTTAGGTGTACAGATTTTAGTAGGTTTATCCTATATTATATGTCTATATGAGTGAGTATATACCATCTTTCTGCTTCTGGGATAGCTCACTCAGGATGATCTTTTTCAGATCCCACCATTTACCTGGAAATTTCATGATTTCCTTGTTTTTTATTGCTGAGTAATATTCCAAGGGTCTGAAAGTGAGGACATTCCAGTTCTTTTCCTTTCCCACCTCCACTACCAAGGGACCTGATCTTTGGCATGCTAGACAAGGATTCTGCCTCAAAGCTATGGCCCTAGCCCAATTTAATACTCAAAACTGAATACAGGCCCAACTGGCATGGTCAGAAACCTATTTTGTCTAACGATGTGAATTACAAGGGACCCTTATATTTTAAAGCAGAAAAACCTACTAATATTTCATTTTTTTCCAAAGAAATTTTTGTTTTCACTTTCAATTATAGCATCATTTTGAAGCACGTCGAAAAGCAGAGTGAAAATTAAGTACTTACCCTTGTCAACCCAATGTAATAGTTGTTCATTTTTTGTTCTTCTTGCTATATTAGTTTTTGAATTATTTTACCATTTTATTATGAGAATCTTGAGGTATCCAAGATTTGAATCCAAGGTATCCAAAAAAAGAGAGAGATGTGATGTGTGCGAGAGGAGGGACCTAAAGAAGCAGAAAGAATTTTCTCAAATAACAATTTGCGGAGTGCCAACCTTGCTGGGCTCCTGGCGTGCATGACTTGTAAAAATCCTTCATGAGGGAAACGGAGAAGGCTGAATGCTGACATGGTAATTGATATTAAGAAATTGTTAATTTTTAAAGGCATGTTCCTAGACTCCTGTTAGGTTTCTAAGGGGCCTTGTAGCAGCATAAACACTTCTGTGTGAAAACGGTATCAAAGTGAAGGCTTGTTTTTAAAGAATCCAGGGGTGAGGAGTGGGCCACAACTGAAATAAGAGTGGGTGTGATGTCAGAATTATGGAGGCAGGCGCTGGGTGTGAGGGGAGTTTGTTTCACCCCTCTCTTTTCTTAACATTTCTGTGTTTTCATAAGGTGGAAAAAAAAACCCTAATTGAGGATAATATAGCAAACATTTCAGAAGTGCTAGATTGGACTGGTTGGAGCAGATACTGTGTTTCCTTTACTTTTCTGTATACTTGGAAATTATGCTATAATTAAAAATGACAAAAAAAATAACTTGCATAAAAAGTGAAATGGGGTCTCATGTTTGGATTGTATTACTGTGGAAAACAGAGAGCATTTGCTTTGGCTGTTGTTAAATTTCTCTAGGTAGAGAGTAAACAAGGTGACTTCAGCTGTTACTGGCACCATTATTGCTGATGTGAAGATGCAGGCAGTGAGGTCCAGGGAGGCAGGTGCTGAAAAGGCCACTACCACTTTAGTCTCTGTCTAATTCCGTGTTCTACCCTAGCCTTGCAAGGGGCTTAAGAATAAAACTCCGGGGCTGGAAAGATAGCTTAGTGATTGAGAGCATATACTGCTCTTTTAGAAGATTAAAGTTGAGTTCCCAGAACTAGTGTATCTGGCACCCTCCTCTGGCCTCATAAGGTTCCATATTCTTGTGAGTGCACACTCATGCATATACGAGTTTATTGGTCTACAATATCCACACAGCACATACATGCCTGTTAACTATACAGCTCCATAAAGATTACGTGTGATCCAGGCACAGCCACATAGATAATTACCAAGATCACAAGACAAAAACAAACAAACAAACAAACAAACAAACAAACAAACACCTTCCATCACCTCTATCCCTTGTCCTAACTGCAAAACTTCTGCAGAGGTTTGAATGGGAAATATCCCTCATAGTCTCAGGCTTTTGAATATTTGCACCCCCGTGGGTGATGCAGTTTGGGAGGTTTAGTTGGTACAGCCTTGCGGGAGAGAGTGTATCATGGCAGTGGAGGGGAGGGTTGGGGAAAACGAGGGTTGGCACTTCTGGCTTTCAGTCTCTGCCTCGTGCTTGAAGTTGCAGATATGAGCTCTTAGCCTCCTGCTTCTGCCAAGTTACCTTCCACTGGCTGCCATGCCTCCCACCATGATAGCCTCTTATCCCACTGGACCCACAAGCCAGAATAAACTCATTCTTCCATAAAGTAGCCTCAGTCATGGCATTTATCACAACAACAGTAGCCACTGTGCAACCTTCTGCCACATAGATCCAAACGGCATCCTGCCGGGTGGCCTCTTATGATGCTGTGTGAGAGGGACAAGCTTATTCTTTCATTAGTGCACAGCATTCCATTGTTAGAATCTACCCTCGGTGTATGGGCACTTGGGTTGCTTCCATTCTTGTCCATAAAGATATCTGCAATAAACAAGCCTCTAAGCATCTCCTATGCACCTGGGTCCACACTCAGCTTGGACACAAACCTGGGAGTAGGCCTATTGGCCTGTTCGTTGTTATGATTGATACTTGTCTCCATCAGTTCTCATCCAAGGCATCATCTCCAACTTGGCTGTACCGCTGCCACTCCACCACTGCAAAGTCCCAGGAGCTTCCTACTCATGTTTTAGGCATCCCAATATTCCTGTCTTGGAAACATGAAGATGCCCTGGGTTCTACTGAATTCATCTTCCCTCCTCCAGCTTCCCTGGCCTTTCCTCCCTAGCTCAGCTATGGTTCTTATCACTCCTAGCAGAAGCATTTGTTTCCTGTTGATACTCTTACAGTCACTCTCCCTTGGACAGGGCAGTGTCATTCGTCCTGGAATCACACAGGGCCTGGATCGAGAAGTGTTTGGTGAGATGAATAAATGCTCAGTCAATAATCAGTATTTTTAAGAGCTTAAAATATACTCACCTGGAAGGACTTGGAACACATTTTATAAGTGACAAAATTCTTTGACTCACATGGACCCGTTTTCATAGCTGTAGCACAGGGGAGAATTTAGTCTGAAATTCTAAGATCCTTCCAGAATCTAGGAAATACAAAGAAGCAGGCTGACTGCCAGGGCGAGTGCCCTGCATGGCACCTTAGCTCAGACAGAGCTTCTGCTTTGAAGCGTCCATCCATCTCTTCCCCTCTGGATACCGTTTTACCATGATCACAACAAATAGTACTTACATTGTTTTTCAACACTTACCAGGATCAAGAGCATCCCTGGTGAAGGCTTGATGGATGTGTGTGCTGGGCCTGTCCAGCACCGCCTCTGTCTCAGAATTTCCCATCAGAGACCTCCTAGTCCAAGAGCACGAGCCAAGAGGAGAATCATCCCATAGAAGCTATTTTGGATTTCTCTAATAGACATGTCTACAAAAAGATTGACATCTGTGTAACGGGGAGTTGAAAATTCACTGCTTGGTTAAAATAACTAGGGTACCTATGTAGATAATTGTAACCGCCAGCAATTAAGCTGAAAAGCCCATCTTTCAGGCAAATATTTGGCTTTCGTTGAACTTCTGCAAAATGATTATGCCAGTGGACAGACATCTGCAGCCTGGGTTGTGAGCATTTTATGAGTAGTTTTCTTGATGCAAGAGGCTGCTGCAGAATGGAAGCAAAAAAAAAAAAAAAAAAAGGACGTCAAGTCCTGAAAGAGTGGTGCTGGAGAGACATACCTAGGGAGGTTAAGACAAATACAATTACAATATTACTACTGTGTGCGTGCGTGTGTGCGTGTGTGCGTGTTTATGTGTGAATACAGGTACACATGTGTCATGGTACAAGTGTGGATGTCAGAGAACAACCTGAATGTCAGTCCTCACTTTCTACTTTATCTGAGACAGTCTTATTCACTTGCTGAAAACATCAGGCTAGCTCACCCCCCCGCCCCCATCTTCCAGGGATTACTGTATCCGCCATCCATCTCTCCATGGGAATGCTGGGAGTACAGACACAAGTTACAGCATCCGGCTTTTGTGGGGGTGTGGGGGAGATCTAAACTTAGGTCCTCATGCTTGTGTCGCAAGTCCTGTATGTACTGAGCCATCTCCCCGTCCCCTCACTGTGCCACTTCCAAGTCATAAGAGCATAAGGGAGTAGTTACATTATTGGTGCGTTTTATCGCACTGGTCTAAGCTCTTTGATGAGTTTTCTATACTGGATCCTAGACCCTTTACCTTTAAATTGTTTCTATGATGATCATATGTGTACTATTGAACAAATATCCCTGGTTTTTGCTCCCAACCCCTAGCAGCATGGACTCAGCTCCATCTCCTCCAAGCAGTACACCAGGAATCCTTGGGAGAGCCTGATGGCCAGGACTCTGATACTGAGCTGTGCACTGACTCATGGCCCCACTTAGGCTGCCTTGTTTTCAGGTATTTCTCTGGAACTTCAGTGAAGATGGGCCTATGGGGCTAAAAAGGTTTGTTCTCATGTTTAGTCTATACCCCCACGATGGCAAGGAAAGAAACTCCTGTATGGACAGGCCTTTGTATCTTCCAGATGCTGGGGAGAGCGTCACTTCATCTGGGCATCTTCTACAGAAGAGAGACAGGCTGAGAAATGTGTGATGAGGACAAGCAAAGGACCTGGGAGGCTTCACCTGTAACTCCAGCAAAGCTTTGACATCAGACAGTGTCTACATAGAACACAGTGAGGAGAATGGAGTAACAGGTGTCTGATTTGGGGCTAAAGAATAGTTGGGGTGAGGGGGAATGGAAATGGAGTACTTGGAAGAGCCAGGTATAAGTTCCTGAGAGCTGTAGTTTGGAGAACTGGAAGGGAGCAGAGCCTTTCTATAAATTTGTTTGTCCCCTCTGAGATTTTAGCACTCCAAGCTGAGCCTCAGCCAAGAAGATCTACGCAAGGAGGCTGCCTCAGGCCTGCCCAGCCGCATCCACAACCTACTATGAACACGGCAAGAAGGGAGTAAGTCAGACACACCAGAAGGAAGCACAGGCCTAGGGAGGCTCCATTCAGGGGCAATGTTACTGAGCAGTTCTTCCTGCCTGCTCAGCCACTTCCTGTCCTGAAGCAAGGGAAAGCTTGCATTCACAGGAAGCCTAGGATAGCAAAGGCAGCTTCCTGTTTCCAAGGCCACACTGAACCACCCAAAGCTGAAGTCTATGTCAATTACTCAGCAAAGTTAGTAAAGGCTCACTTGTTTATTTTAAATCCTTGTAAGCTGATTGACAGTACCTGCATTCATAAGCACGGACATGGATAAAGAAGTTTGTACAGGTGACGTTATTTAATAAAATAACTATTAAGAAAATTAGGAAAATGTTTAAAAGATGTAACCTAGTCAAGGAAAGCCACACTGTCCTGAAATAGCGCCATGAAATCACACTAATCAGAAAAAGAAAGGAAGCAAGATTTAAACAAAACAGTACATAAGTTTGTGTGGATTGTCATTCTCTCTCTCTCTCTTTCACATCTCCTCCCTTCTTCCCTTGCTCCCTCCAGCTGTATAAATAACTGTCTATAAAAAAAATCATAGAAAATACAGCAAAACATTCACACTGGTTATTTTAGGTTGACAGAATTTTGAGCAACTTTTGTTTCATATTAAAATTTTCTACAGTGACAAAGTTTTTTTTAAAGTGTATTTTGGTTAGCTTTTACTGTGTACTAAGCAACTCAGAAATTGAATGGTTTAGAAATGAGACACATCAGCTGGGTGTCTCAGCAGCACATGCCTTTAATCTCAGCACTTGGAAGGCACTGGCAGGTGGATCTCTGTGAGTTTGAGGCCAGCCTGATCTACAGGGAAGTTCCAGGACAGCCAGGGCTACACAGAGAAACCCTGTTATAAAAAACAAACAATCTATGAGAAAACAAACAAACAAGCAAAAAATGAGAGACATAATTTTCAGTGTTGAGTGGGTAATTAGGACTGTACTTCGGGTCTAGGGTGGTTTGCTGGCTCTTGAAGTTAGCTGACAGCCAGGATGAGTCAGTAATGAGGCCATATTTGCCTTTCTGATAAGTGGCAGGTTGCTTGGTCTAAGGACTTGATCTGGGATGAGTGTCTATATTTCTCTCTTTCTGGGCTTGCCCAGGCCTCAGCTCCCGGTGGCCTCTAGAATCCAAATAATCAAGAGAAGAGAGTGAGTCATGAGGTGACTTCCCTTTTCATCAGCCCACATCACATTTTCTCATACCCACCATCCAGGGCTAGTTCCGTGGCAAGCCAGGATGGATTGGCAGAGAGCGAGACACTACCACTTCATGGGTGGTGCCACCACTCACCCACAAGGCACTGGGCATACAGGGACAGGAAATTGTAGTGATGCAGAATAGCAGGAGTGACATTTTGCCAGCAGCTTTGGAATTGTGTGGCAAGGAGTTACAAGAAGCAAGAGTTTCTAACAAAATGAGATGTGAGGAGCCATCATCGGCCAAGACTGACTGTGTAATTAACACTTAGAGACTAAGAGGTGGCAGGGACTTTCTGCCCTTACTAAAACTGGTTCAGTTTCAATGGCATTTAAAATGTAGTAAGGCTTAAGTGCTCGCTGTAGGCAGGAGTTGGGTCTGTGCTAGAAACTCATTTTGTTGTTGCAACAAAATACCTGACAAAAATCACCAGCTTAAGGAAGGGGGGAGAGGTTGTTGTCTTATAGTTTGAGGGCGCAGTCCACCATGGTGATGAAAGATAGCAGAAGTGTGATACAGCTAGTCACATTGCACCCATAGTCAGGATGCAGAGAGAGAAAGAGAGGGAGGGAGGGAGAGAGAGAGAGAGAGAGAGAGAGAGAGAGAGAGAGAGAGAGAACACCTCCCCTCTCTTTACTTACTCTGGGATCCTGGCGGACTCTATGGTGCCATGCACAGTTGGCATGGGTCTTCCGTACTCATTTACCCTAACCTAGAAACTCCCCATACATGTGCCGTAGACATGCCCATAGGTTCCTTTCCACAGTGGTTCTACATCCTGTCATATTGACAGACAAGATTAGCCCTTATAAGCCCCCTGACCTTTGGCTCCTGGTGATGCACTGAATAATATGCTCCCCTGTGATAGCTTTGTATGGCATGCTACAAGGGAGGAGAGAATCAAGAGGACCAGGGGAGCTAAGGCTGATATCAGCTGACCCTACACTATGGAGAGTATTTGGATTATCAGGGGTGCAGGGTGACTGATATTCGCAGAAGGACCTGTTGCCATGCTGTTGGTCTTGCATAGAGAGAAGGGAGCCATGAGCCAGTGGCTGAAAGTGACCATTAGAAGGTGAAAATGTCCTTCAGTTGACACTGGTGAGGAGATAGAGACCAAAGGGACAAGAGGTGGATTCTGCCAACAACCCAAATGTAGTCCAGTGTGGGCCCACCATGAGCTTCAGAAAGAAATGAGGCCCTGCTTCTCCTGACACCAGAATTTTCACCTAGGGAGGCCAGGTCAGGCTTCTGAGCTACAGTACAATACTGTTTTTGGTCTGTGTGGATTTATGCTGTGACAATCTGTAAATTGCAGCAGTAAACAATGAGATCAAGGTTCAGAGTAAAACTTTTTAAAAATAGCCTGAGGAAATAAAGAAAACCCCAGTTATATACCTATTATCACACTGTAGTTCATATTTGAAAAAAAAAAAAAGCAATTCTATGTAGGTGCCTTAGAGGAACTGGGATTTTAAAATTATTTATTTGCTATTTTGTTGTTGTTTTCTTTAGAGATAGGGTCTTCCCAGGACGTGAACCAGGCTGGCCTTGAATTTGAGGTAATCTTCCTCCTAAGTGCTAGGATTACAGGCATGCTGATTTCTTTTTGCTGTTATAGAACAGACCTGGACAGCTTACTTGGACTGCACACAATAGATTTTCCCCCTATCCCTGAAAAGAGAGTGTTTAATCATATGGAAGGAATACTTACATGGTCACAAAGGGTCTAGGAACTTAGTGGCAAGGGCTAGTAAGCAAGTGTCAAAAGAGATGATTGGAGGCTAGCACTGGGAAACTGTGGTGGCTGTTCTGGCAGCAGTGGGGCATGAGCTGGAGGTGCATTGGTTACAGCACCTCTCTTATGGCTGTTCCCCAGAGTAGAGACAACACAGGCCCATCCTCCCAGAAGCAATGAGACAGCAGCTTTCAAAAAGTTGTCCTCTTATCTGGGTTTGCCAGTTTCCTCCCATGAACTCCATCTTGACAAGCGACTGAGGACTTCCCTCTGTCTGCCATCACGCCAGACAGGAACGGGCAGATTCTAATACCAGACAGCACAGGGTAAGGACAATGGTCCCTATAGTGGGCGCCCTGATGCCTCCAAGGAAATATGGAGACCACTCTAACCTTCTACAGTCACCTGCCACAGATGGAAATGGACTGACACAGAAAACACACATTTCATTATCACTAACTCCTAAGCCAGCCTTCCCAGACAGACTGAAGAAGTCCACATGCCAACTGCACACAATAGACTCCAAGCCATGGGGGCCTTTATGCTCTGGGCTTTCTTTTAAAACTTAAATTTCTATAGCTGTTTCAACGGGCAGCAGACAGTTGGACTGGGATTTCATTTTCACGCCCCGGGACCCAGCTAACACAAATACCTCTCTGCCAGCTCTCTGAGCAGTCCCACTGAGACCATCTCTTTCAGGATGACCACAGTTAGCCCCTGGAGTCAATTCTTTCTAGCTCTTTCCCATGCACCAGATAGGGACAGCGTGGGCTCTCTCTGCCCACATTTATTCTAGGACTGCACATCCAGAAATAATTAGATAATTCATACTTTTGAGTCCAGACTGGGGGATGAGCCCTGTTGAGCAACCAGGAGGCCAACTGTGCTTTCTCTGGGTCCATAGTATCTCCAGACCCTAGCCTGAAACTAGAGCGTTATTTCTTTCAGTCCCTAGCCTGATCTGCACCTTCTAATCCAAGCCTAATTCCACCTGGGCACTCTGTCTGCTGCCCTTTAAGACATCAAAGCACAGCTGCTCTCTCCAGCATAAGGGCTGTCTTTGTTATTCCCGCACGACTGGAATCTCTAAAATGTCACTTCCTGGCAGATCTCATTTGGTACAAGAGCAACGGATTTGAAAGTTAATAAGTGCATTTGGAGTTTTGTTCCTGGGGAGCCTGTCTCTTTGCCTTCTGTGGGCTCACCTCCGGGGCTTGACACTATACCATGATATGCAGAGATGGCTTTGCAAATCCTAGCAAGATTTTGCCAGTTTAAATCTTTCCTATCTGAGTTCAGGGAAAGAGACATCCCTGGGGCCTTTCTATTGCTATGAGTCTGCATTTGGCATTGAGACTATCCATATTTTTAATGCTTTTCTTTTCATGCAGCAGTTTTGGTTATATGAACCTTTACCCCTTTAGATTAGAAGCAATCAACTTCATCACATCTTGGACTGCCTCCCACCACCACCCTTAGGATTATGTGACCAGGTTGATTCTGTGACTTGCAGCCATGGCTCTCTCTGCTCAAGAATGACAGCCTGGTCCCCATGTGCCCAGGGAAGAAAACTGGCTGCCATATCACCCTTTGAGGTCATTCATTGCTATGACAGGAAACACTCTTGTATATACAACTTCTGCGAAACCCACCCATGACCCACCTGTGCTCCTACGCTCATGACTCAGGGTGACAGCACATCACACATCTATACCCAAAGGACACTAATCTTGCAAGCCATTAAGGCAACTTGAGAGGAAGCTCGAAAGCAATCATTGGCACGGGCTTTGAGCAGGTGGTACAAGGAAGCACGTGTGTCCCATGGTTGAAAGTGAGCCTGCTTTTCAAGGCCAATAGTCACTCATCCTAAAAAGTGATCTTTCTGAATGGTTCCCATGATCAGAGTGATGGTGGCTTCAGCCCAAGGTCAACTGGCCTAGAGGGCCCACAGGCCTTTCCTGGAGCTCTTACCTTAGGCTTAGCTCAGGTGGCAGACATGTTTGCCTCATAGTGTAACTTGGTCCTTGTGGAAGTTTCTAGGAATATGAATCCGGGATTCCTTCTGTGCTGCACAAGGGCTTGTTAAGAAAGAAGTCAGACACTGGGCATAGCGGGTGGGAGAGAGCCATGTCTCTGTTCAGCTCCTAGCTTCCTGCCTGAGGCCACATTATATGTGCCCACTGTCCTTTCTAATGGGGTCCCTGGGCCATGAAGCTCAGAGCCCAAGGGTTTTCAGTGGCCCCAGAGCTTCCCAACAGGAGAAGTGAACCTGGCTTACAAGAAAGGCATTTCCAGTCTTGGAGTTGAACTCAAGGGCTCCACTAAACCATTTTAGGATGGCTCCCTCCACACATCCTTTTGGCGTGCCCCTGATCTGACTTTGGGGAGCAGGTGGAGACTTTCTCTAAAGAGGGGTGATAGTTGCCCTAACCTTTCAGCTATTCCTTAAGACATTTGGCTTAGTCACAGTTTTCTGTCTTAAAAAAAAAAAAAAAAAAAAAAACCCTGCGAGCACATTTTGCACACAATGCCCTTTTTAAATTACAAGCCTGAAAATATGGTTATGAGTACAAAACAGGTGTAAAAATTTAAATGTTACATATGTATTCCTAAATTGGTTTCAAAAGGGTTATATCATCTCATTATCTAGCTAGTAATTTAAACGTTGCTGTAAAATGCTGAGAGACTTCACAATGGAGTTTACTTCTTCAACTAACATAAATCATTATTTGTATCTAATTACAAAGGTAGACAGTTTGGAAAAATACAAAGGGAGGAAGTGAATAAAAATACTTTACAAAGGTCTCTTTGACTGGGGAAATATAATTTCTGCAAATTAGTCCCAAATAGTTAAGAAATATAATGTCTATAATGTACACAGCACACAGAATATTGCATATATATCATGCTGCTTATATGTAAATGTGGGGGCTGGAGAGATGGCTCATTTGTTAAGAGCAAGTACTGTTCTTTAAGAGAGCCAACTTCCATTCACCGCACCCATGTCTGGCAGTTCACAAGTGTCTGAAGCTCCAGCGCCAGGGGATTTAAGGCCTTCTCTGGCTTTCCTGGGCACTTCCATTCACATTCACAAAGCCCCACGCAAACATACACAATTGACAATAATGATAAACTTAAAAATACTCAAATATATGTAAATATGTATTATATATTACATAGAATTAAACAGTCTATGAATCTATATCATGCATGCATATACTTCTGTATATAAATAATTGTGTTATACAGTCATGTAAGATGAACTGTATGTGCGCAGAAAATAATGTACATGTATCAAAATATTAACAATTGGTGGTTGGTCTTTTCTTTTTTTTCCTTTATAGAAAGTAGATGTTTTTTCTCATACAGTATATACTGATTATAGTTTTCCCTCCCTCTCTTCCTCCCTGTTCCTACCCATCTCCCTCCCCCTCCAGATCCACTCCCTTTCTGTTTCTTATTAGAGAAGAACGAACTTCTCAGGGATGACAACCAAACATGACAAAACAAAATATAACATGAAGGAAAAGAAAACTATCATAACAAAGTTGGACACAACAACCCAACAAAAGGAAAAGAGTCACAAGAGCAGGCAAAAGAGTCAGAGACCTACTCATTCTCACTCTCAGGAGTCCCATAAAAATACTAAGGTAAAGGCTGCAACAGACCTGGTGCAGACCCATCTAGGCCCCGTGCTTGCTGTCAGGTCTCTGTTGGTTTATATCCACCTTGCTTAGTTGACTCAGAGGGTTTTGTTCTACTAGAGTCTTCCATGCCCAGCTGTCCTACCACAGCAGTCACTGCATATTCCAAAACAGATGAAGCACAAAAAAGGCCTTAAATTCAACTACATGAAGAGAAAGAGCTCCCTAAAGAAGAAATGAATAAACTGCTTAAAGAAAATTTAAAAACCCAAAAACAGTGGAAAGAAATTAATAAAATTGTTCAAGGCTGCAATTGGAAAATAGAATCAATACAGAAAACAGAAACTGAGGAAATTCTGGAAATGAAAAAATTAGGAGCTACAGAGGCAAGCTTCACCAGTGGAATACAAGAGATAGAAGAGATAATCTCAAGCACTGAAGATATGATGGAAGAAACAGATTAGTCAAAGAAAATGTTAAAAAAAATTAAAACTCCTAACAGAAAACATCCAGGAAATATGAAATATTTTAAAAAGATGAAACCTAAGATCTAAAAATCACAGGAATAGAGGAAGAAGAATCCCAGCTCAAAGGCTCAAAAATATTTTCAACAAAATAAAAGAAAATATCCCTAACCTATAAAGGTACAAGAAGCATATAGAATAACAAATAGATTGGACTAGAAAATAAAGTCTCCTTGCCATATAATTATCAACACACTAAAGGTACAGGACAAAGAAAGAATATTAAAAGCTGTAAAGGAAAAAGATAAAGTGACATTTAAGGGCAGAGCTATTAGAATTACACCTGAGTTCTCAATGGAGATTCTAAAAGCTGGAAGGGCCAGGAAAGATGTGCTACAGACTCCAAGAGACCACAAAGGCCAGTCCAGACTACTATAACTGCAAACTTTCAATCACCATTGATAAGATATTCATGATAAAGCCAAATTTAAACAATATTTATCTAATAATTCAATCCTACAGAAAGTGCTAGAAGGAGAACTCCAACCAAAGCAGCTTAACTACACTCATGAAAACACAGGGAATAGATAATCTCAGACCAGCAAAATCAAAAGAAAGGAAACACACATCACCACCACCACCACCACTACCAACAACATAACAGAAATTAGTATTTATTCGTCACTGATATCTCTCAATATCAATGGATTCAATTCTCCAATAAATAGACACAAACTAACAGAATGGATTTAAAAAAAAAACATAATCCATTCCTCTGTAACCACAAAACACACCTCAACATCAAGGAGAGACATTGCCTCAGGGCAAAGAATACTCCAGGCAAATGGACCTAAGAATCAAGTTGGTGTAACCATTTTAAACCTAACAAAATAGACTTTAAAGAACACTATATGCATCAAAGGAAAAATCCACCAAGATGACATTTTCAATTCTCAACATCTATGCCCCAAACACAAGGGCACCCATGTTTGTAAATAAAACACTACTAGAGCTTAAATCACACATTGATCCTTACACACTAATAATGGGAGACTTCATTACATCACTCTCACCAATTGACAGGTCATCCAGACAAAAACTAAACAGAGAAATTCTGGGGCCTAACTAACAGACATTATTAAATAAAGTTTATTTGACAAAAAATGAAAATAATATATCCATCTTTTTAAATATTTTTTAAAATTCTACATGGTGCTCACAGAAAGCAGAAGAAGGCATCGGGTCCTTTGGAATTGAAGTTAAAGATGGTTGTAAGCTACCATATGAGTGATGGGAATCAAACATGGGTCGTCTGGAAGAGCAATCCATGGTCCTAACCACTGAGACATTTGTACCACCCCTATTTCCGTGGTTTTTCATAAAACACATCTTTTTTTTTATCATTTGTTTATTTAGCATTCTCAGCAGATGGCTTTGCAACATCAGTCTAATATAAATACATTGCTGTGACCTTTGTCCATAATCCCATGGATGTAAACAATTTCCTTCCTGAAGAACTTCTAAGTTGTTTCTAAGTATTCACAGATAAAAATAACATTTCTTTACATGTCCCTAGACACATATCTTCAGTCACATTTTGGGAGCTGTGGTCCAGCATGAAAGGACAAAACAGACTGCAGTGCGCCCCTGCTTGGGTTCCGTTCCTCTGGATTCCCATGGTGCTCTTCACAGTGGCCAGAAACGGAGCCTGGCTCCCAGCAGCTCTGTTGAGGCTGCGGGTGCACTGCAGGCTTGAGGGAGCTCAGGATCTGCAGTCACAGGACACACAACTGGTTCTGGAGAGCCAATGGACTATGGCCTGCACCTCCTCTCATCAACCTTTCCCTCTATCCACGTCCCTTTGCTGTCAGCTTCTTTGTCCTGCTCTGAGTTCTGGTTCTTTATTCAGCTTCTTCCGGAAGCCTGGGAGTCACTGTGGTATGTACCCTCTTTCCATCATTCCTGGCCAGGTTTCCCTCAGGCCTGGGAAGAAGTGAAGGATAGGGAGTTAGGGAGAAGACAAATTCTGTGAAACAGCATATGCCTTGCAGTGTGAGGACCTGAGTTTGAGCTCCAAAGTCCAGAGGAAAAAGCTAGGCATGGTGAGGCATAATCCCTGGGGCTCACTGGATAGCCAGCCCAAGCCGAATCAATGAATTCCAGGATGATTAGAGATTGGCTCAAAAACAAAACAGACCAAAAACCAAAACCAAACCAAAAACAAAACACAAAAACCAAGGTGTGGAGGTTACCTGAGGAATGACATTCCAGGTTGACTTCCAGCCTCCACACACATGTGCACACACATGCATCCCACACACATGGCCTCCCAATAACAAAGAGGAGAGAGCGTGTCTTGGTAGGTTTATATATTGCCTTATTTTAATTTCCAAAATTGGTGGTATCTAGTATTTTTGTGTGTTTGTCATCCCTTTTTGCTTCCTCTGTGAAGAGTCTGTTCAGGTCCTTTGGCCACTTTTCTATTGGGATTCTCCTCCTCCTCTTCTTCTTCTCCTTCTCTATTTTCTCCTCCTCCACCTCCTTCTATACCTCCTTCTCCTCCACCTCCTCCACCTTCTCCCCCTCTTCTTCTCTTTTTCTTCTTCCTCACTAGAACTATATCAAGCCTTTATAAAAGAGTTGATCCTGTGTGGTGCTTATTCTTGGTTGTCAGCTTGACTACATCTGGTACTAACTAAAACTCATGCAGCTGGGTACACCTGTGAGGGCTTTTTCTTTTTGCTTTATTCTGCTTTCATATATTACATCCTGACCAGTTTCCCTCTCCTCATCTCTCCCTACCACCTCCTCTCTCCCCTAGATCCACTCCTCCTCTGTTTCCCTTCAGAAAAGAGCAGGTCTCCCAGGGATATCAACCAAACATGGTGCATCAAGTTACAATAAGACGAGGTACAACCCCTCCTATTAAGGTTGGACGAGACAGTCCAGTAGGAGGAAAAGGGTCCTAAAAGTGTGCAACAGAGTCAGAGACAGCCCTGATCCCACTGTTAGGACTCTCACAAAAACAGCAAGCTGCACAACCATATCATACATGCAGAGGACCTAGGTCAGACCTATACAGGTTCCCTGGTTGTTGGTTCAGTCTCTGTGAGCCCCTATGAGCCCTGGTTAGTTGATTCCATGGGCCATTTTCTTGTGGTATCCTTGACCCCTCTGGCTCCTACAATCCTTTCTTCTTGAGTGGTTTTTCTTAATTAAATCATTTGAAGTGGGAAGACCGTCTTTAATCTGGGCCACATCTTCTGCTGGCAGCCTATATAAAGGACATGGAAGAAAGCTTTTGCTCTTTGCTTGCTTGATCTTGCTGGCAAGTCTATTACTTCACTGGCATTAGAACCTACTTCTGGATTCAAGTATGTAGTGAAGACCAACTGAGATATCCACTACTGAACAACTACTGGATTCTTGGATTTACCGTTGGTAGGTAGCCATTGTTGGACTAACTGAACTACAACAGCCGGTACACCTCTCTCTCTCTCTCCTCTCTCCTCTCTCTCATATTCATGTAATTCATATATTGTATCAGCTCTGTTCCCCTAGAAAACCCTGACCAATACACTTTGACTCATATAGCCTTAAATATTTGTTCCATTTTTCAATTTACTTTTTAAATTTTGTTGATGATGTCCTTTGATATTTATCAGTGTTTCTGTCAGTCCATTCTTTTTTGTTAAAAAGAGTGTAGATGAGGTAATTTATCAAAATAAATTAATTTATCACAGTTCATGAGGCTGGGAAGTTCTTTAAGGCCCCAGCAGATTGGCTGCCCATGAAGGGCTTGCTCTCCGCTTCATAGATGCTGCCTTTTGCTGTCATCCTGTGGTGGGAAAAACTAGCAGCTTCTTCTGACCTCTTTCATCAGGCCATTAATCCTATTCATGAGAACCCTGCCTCAAGGTTTGATCATCTCTTTAAAAAGCCCCATCTCTCTCTCTCTTTTTTTTTTTAAAGATGTGCTATTTTTATATATGGGTATGTGAGTGCCTGTATCATTTTTTGTGCACCACATGTATGCTGATGTTCGCAGAAGCCAGAAGAGAGTGTCAGAATCCCTGGAGCTGGAGTTACAGGCTGTCATGGGTCTGAGTCGTCTGATGTGGGGACTTGGGTCAAGGGAGATAGCTTAGTGGTTAGGAATTTGTTGTGTTTGTTCACTATCGCACTGGCAATAAAAAATTGACTGTAAAAATTTTGGGAACCAGGCACCTCCAGACTATAGCAAGCTATTATTGCTCATTTAATGTAATCAGATCTGAATTCATTCACTTGTCCACTCTTCCTCCTTTCTTCTTTGCCTCCCATTTTTCTTTCCCTTTTTCTTTCTTCTCTCCCTCCCAGTGTCTCTCCTTCCCTTCTAGCATAGTTCTGTTGGTGAAAACACTGCTTTCATAAGAATTGTTTTGCTTTCCATACTCTTTGTTGTTGAATATCTTTCGTTTATTTCTTGACAGTTTCATACATGTATACAGCGACTCCCAATCCTCCTCCCCCCAAGCTTCCCAAACATTTTCTTACTGCATTCATGTCTTACTTCTTGCCTTTCTAATTTGTTTGTTTGTTTGTAATCTACTGAGTCCAGTTAATACTGCCTACTGGAATGTTGGCCAATCTCATTGTCTCTATCTTGTACAGGTCTTATACAGGTAAACCATAGAGACCAGGAGTTTATTGAATACAATGACCATAACATTTCTAGAAGATATGTCACAGCTTTCCTCCCCATCTTCAGGCTCCTCCATTCTTTCCACCATCTATTCTACGGTGTTCCCTGAATCTCGGGTAGAAAGGGGTTCCTTATTTATTTATTTATTTATTTATTTTACACCCCAATCATAGGCCCCCTCCTCTTCTTCTTCTTCTAGACCCACCGTCCCTCCCTCTTCCTCCTCCCCTAACCTTTAGGAAAGGGGACCCTCCACTACAAATAAACCCCAGCTCATTAATTTGCATCAGGACAGAGCTCATCCTCTTTCTCAGTGGCCTTGCAAGCCATCCCAGCCAGGGGGAAGTGATCAAAGAGCATGTGACAGAGTCCTTGTTAGAGATAGCCTCCCAGTCCCTTTAGAAGGGAATCCATATGAAGACCGAGCTACCCAATGGGTACGTATTTGTAGGGCCTAGGTCCATGCACGATGCTTGGTTGGTGCTTCAGTCTCCACAAGCCCAGGTTACTTGGTTTGGTTGGTCTTCTTGTGGAGTTCCTATCCCCTCCAGGTCCTTCTATCCTCTCCATGCTGCCCCCACTCTTCCACAAGGCTACATGCACTCCAACCAATGTTTGGCTGTGAGTCTCTGAGTCTCAGCATCTGTTTCAACCCATTGCTGGGTAGAGCCTCTCAGAGGACAGCTATGCTTGGCTCCCAACGGCAAGCAGAGCAGAGTGTTGTTAATAGTGTCAAGGGTTGGCTCTCTTCCTTGGTTTGGGTCTCAGGCTATGCCAGGCATTGGTTGGATATTCCCTCAATCTCTGTTCTATCTTTTATCCCTGCACATCTTGTAGGCAGGGTAAATATTGAGTCAAAGTTTTAGTGGGTGGGTTGGTGTTCTCTTTCCTCCACTAAGAGTCCTGTCTGGTTAGAGAGTGGCCTCTTCAGTCTCCATGACTCCAGCTACTAGGGAGGTCTCAGCCAGATCACCCCCATATCCTCCCAGGAGCCTGTCATGCTGTATGTCTCCAGGTTGTCTCAGAGATGCTTCCACCCATGGTTTCTCTTTTCTTTGCAAACCCTCTGTACTCCTACCCCTGCTATCCCAACTCCTTCTATATTCTTATGGGTTACGTATTGTTTACAATCCACTTCCTATTTTACCCTGTACTCCCTGCTTAGGTGTGCCTAAGCATACTTTCACAGGTTATCAAGGAAGCATTCAACCCACAGGGGTTGTTATTGACTCATATAAAGACCAATGGAAATGCTTTATGGTCTCAATGACTTGAAAAATCATTGGCAAAACTGACAATGAGAATTCCAGAAAAAATATCTTAAATGGTACCTTAGTGCCTCGTGGTGGAGCTGGGTAAATGAATTCAACCCCATGTAGAAGATGTTCCTCACCTCCCACCTGTGAGTGGAGATGTGTTTTCTCCGGAGCCTGAGAGTCTTATGACAGATCAAGAGTGAATCGGCATCTTCCTTGAACAGATTCCAAGATTTAAACTATGTTATGCCCTTCAAATCTTGACAACTTCTGATGTCTTTGCAACCAATATTGCAATGCTTGTGTGCAAATTTTGTCTAACAGAAAACTGGTATGCACAAGCTCAGCTCTCATGCAGATTGTCTTATGTGCTCAGGCATGAACATTGACCACAAATACTATTACACAAATACTATTTTCAGGAAAGTAGTGCTGTGCTCCCAGGAGATGCCTTTAGGGCGTGCCTCACTGGAGCCTCTGAGCTTCAGATCTCACGTTGGAAAGGGAGTCAAAGTGGCCCTTGTGCATTCTAAAAACATGCACTATGCCACGCCTCTGTGTGCTTTCTCAACTTTCAGAAGCAATCATTGATTGGAACCCGGCTTTCTGTGTGGTTGTGAACTGTCCTGATCATTGCAAATCAACATTTGTAAAATTGTCTCTTCCCACTGATGACAAGAAAAAGGCAGCAAGAGATCTTCAGTGAAGTGCCTGGAGAAAACCAATGTGTGTATTGCATAGATTACAGCATGAATAATTCATTTTAGGTAAAGTGAATATTTGATGGTCTATTAATAATATATGTTCTTAGAGAAAATCATGCATTCTGTAGAAGAAAGAGAAAGCTATGAACATTGAGTCTTCACAGTGACACACAGCTGATGAAACCTTGAGTTGAAAGTTCTTTCACTAATGTAGCCTGGACAGCTCAGAATTTAGAAATTTTCTTCTGCTCTCTGGGCTCAGTTATTGCTCGTGGTTCCTCCCTTTCCTTACCCACTGTCCACCCCAGTCATAATTTTACACATCCAACTGCAAGGTATCTACTATGAAGTGTTGAGCCTGGGGCATGTAAATGGCATTGATTGATACATACATCAAGCCTCCCCCACCTTCCACTGGGAGCCAAACAAGGCAATTTCTGTTCAGAAGTTGAAAAATGTGTCATTTGTTCCCCCGCCTTTAATTTTTTTGTAAAGAACTTGAGCAATGCTGGCTTTAAGCAATGTTAACCTTCTCAGACAGAATGATATGCCAGGAAGAGTCATGACAAGCAGTTGATGATGCCACAGAATAACTAGGCCCTACAGGCTGGTGGCATCAAAGTGGGGGTGCTTTGGCATCTACAGGTGCTAGTGTCTGGGGAGAAGCATGATGTAACCTTTCCGCTGGCTGCTTTAGTCTGGGACACACATTGCATTATTGTGTGATTCCCATGTCATGATAAGTCTACTGCATTCTTCCATACTCTGGAGTACCTTACACATCACTGTAAGAATGCAAGCTATGAAGGCAGATGTTTCCTAAGTTTATTTACTTGAGGATATGAGGCACATTGTTCTATAATTTAAGTCTTTGGGGGAGATCAGTGAAATTATTTAAGATTTTAAATCCCCAAATACATCAGTATCTTCTATGCACACTTACCATCTGCCAGAGTGAAGAAGGTGCTGCAGAGAGCATACAGTTCTGGAGGGAAAGAGACACGGCTCCAATCTTTGTCCCAGCTTTCCAGCATGAGATCACATGGGCCAGTTATTTCTGTCCTCTGGACAACTATACTTCCTAGATATTATCGTGAGGGCTCACTCACTCACAAGTGTACACACACACACTTTATGATCCAGAGATGAGCTCATGGGAGAATGATGGAGAAGCATCTACTCAGCATCTGGTGGTATCCATGGTTCCAATGAAAGATCTTTGTCCTGGAGGAGGCCTAGATAAGAGAAAGAAACTTAGGCATTCCTTGGTGCTTAAAGCAGTACCATAATGCTAAGTGAGATGCTAATATATGTATTTTCTCAGTACCAATGGTCAAATCCTGAAGCCTGAATTCTGTTCTTGGAACAGAATCTCAGCAGTTTCCTCAGACTGGCCTTGAACTCAGTCCTGCCTCATTATCCCTGGCAGCTGAGATTACAGGCCATTGTCATCAGATCCAGCTGGGGTTCTGGTATTTTAAAGGAATAGGTTTTGTGCATTGTTCCTCTTAAACATTCTAACTTCTTCATCTGATGCCCATTCTCAGAGCTGGTGAAAATACTGCTGTGTGAGGAAGACAATGAAGCCAGTCCTGATGAAACTTCATAGGCTAGGGTCAGATGGAAGGGTAGGAGGACTCCGCCTTTCAGTGGACTAGAGGAGGGGGATAGAGGGGGAAGAAGAAGGGAGGGAGAGTGAGTCTGGGAGGAGATGATGGAAGGGGCTACAATCAGAATATAAAGTGAATAAATTATAAATGAATGAATGAACAAATGAATAAATAAATAAATACATACATAGAAAGAAAATGCTGCTGTGTATGCCAGGCTATCTTGAAGGATGGCAACCTGTTTGTAAGTGTGTGTGTGTGTGTGTGTGTGTGTGTGTGTACACACTCTCTATATATTCTAGCATTCCATCCATATCTGACTTTAGAAACCATCATTATCTCCTACAGCTCCTGTTCTAATAGGCAGCCACTCCAGAGCCTGCCTCCCCTTGCCTCCTGGGACTCTTCTGGGGTAATGAGAAATGGACAGGACTTTAGATGTGCAGGGAATATGGGCTCACTACCCACGAAGACATATTTTACTATCCAAAGTAAAGAACTGGGAAAATCCCCGAAAACGAAAAAAGGGCAACTGAACAGCTCTGAGGCCTGAAGAGCCCTCTTGCGACATCCTTGCAATAACTGGAAAGCCAAACTTTCTAGAGACGTGACAAAAATGTCTCTAGAATCTGTGGCTTTTCCAGCGCTCTACTCACTAGTTTTATGTCAACTTGGCACAAGCTAGAGTCATCAGAGAGAAAGAAGCCTCAACTGAGAAAATGTCTCCATAAAATCAAGCTGTGGGCAAGGCTATAGGGCATTTTCTTAATTAGTGATTGGTAAAGGAGGCCCCAGACCATTGTGGGTGGTGTTATCCTTGGGTTGGTGGTTCTTGGTTATATAAGAAAGCAGGCAGAACAAGCCATGAGGAAAAATCTAGTAAGCAGCACCCATCCATGGCCTCTACATCTGCTCCTGGCTCCAGGTTCCTGCCCTGCTTGAGTTCCTGTTTTTGCTTCCTTTGATGATTAACTGTGATGTGGAAACATGAGCTAAACAAACCTTTTCTACCCCAAGTTGCCTTGCTCTTGGTGTTTCATCACATCAGTAATAACCCTGACTAAGAGAAGAGCTACATCTAAAGATCTGGGAGTTGGGGCTTTATGCCAAGAACAGAGGGAATCTGAGATGTAAGCTGAGGCAAAATCTCTCTGTAATGGATTGGACAGGAGAGGCCTTTGACTGGGTTCTCAAGCAAGTATCAATGTGAACAAAGGGCTTTCTGTAGCTCAGGCCACAGAGTAGACCTCTAAGGCCTATGGGAGACAATCCATGCCCTAAAGGGATATGCTCATGGTCCTTGCAAAACCAGCAGCCTCCAGCTCGAAGACTTAGCTTGCTCTAGACATTGGTAGCAGATGTCAGCAAAATGGATGAGTGAACTGTGATTGCGGAGGACAAGTGAGGGTCGTAAATGGTGTGCTTGGGCTGCCATAATAAAATATATCTGGGCATTTAAAACAACAAAAATGTCTCACATTTCTAAAGGCCAAATCCAAAATCAAGGTGCCAACTGGGTAGGTTTAATCCAAGGACCTCACTGGGGACTGAGCACCACAGAACAAACATGACTGTTCAGTCCCAGTAGGTCCACACCTACCTAGGGACACTGTAAGCAGACCCACTGGAACTCTGACTTTTCCATACCTCTCCAATGGACCCATCCCATAAGTGGGCACCATCTTGGCAAGGAAAGAGGGCAGAAATAGAGCATGAAAAACCCAATGTGAGCCTTGGCAGGCTGCTCACCTCAAACAGATGGAGCCTTCAAATGAAGCAGAGATCCTTAATTCCAAAGGGATGAGACACTGATTCACTCATGGGTCTTTTGACTCATGAGTGGTAGCATGGATGCTTCCAAAATATTCAAGAAAGTAGCTATCATTTATTTGCATGTATTAAAGGCAGTTGTGATCAAACAGGGACATGGAAAGCACAAGGTATGGGGTTAGCCTTCAACAAAATACTTTCTCAAGCTGTTACAAAAAAAAAAAAAAACCAAAAAACAAAAAAACAAAAAACAAACAAACAAAAAAAAACATGTGGCAAGTGCCCTGGGAACAGTGGGGGTTTCTGTTCAGGTTCTGTGCTTGGTTTAGGAAGATTCTGTGTCAACCAACTGGAAGCTGCTTCATGAACGTGCAGTGGTGGCAGGAAAGGAAATCCCTCTCAAGGGCTAATTGAGAGGCAGGCTTGAGGTACCCAGATCCAAAGCAAAGGCTTTACCAGAATCTTGTCACCCCTCCCCCATATCCTCTAAGATATACTGACAGCTACCCATCTCAGACTAAGCCATGTAAAAATGTTTATTCATTATAGTCAGGGTCAGCCTTGCTAATGAAATGTCACGGCCTATACCCCCTCCCTACCCAGAGAAATCCCTTCAAAAACATTCTGTGTTACATTGTCATCTTAACAAACGTGTTAGCTGAGAGCAAGGTTGGGATTACAGCTGTAATTATGTCCATATACAATAATTAGAGTGGGCCTAAGCAGCCTTCAGGTATATTTTTAAACATAAGCAAAGCTCTCATGTGTACTGAGAGGGTTGTAACATGAAGCACAGGCGGCGCCACATGGACTCTGTCATCATTAATCCCTTTGGTGTCTGTGTAATCATAAACATGTCCAGAAAAGCCACCGTGGCTACAGCCCACAGGTCGGGGTTGGCTTCTGAACGAATCCACAGCAGTGGAAGTGTTTATCCCCTCTTCACTGGGTGGGTCAGCCCACAGCCCGCCACCTCTGACACAAGGGGACCAACTGTCCAGCACAGGCCGTGTGGGTGACAGCTGTATGGTTTGCATGACGTCATTGGCAGCTGCTCCACTCCTGCAGGCATGTCGGGAGGTTCAGTGCTCACACAGAGGGGAATGCTCTGAGCGTCTTTGAGACTTGCTTACCTCTATGTTGTAGAAGTACTTTTAAATCTATTTGTTGGGTTTTTATATCTAACACCCTTCCCTTCTCCACCCCAACCCCTTTCAACACCAGGTAGGAAAGACAGAAGGTTAGAGGGGAAAGGGGGCATCGATTTCTTTAGACTACTTCCTGCTGATTGGGGTTGTCCAGATTCTTGGGGCAAGGCCAATCTTCATAGTCATATCTCCAACTTCTCATCAAATCACAACAGCAGCAACCAGGAGCAGCAGGGGGAACAGTAGCACCATTCCTTCTCCTCCTTCTCCTCTTGCTACTCCTTCTCTCTCCTCCTCCTCCTCTCTCCTTCTCTTCTTCCTCCTTCTCTTCTTCTTCTTAGAGCCCCTGTCCGTCTCTGGGCTTTGACATTTGTTCCTTCTCTAGAGTCTTTAGAATTAAACTATCTGCCACTGACAAAGATCACGCCCCTACTAGTGCATGAGAAAATCATAGTTAATGGCTGTGGCCAAACTGAAGCAGCCCATATCACACCTGGGATTAAAACAAACACATATTCACATAACATAACTGTGTTTTTAAAGAAACCCAAACTCTCACTATACTATGTAATTCATTCTGGGGGGGGGGCTGTTTAATAAAATGGAATTCTTCCTCTTCCCTATTCAGACAGATATTTTCTGTTATTAGTCAGGGTTCTAGAGAAAAACAGAACTTACAGAATGAATATGTATTATATTATTATATATGATATCACACACACACACACACACACACACACACACACACACACACAGGCACACACCCAAAGGGATTTATTGAGATGGTTTACAGGTTGTGGTCCTGCTAGTTCAACAATGGCTGTCTATCAATGAAAGGGCCAAGAGTTCAAAAGATAGTCAGACCATGAAGCTGAACATCTCAGCTGGTCTTCAGTATAGGTCTGAATCCCAAAGTAGGCTCTAATGCCAGTGAATGAATTGACTTGCCAACAAAACCATGAGCAAGAAGATAAAAGTGTCTTTCTTTCATTTCCTTATATAGGCTGCCAGCAGAAGGTGTGGCCCAGATTAAAGTTCAATCTTAGAAATGAGCCTCCCTACTTCAAATGACGATTTAATTTTTAGAAATCCCTCACAGTTAGGCCCAGCCATTTGGCTTTTAGCTAATTTCAGATATAGTCATGTTCACAACCACAAACAGCCAACATATTTTCCCTCCCCTTGCCCCTCCCCCAGCTATTTTCTCATTTTCAGTTTTGTGGATTTGTGTGTGTGTGTGTGTGTGTGTGTGTGAGAGAGAGAGAGAGAGAGAGAGAGAGAGAGATGTATGAAGCCAGAGGTTGACAATGGGTATCTTCTTCAATTGTTCTCCGCCTCAGATTTCGAGGCAGGATCTCTCACCACACCCAGAGCTCATTGTTTTGGCTGGGTTGGTGGCTGGTGGTGAAGTTCAGAGATCCTCCCAGCACTGGGGCGCAGGGGTGTGCTGTTGGGCTCAGCTTTTGTACACGGTTAGCACTCAGGTCTCACACTTGCATGTTAAGCAGTTTACTGAGTCACCTTCACCATCTTTGGAAAATTTTAAGCTTGTTTTTTTTTTTTTTTTTTTTTTTTAAACAATGCTACATTCTTTTGAGATGCTCTAAATAAATCAAGTCTCTCCCTCACAGGTCCCGAGGCACTTAGTTCTGGGAGAAACACTACTATTTCAAGTCACCTTTCTGGCTGCACTATGGCCAGATAGGTGCCTTTCAGGATGTTTCCAGGAACCTTTCCAGAAGGGCAAGAAAACAAAATGAACTTCAGTGTTTCCTCCCTTCCTCTGTGCACATGGCAGATGAGGACCTCAGATTAAATATTCAATTGGGACAACAAAGGAAATTTGAAGAAAAAAACCTGTATTTTTGGAGAGACTTGCAAAGTTGTCATTGCTGCACTCCGTGTGACTAGTAGACAGAGGTCCGCCTTGGCGGAGGGCCCCATCCCTTTAAAACAAGTCACAGGATATTAGAGGGAGGAGCCCACAGAATCTCCAATAGCTATTGCATAGGCTGCTCTCCCAGGATGAGCCAGCAATGTCTCAACAGTACAGGGTGAGACAAGAGAGAGAGAGAGAGAGAGCTGGAGGAACTTCCAAAGTGAGTCAGTCGCAGGAATGGGTTTCTTCTGCCAGCGATGGCAGATTTCAAAGGTCTCCACAGCGCTACACATTTGTGGGTAATTTTGATGAAAATACAAATTCAAGGAACCCTATCATGTGGAACCATCTGCTGATGAACACATTTTAATCACTTAGTAGATCGTTTCCTTTGTGTTGAGAGCGCACATAAGTGCATTCCCATCAACCCTAGCAGTCATTTCTCTACTACATTCTTAGTTGCTTGACCCAGAACTCTCAGATACCAATGATTAGATCACCTTCCCCGGGCAGACACATCCTGCCCCCTCCTCTTTCCTGCATCCAGTGTGCCTCATACTCAGACTGTGGGTCATCAGCTATGCTCAGACGCCAGCTCCAATGCCTGACTTTTTTGTTTGTTTGTTCCGTTTGGTTTGGTTTTCTGCCAGTAAGTGTTGAAAAGCAGGGACTTTGTGAGACAAAGAGTTCTCTACGCTCTCTCATGATTTGCTTGCCTCACTCCTTTTTCAAAAAGTCTTGTTCCTCTGAGCAAGCATTTGCTGACTCACCCAGGGAGCTCACAACTTCCAGGAAGTTGGGTTGGCAAAAGACTCTGGCTAAAGAGCCAAGACAATTGTTTTCCCATTATTCCATTACCAGCTGGCAGACAGGATGCATAACCCAAATAGGAATTGCTCCTTCCACATGAAGTCATGGGGACCACCGGGAGATGGCCCAGTTCTCTTACAACCTGGACATCTCTAAGGATTCCCGATGTTGCCTGGTCCAGGCTCTGGAATCTTTCCTTAGAAACCCCTCAGCCATCTGCATGCTGCATCTCTGAAAAGTTGTCTCTGTGCTGGACCCAAAATACCCTCAGATGCAAATAAACCACAGTCAGAGAAGAATTTGCTTATTGAAGTTACTGTGACAAAGTCTAGTTAGAATTTTAAAATCCCCCAGAGCCTTTCCTGAGGGCTGAGTTTAAGAAAATTACTCAGCAATTGGAGGCTAGTTCCTGAGAGACAGGGAGGGATGGCTGATTTAATTCTGCAGGCCTTGATTTCCATACCGATCATTTCTGCTATTCCTATGTGACAGAAGAGAAACTCACAGTGTCAGATTCGTTTGCCAGCATTAAAAGAATTTCTACAATAAGAAAATAAGCTCAACAGGAAACTAAATTTTGATTTTCCGCCTTGTCCTGAGCCAGCCAATACAGAGCGAATATTACCCTATACCGGATATCAGCCCATATTCCTACCTGGTTCCTCACTCTGGGATCTTAGCTAAGAACTGCCCTTGAAAACACTTTTCAGTGCTGTTTAATCTAAGGTTGACTCTTCCTTCTTTACACTGAGGACTCAGCAGAAGGTTTGCAGTGAAGGTGAGTGTTTTATGAACTCTTAAAAGTTGGTTCCATCTAGTATTCTCTTTCTAAAATGTTAGCTGAGACAAACCCACCTCCCTAAATATCACTAAACAGTCTGGAAACAGCTGGGCCCTGAATTTGGATGCAAGGGAAAAGCTTCACAAATACTCTGGAGATGCTAAAGAAAAGTAAGGACAGATGTCATGGGATCTTCATCCAAGAAAAACTGTCCTTAAGTACCATAGATTTTACTTAAAATGCATATTTTAAGAAAGCTATTAAGCTGTACACAGGAATTCACTGGAGCACCTGGTAGCCACCCTAACAGTATAAAAAAGCAATTGCAGCATTGGGGAGCTGCTCTGAAATGGCCCCCAAGGTGACAGCAACATGGAGGGGCTACATAAGTTCACAAAAAGCCAGCAGCTTAGGAAGCAGATGCAGGATGATCAGGAGTTCAAGGCCAGCCTCTGCTGCAATGTAGCCTGGGATACACTGAACTCAAAAAACAAACAAACAAACAAACAAACAAAACCAAAGCCAGCCAATCAAACTTTTCTTTTTCAAAAGCGTTTTGCATTTGTTTGCTTATTGCTTCAGTTTTTGTGTGTTTGTGTTCATGTGCATGACGTGGTGCGCATGAGGAAGTCCAAAGGACAATCTGTGGGAGTTAGCTCCCCCCTTCTCGTCGGTGGGCACAGGGGATCAAAATCAGGTTGTCAGGCCTCGGGAAAGTGCCTCTACCTAAGGACTCACCTTCCCAGCCCCCAACCAAACTTTATGGCGAGACTTCCGGCTTACAGACTGACCAGCCCAATTGCCGTTAAAGCTAAGCATAAAATGGCCTTTTAGAGCATTCCACTGCCAAGCCCGCTCAACCAACTCATGGGCCATGTGCTCTTCCTCCCACCTCTGTGCATGCCAGGAAACACTCATGGTCTGTTTGCTTTGGGGCGGGCACTCTTCCACACCTTCCACTCACATCCACTTCATTTCCCTAGCAACCGCATGAAGAAAGCCCCGTACTTACTTACATCTGGCAGTTAAGGAAACTGAGGCAAGGCTAAACAACCGACTGTGCCAAGTCTCCGTTATATTTTCCTTTCTCACCTCTGAATCCACCTTTTTTTTTTTTTGTCTGCTCAGTTAAAATGGATCCCAACCCTTTGTCTATTCGCCCTTAGGCTGCTGGGCAATACTAAATTTTGTCAGTAGGGGTCGCTGGAGAGATACAGCTCAGCAGGCTTCTGGACCAGGCCCTGCAAAGCATGCAGATCTCCCCCCTACCCCCTGACTGCTGCTGTAGCAGAGGGGCGCTGCCTTGCACATCCCCAGAGCAGGTTCCCAGCAAGCCTGGCAGGGTGGACTTTCAGCCAGTTTTACAGGTATGGCAGTACAAAACATTTTCCATCATCTACTGAGCCGCACTTGGACACTTCCGGCACAGCTCCTTTGTTTCTGTGGCTGCTTGGGCTCTTCAGAGCTGCCTCTACTTCTATACGGTTAGTAACACGGTACATTAAACGTTCCTGGATTACCATGTGGTTTCTCCCCTGGCTGGATGCTCAGTGGCATCTCTGTCTAAGGCCGTGGACCAAGAACAGCAGAGGCATCCCAGAGCCTCTGCTCCTAGGGTTCTGTTAGGTTGCTTCCTCTGAACAGGACAAACATAAGGAAACACAAGGGAAGATTCTGCTCCTAGGGTTCTGTTAGGTTGCTTCCTCTGAACAGGACAAACATAAGGAAACACAAGGGAAGATTCTAGTCAATGGAGATGGCTTGCCAACAGCATGGGAAAGCACACCAAATTGAGTTGTGTCTCCATAAGCCTATGGTTTTTGTTGTTTGTTTTGTTGGTTTTTTCAAGACAGGGTTTCTCTGTGTTGCCCTGGCCGTTCTGGAGCTTGCTTTGTAGTCCGGGCTGGCCCCAAATTCAGAGATCTGTCCACCTCTGCTTCCCTAGTGCTGGGATTAGTGTCTGGCTTATTTGCCTTTTTTTTTTTTTTTTTTTTTTTTTTAAATGTAGTTCAATGCCCAGAGAGGCTGGAACAGGGTAGATCTTTGGGGCTCAGTGGCCAGTAAGCCTAACCTATTTAGCAACTTCCAGGTCAAGTGAGACATACTGTCCAAAAAAAAAAAAAAAAAAAGTTTTTAATGGACAATGCCTAAACTCTGATACTTAGGATTGCCCTTTGTCCTCTCCAAGTAAACACACATGTACTCATACAAACCTGTACCTGAACAGGCGAGCACACATATTTGTATATACACATATACATGGTGAGACAGATATACACAAAGGGAGGGATGGAGGGAGGGAGGGAGGGAGGGAGGGGAAGGAGAGAGGGAGGGAGGAGGAAGGAAGGAAGGAAGGAAGGAAGGAAGGAAGGAAGGAAGGAAGGTGCTGACTCTGCTGAAGGGCACAGCAGGGACAGGACAGTGTTAGGAGAGAGCCTGGAGGTAGAAGTTTTAAGTCTGACAACAGATACATAAAAGGTAGTGCTCCAGAAGAGGGGACAAGTGCAACTGACGCTGGGAGAGGGAGGAAGGGAGCAACATTACGACAGGAACAAGAGCATCACCAGACTCCTGCACCATTCTCCGAACCTTCATTGGCAAGCTCCTATATGCTGCCTGGGAAGTCATCCCTGCTTCTTTTGCACCATCTCCTGAGAGGCAATAACCCCCCCCCCCACTACCCCCAAGGCATCTGGACGCACAAGGGCTCTCATGGTGGCCAGAGGTAGAGGAGAAGGAGACACGATGTCACCCTGAGGTTGCAGCAGGTATTATCGTACTGATCAAAATACATGACAGAGAAGGACTGAATTTCAAATAACTGTTTTTATTTCCATTTTCATTGCAAAAACTAATTTGTTCTTAACTCCACAAATACATATTTATGAAGAATGCTTGAAAGAATAAATAAGATTAGGTACCGCTAGGCCATTTGATCAAGATAACGTCTCATGTGTGGGTGGTGAAAAGACTGATATCTTCGCTCAGTCATTCTCCTGGCTCCCACAGAAACAGGTGCTTTGGCTACCAAAGGCTGGCACTGAGGGAGAGGGGCAGAGGGGCTCTTCTGCTTGTTCTAAGCTCTGCCTCTTCATCTATCCATTTCGAAGTCAGCCCCCGGTACTCCGGGATACATATGCTAAACAAACTTTGATTCATGCTTTGGATTTCAGAACTGTCAGCCATTGATCTGGAAGTTAAAATGTGATAGATTTTTGCTTCTCAATTTTTCGAACCCCCCCCAAAAAAAAATCCCAAACATTTAAGCACACTTGAATATATAAAGATATCCTGGTTGGCTGGAAATGGTATAATAAAAACTTCAGAAGCAATGGGTAAAGTTCACAAGCAAAAATAATGGAAGAGACTAAGTCTAGTAGGTTCCAAGGGGGTTGAAGTCCCAGCAATGGACTACTGATCAATTGTCTCCAGCAGTGTTGCTTTTGTTTGTTTGGGTCATTCAGAAAGTGACATTTCCTTTATGGGAAAAATAAATCAGAAGTAAAGTAAAAGTATCTTTCATGTGTGGAGATAGTGTTAGAAGTTTAATGATTCATCCAGCATCGTCAGAAGTCTTCCCAGATCCAGGCTGTGGCTAGCAGGGCCACCTGGGATTATACTGCATTCCTTTGGAGGAGCTGGTCCAGTAATTGCTGTCGGAGCAAGGGAAACAAAGATATCAAGCTCACCTCCTCATCTGCGCGCCACCCACCTCACACCCGTGAGTGCCAGGCAGCTACCTTTTTAAAGACTTCTGCTCGGAGCCTGTTACTCTGTAGGATTACTCTTTTCTTTTGCTCTTCTTTTTTCTTTTTAACTTCCGGCAAGTTATTATAGATTCTGAAACAGACAGAATACATGATGAGTAACAAGATGGCAGGTGCTGGGGCCAGGGGCCAGCCTCACTTGTCAGCAGGGAGAAGCCCACTGTAAGATACCATCTGAAGAACTTCACCCTTCCCCTCACAGGGCAGGGAACCCTGTGGAAAAGGAGGTAGAAAGAGTTTAAGAGCCAGAGGGGATGGAGGACACCAGGAGAATAATCGACTGAGCAAAGCTTGAATGAACTCACAAAGACTGGGGCAGCATGCACAGGGCCTACATGAATCTGAACCGTGTCCTCTGCATATATCTTAGAGCTTTCAGTTGAGTATTTTTATGGGACTCCTGCATGTTTGAATGAGTGGGTCTCTGCTTCTAGTGCCTTCTCTTGGGGCTCTTTTCCTTCTGTTGGTTTGCCTTGTCCGACTTCCATGTGATGGCTTTTGTTTTATCTGATTATATTTTATTTTGTTAAAAAAGAATAAAGGATAAAAATAAAAATAAGAAGATACAAGTACATTTATGAACCTAACTGAATTCATAGTGGCCCTGAAAAAGGAAGAATTTCTCTGAGGCCCCAGGACACAGTCACACTGGGGACAGTGTCTCCAGATGTCTCCTGGGCAGTGTAGCAGGCAAGCTTGGGAGGCCAGGTATTTACGTGGAAATCATATCTCATCCTGAATTTGCAGTGATGACGACTTTTTAGGGTGACTGCTTGTAAAAGGAGGGATGTTTAACCTACTGGTTTGCCATTCTGAGTCTCAACAATCCCTACATACTCCCATTTTTCCCATCTCATTTTTTACTTTCTGTGATTTGACAAAGAGCAACAGGTGGATGGCAGGAGCAAGAATCATATACTGGGGAAAATGCTTGTTTTTCTTAGTATACAGTGTGTCTGATTAAGCTGATTCTAAATACATTTCAGACTCAAGTATCTTGTCCTGGTCCCCATGTAAAATTAAGAGCTTCTGAGTTGCCAGCAGAGTCTAGGGAACCCTTGTCTGGAAGGTTGCTTCCTCCTCCTCAACACAAACTGTTTAGGGATGGGTGCCAACCGATTTTCCTCCAACACAATGGGTTCACTACATCCTGAGCCTGTAGGTTGCTAAGCTATACAAGGCACTCAGTTCAAACATCTCTTTCTCATTTTCTCTCATGTATGAAAGTCAGACAAGAAACGTGAGATTTTCTGCCCTTAGAAGCATGAATGTCAAGTATAAAAGGACAAGGATGATGACAGTATCAGTAGGTGATATCTTGTTTGCTGAGCATCAGGCTCATCACCATACATGAATAAACACACTCAATCCTCACAATAGCCAGAAGAGGTATGTGTGGGGGCCTGTCATACAACAAGGGACATGAGTTCCAGCAAGATCAAGGGTTTTGGGTAGAGCTCCTCTGCTGGCTAATGGTAGGCTGGCATTGGGACCTCAAGCTGAATGCTTCTTCCTCACTGGGAAGCTCTGTGCCCCAACTACGCTGCACAGAGCTACTCATGAACTCCTGGCATGGGCCTGGAACACTGTGGGTATTAGTGAGGGTTAAGTAAATGTGTGAAAAAAGGAATACATGTTTGCTTCACTCCAGCATGATTGGAAACAGGCAAGAGGACCATAAGAGAGCTAGTCCCAAAGCCCTTAAGTGGGCAGTTCCTCAGGTCCAGAGACTACCTCTCCTGGAGCTGTCCATCCAACTCCAACTGGGAAGTTGAAACTAAAGCATCTGTGTTCCTGGCCTGCGCTGCTTCCTCAAATGGGATCCCCTGATATATAACAGCAAGGTCCCACGAAAGACACTGTGCAAACAGACAGAAATCTGCATCTTGGGAAAGCTTGCAGATGATGCCAGGAAATGGTAAGCTATAGAAGGAAAGGCACACACAATACAATACCATGTATGGTTGAAGACCAGATGTCTGCTTAATGTACAAACAGGAGGCTTTTGGGGGGAAAGAGAGCGACTATAAGCACCCTAACAGGTAAATCTGGGGCTGAACGAAGAGTTGGCTAATTGGTCTAGAAGGAACATCTTTTGCTTTTCTTCTATTGCTTGATTTAAATAAAAATACAACCAACATAATTCCACGACAAGAAACTCAAAGGAAAAGAAGTTTCAGGCGACTGTGGGGAGCTGGGGTCAGAGTCCAGCCAGGCACATTCCACAGAGCGAAGAGATCCAGTTGCTTAGTCCCTCTGAGGAGACCAGTTAAAAGAAGCCACAGGTTGTGAATGCTGCACCACAGTGTGGCTTGCTGGTCCTCCTCAGAAAGTTTCTTCAGAGACTTGCGGGGACAGAACTCTGTCTACTAATGCTTCTTGGAAGCCCATTACTTAAATTGCTTGGTTGACAAGACCTTGTAATAGCAGTTTTAGGTTTAGAGACCAATAAGAAAAGGGTTTTGTTGTTGTTGTTTCCCCCTCCACAAAATTGAAGAGAGCACTTTTACTGCAAGGTATAGACATTGTTTCATTTATCAAACAGCAACTCTTCAAATGCAGGGACCCTTTATAAGTCCCAGTTAGAATGCTGGGGGTCATGTCATTAATGGTATGCCCCACTTCTTATTTTCTTACTTTCAAAGAGGTTCCCTGTAGGTAACCAAAGTTTCTTAATTATTGTGGAAACAACATAATCATGGTAAAAGCAGGAATTTAGGGTCTAGAGTGGGGGCAAAATTATTCTTCCTATTTCGTCGGTGTCTCTGAGTGCACTATCAATTTGATTTAATTACTATAATCTCTCCCAGGGCTAGGTACTTTATTACAGCTTAATGACATTTTATGTGTGTGAACATGGCCAACCCTGCTGAGCATTTGTGTCCCGGTTCAGAGGCCAGGTCCAGGAAAGAATGGTAGCCTTTGTGTGCTCCAGGGTTGTGAAGAGTTAGTGGGAGTCTTGGATAGTAACTGGTCAGGCAGAGCAAGGAGAACCCTGGAGGCTGGTGCCAAGACTGCCACAGAGCGACTTGCCAGAAAAGCCAGTTTGTGGCCCCTCTGAGGCCCCTCTGGCTCCCATGCTCCGCCGGCTTCCAGCTTGGAAGCTTTTCCTCAGGACGGCCACAGTCAAGGCCCTCCAGAAAACTGGGTTCTCTCCTCCTCCTCATAAAATTACTTTCAAAGGTGCAGCCGCACATGGCTCCAGCCCAGAGCCACGAGGCAAATGCATCGAAGAGTTCCAGTTCAGAATCTGCTGATCACTTAGGGACCAATTACGGGCCCACTCCCGAATCCAAGACCCACCACTTTCCTAAGGTTGGTCCAAGAGCAGCATAAATATTCCGCGGCGCAGTGTGGCAACTTTGCTCACCTCAGCCAGGTTTTCATTTCGGCAGCCAAAAGTACCTCAGCCTTTAAATGTGAGCCTGGAAGCCCTGGCCCAGGGGACGGCATCTGGACCCTTCAAGCCTCTCTCTTGCTCCCCAGCCCTTTCCATACCTCCCATAACAGGCCAAGTACCTTTTAGATCTCATATGCATCTCCTTCTCTGAAATGCATCTTTCTTTGGGTTTGAACAAGTTATCTGGAAGAAACAGAAAGAGGATTAATTTCGGGAGATACAGGGTAGCACAACCCTGAGATAGAGCCACAACCTTCTCTGTGATTGCTCTCTCCCCCAAGCCCTAGCCTGTGACGAACACTCTTGGGTTTCCAAATGACCAGCCAGTAGCTGGCCTCAACAATAGTTAAACAGGGCAGAAGTGAGACATCAGAATATGTTTTAGCTGTCAAGTTGACACAGCTAGAATCACTAGGGAAGAACATTTTCATGAGGAATTGTCTAGATAAGGCTGACCCCGTGGACATGTCTGTTGGGGCTGCCTTGACTGTGAGTTGAAGTAGGAAGGCCCACACTGAACAAAACTGGCATCATATCATGGCTGAGCCCTGGACATGTTAAGAGCATTGGCTGTTCCTGCAGAGGACTCGGATTCCCTTCCCAGGACCCCATGATGGCTCACAACCGTTTGTAACTCCAGTTTCTTGGGATCTGATACTTTCTTTTGTCCTCTGTGGGCACCACTCATGCATGGAAGTACACACATGTAGACAAACACTCATATGCATAAAATAAAAAATAACTCTTTAAAAAACAGAAAAACCTAGCAAATTATCATGCGCACAAATAAGCAAGGATCTCTGAATTTATTCTCTGTCTGCTCTTGACTTTGACTTCCTCTAGTAATAGACTGAAGTTTGGAACTGTAACCTTAATAAGCCATTTCCTCCCTTACTTCATTACTTGACAGGATATTTTACAGAGCACATGAACTACTGCAGACAGCTGTGTCTCACCAAAAACTTCTTTTAGCAGTAAGAAGACGCTAAAAGCTACAAGCATGAGACCATCTGCTCAAAGGAAAATACCTACCCGAGGTTTCTGAAGGTTCTAAGGACAGGGAGACCTCCCCAACATCCCTAGAGCATTCTGAAAGAGGAAGGTCTGGCTCCTACCTGAGGTCCTTCATCAAGAAAACTCAGAGACCATCTCTACGGTGTGGAGGCCCTCTTAGCCTCTCCTAGGCCCGGGAAAGTCACGGGACAGGGCACATACACTAGTACCTTTTGACTAAAAACGTACACAGAGTAGGCAAAAGAAAAATCACGAATTTGTTTTTTGTTTGTTTGTTTTTGTTTTTAACTTAAGTACATGTAATGGTTAGCTTCAGTTGTCAACTGAACAAAACCGAGTATCAACTGGGAGGAAAGAGGGACTGTTTAGATTGGGTTGCCCTTTGGGCTTATTTGTGGTGGGTTGTATTAATTATGTTCACTGATGTGGGAAGATCCAGCCTACTGTGAATGGTAACATTCCCTAGCAGAGGGTTCTGCATTGTATGGGAGTAGAGAAATCTAGCTGAGCACTGATAAGTAAGCGAGTGAACATGCATGCGTTCATTTCTCTGTGGTCTTGGCTGTGGCTGGGCTATAGGTGGCTGTTTGAAATTCTTGCTTTGATTTCCTCATAGTGATGAACTGTAAGGTAAAATAAACCCCTTTCTCCCTTAAGCTTCTTTTTGTCAGGATATTTTATCACAGCAATAGAAATGCAAGTAGAACAATGTGTATGTATAATATATATTATATTATACACATATACATATTTACATACATATGTGTAGAATTTCCTTAAAATTGTATATTTAAAAAACACTTTAAGCCATTTACAATGCCTGAAAAAGCAGTGGCTTTGGAATGCCCATGAGACTCTCAGCCTTAGTTTAGCCAAGGGTATGGTCCGATTAGTTCTCCTAGAATGCTTGTCACAAGGGAGTATGTCTGAGCAGCTGTCATGCTTTCAGGAAATCTTAGACAAGCAGCTCCTGCCTTCACTCAGCATAAGCAGACAGGCTTCCATGGAGGCTCAGGGAAATGGGGCTATTAAGGAATGTCTTCCCTTCTAGACAACAAAACATAGCCGCTGATTCAGTGTGGAAAACACCTCTGTGGGCAAGCTTGCACCCTGTCCTACCTGTCTTTAAAGAGTATGGCATCATTGTCAATTTCAGAAACAGGAGTCAAGGGAGAAGTAGAAGAAAAAAACACAAATATTTCCAATTAAGGGGGGAAAGACCCCAGTATTCAGAGAGGTGGGGACTGTGAGAGAACAGAAGAGATCACCATATGATTCAGTGAGCCGCAGTTCCTTCTGCTGCCCCACTTTAGCCTCCATTCCAGACGGGGCCCCTGGAATTTCCTAGACTGAACAGAGTACCAGCTAAGTGTGTCTGGATCTTGGTCAAGCAAATATGTGCATGTTTGAAGACTTCCCTCAGAGAGGGAGAGGAAGCCTTCCACAAAGTCTCAGACCCACTTTTGGATTAGCATTCTTTAGGAACTACTGCAGGCCCAGTAGAGCCAGGGTGGACAGATGTACCATGGGGGGATGGGCAGGGAATGAAAACATTACAGAACTTTACTTCTGAGACTTTTCATAATCTCCAATCAACCTTATGTGGTCTAGTCTGGAAATCAGAGGTTCATTTTCTCCTGTGACTGTTTCTTCAGAGCAGCCGATACTGCAATTAAGCTTTGGTTCTATTTCCAAGAGAGAACAAAGGGAAACATGAGCCACCTGAGGATTCCATGCCTCTGTTTTCTGAACTGTTTTCAGCCTGCTGTCGGATCCTGGACCCAGCCATTCTTGATGGGCACAAAACAAGCAGGTCTGTATCCAAAAAAGCTCAAGGCTCACCCTGGCGGAGGTGGTTGCTATAGATTTTGAGTTTGCTTGATATCAGCGAGCCCCTGTGATAAATGGAATAAGTGATCAGGGCCTCTTGGCCAGGAAGAAAGAAAGAGGCAGAAAGCAGAGGGTCACCTCCCTGGAGGGAGTTAATAAAGTCCACAAATGCGTTCTGAGTGGCTCCCACCTCACTAGAGAAGAAAGACTCCACCTGTCTTGGACAGTGTCTCAGTTTCACCTCTGTTGCTGTCATAAAATATGCTGACAAAAACAAACTTAGAGGGAAAAGGGGTTTGTTTGGCTTAGTTCCAGGACAGTTCATCATCTCAGGCAAGAACTTGAGGCAGCTAATCATATTCATAGTCAAAAGCAGAGAGAGAAGAAATAAAGGCATGGCTGCTTACTGCTCAACTAGATTTCTCTACTGCTACATCGAGGCCCTAAACTCAGGAATGATATCATCCACTCTCAGGCTGGGGCTTTTCATACCAATTAAGACAATCCTACACACACACACACACACACACACACACACACACACACACACACACCTAGTCTAGATAAATCCTCACTTAGACTCTTCCCCTGGTGCTTCTTAGTTGTAATAAGCTGACAAGCTATCAAAAATGTCCTTTGGCAGTTTGTGAGGAGAAGTGTCCAAGATATACAGAGAGGGGAGCTTTGGGCATCCGAGGGTCACAGCGATTCTGCCTGCTCTGGCAGAAATTCCCCTCTGTGATGTCAGTCTTCCTCCCGAGCCTGCAACATGCTCATGATGTTCTGCCTTTTAGGGCTGTTCATTAGTTTTCAGAGGGTGAGTTTTCACCTGCTCAGGTGTACTGTATGAGTGAGAGGCAGGACTGCGTTTCTGACACTGTTACCCTGGTGCCGACCACATGTACTCTTCACCTCCATGCACTGCCTGTGGCTACAGAATCTACTTTTTTTGAGAACTACAAACAAGGGTTCTTCCATTTCTCATGAGATCAATCCCAAATTCATTTCCCAAACACTCCTTCCTTTTATAGCTCTTCACAGACACACTGTGATTCATGGGAGATTCATTTTACGGGATACATTAGGAACATGTCTCTCATGGACTCCTGTGATTGAATACGTGGTGGCGCTTTTGGAGGTGGGGCCTTGCTGGAGGAAATGGGATGCTAGCGGGCTGGCCTTGAAATGTCTATAGGTTGGCTTCACTTCCTTGTGGGTCTCTCTTTCCTGATCCACCCAGATAAAAGCAAACCACCTCTTATTCTTACCACCACAGCTGTGAGGTGCTTCTGCTGAAGTGCCTCCTTCCCACCCCCATGAGGGCCTGCATTCTCCAACTGAGAGCCTGAATAAACCCTTTCTTTCTTATGCTGATTTTTCAGCTGTTTGGTCACAGCCATGAGAAGCCTCCTCACCTGTACATGCTTTGCTCAAAGATATGGGGAAATCCCGTGTGCTCGTGCCTGCTTACAGAAATACTACTTTTATAAAACTGAGGGACTGGTGAGAATCATTTCAACCTCCTGGATCCTTTAAGGATTTTCTTAGAGTTGCATATATTCTGGCTGTTTTGGAGGAAAGAGACTACAATTACATTTACCCTATTATCATTCAAATGGAGGGGCCTTTTCTTTAATAAAATTACCAGGGTAAGCTGCATCTACACACCACACCACACACACACACACACACACACACACACACACACACCAGGTCCTTCTGACTTCATTTGGCAAGGCCAGGCTTCCTTAATTCCCTGCCTGTTTCAAAGTCAGCAAGCAACTAGGTACCAAGTCCTCCAAGCTTCTGAGGCTGCTCTTGTAAAAGCCAAGTCCCCAAATCCCATTAATTTGTATAAACAAGGGTCGGTATTTATTACAGTCTCTACGTCAATTATGTGTGAGAGCACATATGGGGTCCTGTGGCCTCAGCATGCAGCCTCTTGACATGTCACTAGGAAGCAGCCAAGACCACCCTGATGCCAGCACAGCTGGTTGGCTGGGGGCTCGAACTTTTTCCCTCCTGCAACCCTTTACAGCTCCCACGGGATGGCAAAGCCTCACCTTCCCCCTGCAGTTTGTCTATGTGATAATCAACCCTGCAAGGTCCATCCCAACAATGAACTCCCAGGAGCCTTTCTTTGGTCACCCTGAGCTCTTGAAAGAACAATGTGTTAGACATTTGCTTCTCCTGAGAAACACTCATACTACGTCCTGCCTGTTGGAGAACATCAGAGCCAGTAAGTTGCCTGGGGAGTGGAATCTTGATCTGCACCTTCTTAAATCTTCTGTGAAAAAGCATGAAAGACTGGTTTTTCTGGGGAGAGTGGGAATCTGGGGTGTTCTAGGGTGCCTGGATTTGCATATATTCTAGGACCATGGGGTTGGTCCTTGAGTTATTTTACATAAGCAGCTGGCTGGAGCCATCACATCATGGTCTTTGAGACTTGATTCAGTTCTATCACATTCAGCATGTCTATCTAGCTCACCTCTACGGAACCTCTAATTCACCTGAAGTAGGCAATAGTGGACTGGGAGCTTCAGAAAATAACCACACCAAAGGCTTAGTGAAGATTCGAAGGGTGTTGACTCTGAATTCCTGCCATGAGAAAACCCTATGCAGGGTTTTCTGAAGTCCCTCCTCTCTAAGGTCCTGCCCGGCTTGTGTGGACTCCTGTCCCTGCTGACAGCTGCACTTGGTGATTAGCTTGATCTAGGAGCAGGGGAGGTAAGTGGCAGCCCCGATGTGACTGGTGTGATTATGAAAACAAAGCTGTGTGTTCAACATCATGTGCAAACACCTGAGAGAGTTTGAAAAGGCAGTGTAGCTCCCTGTTCCTTCTGGACAAAAGGAAGAAAGAAAAAAAAAATCCCAAGGGGGTCTCCTTGTGAGAAATAATGTGGGGAAGAGCTTCAGGAGGAGCATGGAAACCATGCTCTCTGCAGAGGGCCATCCACAAGCAGAGAGCATGGCCACCATCTCAGAGCTCATGGGAGAAGACGGGGTGTTAAGGAGTGAAAGTCTGAGTTGCAAAGGGTCCTTTGGGAAAAGGCCACTATGACTGTGGCAGCCAGGAGCCTCCCCTCTGCAAGGGGGCAGTGGCAGGGCTGTGAAGCCACACATCAAAAAATCGATGAAAACCTTTTTTTTTTTTTTTTTTTTTTTTTTTTTTTTGGAGAGAAATGGGCTCTTTATGTACTTCATAGCTGTCCTGCTCTAGTTCTGGGACCCATGAGCACTAGCATTCTCATCCTTTTCCTGATTCCACAGAGGTCCTCTTTGGTTGGATTCCAGACTTGAATTACAGTTGTCTGCCCACCTCCCGTCCTCAAAGTGGTATATAAACCCCCAAGACAAGGAGAGTCTCTCTTCTATCCATTCACACTGCCCAGTTCGGCACCCCTGTCCTTTCCCATCCACGCTCCACCCCTCTAACCAGAAGACATGAGATGCCCCATACTGATACTGATATTTATTGCCTGGCTCAGCAAGGGACAAAGGGATCAAGCAATCTTCATTAGTTCCCTATAAAAGCCAGAGGGACTGCCCAAAGATTGCCAAGGGCCAATAAGCCACTCAGAGAAATTCCACTCACTAGTGTAGGCAGGAAGCAACAGAAACTGCCAAACTAAACCAGTTCCATACTTTCCTTGAGACCAGAAGCCCCAAAATGAACCACAAAGGGCCCTTGGCCACTTCCAAAGAAAGGTATATAATATGCCTGTTGTCTCCCAGGAGCTTTATGCAGGGAACAACAGGAACTGTACTCGGAAGATGGCCACCTTCACTGGGTCTTAGAGTTTTATGACCCTAGTTCTTGACAGTCCAACTCAACAAGATGGGAAGTCCTACTTAAAGATAATATAAACATCCATAAATTAAATAGTATACTCCTCTGATAACACAAGGCAATTCTTCTGCCTTGTGTGATTTATAGCTGAGCCTAAATTGTGTCAAGCTGATGAAAAAAGAAAAACCTGGCTAGCACACCTCTATTTGAGAATCCACGTTACTGTGACAGAAGGTAGTGTGAAGAGAAAGAAAAGAGCCAAACCCTTCCATGGGCTCCACAGCCTTGAGATGGGAATGCCAGACAAAGGAGGCCTAGTTGAATTCGCACTTATGATGAATAAAAAAAGCCCTTCAGGTATAGACGCCTCCATGCTGCACAGAACCTAGTTATTCAAGGCGTTGGCTGTGGTTGATGTGAAATGCTACTCTGACCTGGTGTTGAAAGTTAATGATGATCGTGGTGACAGGCACAGTGTGGCCAGCTACCCTCAGCTCTGCCACCATGCCTTCCCTGCCATAAAGGCTGCACCCTTCAGCAGAGGAACCCATCCTTCCTGGAAGTTCTCTTCTCAGGTATTTGATCACAGGGATGAGGAAGGTAACAGGTACAGGAGCATCCAACATTTCCGTTTGCTGAACCACCGAGAAGCTGTGCTTTGTGTACCCTAAGAGCCTCCCCGTGCCATGATGGCACAGCATCAGGGCCCCATGTGGATGGGGAAGCAGCCTGACAGTCTCTGTCATCCAGTCCATCTTCTGGTCATTTTGTGAGCTCCCGAGTTCTGCTCTGTCTGGCAGGCTTCTCTCTCTTCTGTGCTTATTTCATATCATAGCATATTTGAAGCAAGGGTCTGTGACAGGCTCTTCATTTTCCAGAAGTCTTCATTCTGGGCACCATTGCAGATAGCACAGCCAGCATGGGTACAGTTCTGGGCAGGGACCATAGCTAGGCAACCTTCCATGAAGGCAAAGCCAGTCCCCAAACAGGCCCCACACTGTCTGCTACCCAGACAGTCTCCAGGCCTCTAGCCATCACTTCCAGGCATTGCTGGACTAAAGCACCACAGGTAGACAGTAAAAACACTTTCTCACAGTCCTAAATTTCCAAGGAAAAATAGGAAAATTGCAGCTCCGTTTGGGGCTTCTTTAGTAAGTATAATGGGCACAAGCAACAAACTAACAAACAAAAGCCCAGCACAATATCTCCAAAGGGGACTTCTAAAACAGTCCAAGGTTAGAGAGGTTTAGGGACAGTGAGGTGAAATGGATTTAAATACTTATCTTCACTGCAAGACCTGTAAGTGGCTTTAACATCCCCAGGCATTATGAACTTCTAAGAGAACACAGTATAAAAAGAACAAACATTTATCAAAATAACTCTATACATGGGTCCTCCTCTGGAACTGTAGATAGCACTGGACTAGAGCTACTGAGAAAAAAGAAAAGCAAGCTACAAGGACAGTAACCATTAAATTTAACTAATTTTTATTTTCCAAAATTTTCACTGTCCATTGGATGGGATTTAATCTTCATCAATAAAATAAAATTTGGCTAGGCATGGTGACACACACCTGTAATCCCAGCACTGAAGAAGCTGGAGCAGGAGGATTGCTATGAGTTTAAGGTTAGCCTAAGCTACATACTGAGTACCAGCTCAGCCAAAGCTATACAGCAAACCCCTGCTTTGCTGCTGATAGTAATAGTAATCATTATTACTACTAATAATTATATAATAAAAAATTATTATTATTGTTATGCAATTTGTCACACTACACATTTTCTGGAAAATATATACGATCTGGTCCTTGATTGCTCCAAAGTCTTTATGTTTCAGACCCTGGGTCCATAGCAACTGCACAGTATCATGATTAATATTATTTCCACTACTACTGCAAGTCAGACTAAGTACCAAGAAAGGTTCCTTGCCCATGACCTCCTCAGTAGGAGATAGACCATGAGGACCTCAATAGTTATTGCTGCCATTATAGACATCTGCAGTCTCTGGTATGCCCAGAGGTGAATACCTCTAACCCCAAAGAGCCAGCTTGTCAAGCTTGGAAGAGGCTACTATTCCATCACATATGTACACATCAATACAAAGCAAGAAATATAAAAATCTAAGAAAATGCATTCCAAAATGCATTCCAACCATTGTCTAGCAGCTGACACCAAAGAGACAGAGATCTATGAAATCCCTGAAAAATTATTCAAAATAATTGAAGAAAAAGAATTCAAAATAATTGAATGAAGTGTACCATGCTATATGAGAACACATAGAAACAGTTCAATGAAATTAGGAAAACAGCAAATGAACAAAATAAAAAGTTTACCAGATTGAAATATGTTCTTTTAAAAGAGAGAGAGCTCAGTGATTATGAAGCTAAAGATTATTATAAATAAAATGAAAAACGTAATAAATTGTCAATGGTGAGACTGATCAAACAGAAGACTCTGAACTCAGAAATGAGTTATTTGAAAATACACAGCCCAGAGTTGGGTGCACAGCCTCCAGCCCAGAGTGGCGCCCCTCGGTCGCCATCGCAGACTCGGGCACACAGCCTCTGGTCCAGAGCAGGGCCCTCTGCAGCTGGCCCAGAGAGTAGCGCACAACCTCCGGCCCAGAGAAGGGTACTTAACCTCCGGCCCAGAGTGACACGCCCAGCCACCACTCCACACCGGGGCGCACAGCCTCCACCCAGAGTGGGGCACTCAGCTGCCGGCCCAGAGACCTGCTGCACAACCGACTTACCGTCCCAGACAGAACTGTGGGCCCCAGGGCACCAGAGACTGAGTTTCCCTCTCGGGAGAAAACCCCACAGCTAGGGAATCAGCAGGTTCTTCAAAAGGGCTGTGCCTGGAAAACAGTGTAACAACAGCAGCAGCTCACTAAATTCAGATCGAGAAACCCAGCAGCAGGGCAGCTGTCTTCAGGACTTCTCCAGGTGAGAGGAGAGCCCTCCTGCCTAACAAAGACCACAGTTACCACTCAGGTCTATATGCCTGAAGTGAGCAGTGGCAATTCCTGAGAAACACCAGCCATTCAGTGACCAGCCATTCATACCCAAAAAGCAGAGGAGGCCTCCTTTAGGAAAAATCATCTTCCTGCCAAGGGGATTCTCCCCACCCCAGGATTCCAGGAAGCACCAGAAACTAACAGCCAACACCTAAAATAGCCCAATGGGTAGAGGCCAGCATAAAAGCTAAACCAACAAAAGGCAGAGCAATATGGCATCTCCAGAACACAGTCATCCAGGGGCAAGCACCCCTGGACACCCCAGCATAATTGAAATTCAAGAAGATGACCTTACATTTATGCTGATGAAAGGATAATAGAGGAAAAAATAAAACACATAAAGAATTGGAGGAAGATAAAGTCAAACAGATTATGGTCATCTATAAAGAAATGGAGGAAGTTAAAGACAAACAGATTATGGCCATCCTTGAAGAAATACAGAAAGGTGCAGCTGAACAGTTTGTGACCTTCAGAGAGGAAATAATTAAATCACTGAAAGAAATAAAACAGAGGAATGTTCAAAAAAACAGTGAAGGAACTAAAGGAAAATACAATCAGACAGATGAAGGAAATCAGACAGATGAAGGAAATCAACAAAACAACTCAAGAGCTGAAGATAGAACTGGAAAAATTAAAGAAAACACAAACAGAGGAAATCGCAGAAAGGAAAAATTTAGGGAAGAAAACGGGAACTACAGAGGTAAGCATAACCAACAGACTACAAGAGATGGAAGAAGGAATCTCAGGTGTGGAAGATACAATAGAAGAAATCAATGTATCTGTCAAAGAAAATGTTAAATCCAAAACATTCCTGACATAGACCATCCAAGAAATCTAAGACAATATGAAAAGACAAAACCTAAGAATAATAGGAATAAAGGAAAAAGAAGATTCTCTCCTCCAAGGCCCAGAAAATATTTTCAACAAAATCATAAAAGGAAATTTCCCCAACTTAAAGGAGAGGCCTATAAGAATACAAAAGGCCTACAGAGCACCCAAGAAATTAGACCAGAAAAGAAAATCCTCCCACCATATAATAATCAAAACAGTAAGTATACAGAACAAAGAAAAAGATACTAAGAGCTACAAGGGAAAAAGGCCAAGTAATATATAATGGCAAACCTATCAGAATCACACCTGACTTCTTAACAGAGACTATGAAAGCCAGAAGGGCCTGGACAATTATCATGCAGACCCTAAGAGAACACAGGTATCAGCCCAGGCTAGTATATCCAACAAAACTCTCAGTCATCAAAGATGGAGAAAGCAAGATATTCAATGACAAAAACAAATTTAAACAAATCCAGCATTACAGAAGATACTAGAAGGAAAAATACAAACCAGGAAAACTAACAACATTTAGAAAAACACAAGAAACCACCTCACTTCAGCAAACCTAAAAGTATCCAGGTACACAAACACACTACCACAGCCAACAGCAAAATCAAAGCATCTAAAGCCACTGGTCATTAATCTCCCTTAACATCAACAGACTCAACTCTCCAATAAAAAGACACAGACTAACAGAATGGATATGTAAACAAGATCCAACAATCTGTTGCATACAAGAAACACACCTAAGTCACAAAGCTAGACATACTAGAGAGTAAAGGGCTGGAAGATGGCTTTCCAAACAAATATACCCAAGAAACAAGCAGGAATAGCTATTCTAATATCTAATAAAATAGATTTTCAACCAAAATTAATCAAAAGAGATGGGGAAGGTCATTTCATACTCATCAAAGGAATATTCCACCAAGAAACCATCACAGTTCTGAACATCTAGGCCCCAAATACAAGAACATTCATATTTGTAAAAGAAACATTAATAAAACTGAAACAACACATAGATCTCCACACATTAATAGTGGGAGACTTCAACATCCCACTCCCAACAAAGGACAGGTCAAGAAAATAGAAATTAAACAAAGAAACAATGACTCTGACAGAGGTCATGAATCAAATGTACCAAACAGACATCTACAGAACCTTTTACCCAAACACAAAATAATTTACCTTCTTCTTAGCACCTCAGGGAACCTTCTCCAAAATAGACCATAGAGTTGGTCACAAAGCAAACCTCAACAGATATAAAAAGATTGAAATAATCCCATGTATCCTATCTGACCACCATGGACTAAAGCTGGACCTCAATGACAACAGAAATAGCAAAAAGCCTACACACACATGGAAACTGAACAACTCCCTACTCAATGACAGCTGGGTCAGGGAAGAAATAAAGAAAGAAATTAAAGTCTTCCTAGAATTCAATGAAAATGAAAGCACAACATACCCAAACTTATGGGACACGATGAAAGCAGTGCTAAGAGAAAAGTTCATAGCACTAAGTGCCTTCAAGAAGAAATTCGAGACAGCTCATTCAAGCAACTTAATGGCTCACCAAAGAACCTTAGAAAAAAAGAAGCAGACACACCAAAAAGGAGTAGATGGCTGGAAATAATCAAACTCAGGGCTGAAATCAATAAATTAAAAACAAATAAAACATTTCAAAGAATCAATGAAACCAAGAGCTGGTTCTTTGAGAAAATCAACAAGATAGACAAACCCTTAGCCAAGCTAACTAAAAGGCAGAGAGACACCATCCAAATCAACAAAATCAGAAATGAAAAGGGGGACATAACTACAGATACTGAGGAAATCCAAACAATCATTAGGACTTATTTCAAAAGTCTATATGCCACAAAATTTGAAAATCTAAATGAAATGGACAATTTTCTTGATAGATTCCACTTACCAAAGCTTAATCAAGACCAGGTAAATCATTAAATAGTCCTATATCCCCTAAGGAATTAGAAGCGGTTATCAAAAGTCTCCCATCCAAAAAAAGCCCAGGACCAGATGGTTTCAGCACAGAATTCTACCAGACCTTCAAAGAAGAGCTAACTCCAGTTCTCTTCAAACTATTTCACAAAACAGAAACAGAAGGAACACTACCAAACTCATTCTATGATGCCACAGTCACGTTGGTACCTAAACCTCACAAAGACCCAACAAAGAAAGAGAATTTCAGGCCATTCTCCCTTATGAACACTGATGCAAAAATACTCAACAAAATACTTGAAAACCAAATACAAGAACACATCAAAGATATCATCCACTATGACCAAGTAGGCTTCATCCCAGGTATGCAGGGGTGGTTCATCAATGTGATCCACCATATAAACGAACTGAAAGAAAAAAACCATATGATAATCTCCTTAGATGCTGAAAAAGCATTTGACAAAATTCAACATTCATTTATGTTTAAAGTATTGGAGAGATCAGGGATACAAGGCACATACCTGAACATAGTAAAGGCAATATAGAGCAAGCATATAGCCAACATCAAAATAAACAGAGAGAAAATTAAATCAATCCCACTAAAATCAGGGACAAGGCAAGGCCGCCCACTTTCTCCATATCTCTTCAACATAGTTCTTGAAGTCCTTGCTAGAGCAATAAGACAATTAAAGGAGATCAAGGGGATGCAAATTGGAAATGAAGAAGTCAAAGTATCACTATTTGCAGATGATATGATAGCATACCTGAGTGACCCCAAAAATTCTACCAGAGAGCTCCTACAGCTGATAAACAACTTCAGCAAAGTGGCTGAAAGTGAATAAAAAGTAACTAAAAAAAAAGAAAAAAATCAGTAGCCCTCCTGTATACAAAAGACAAAAGGACTGAGAAAGAAATTAGGGAAACAATACCCTTCACAAAAGCCACAAAGGACCCTACTAAGAAAGTCAAAGACTTGTATGAAAAAAATTCCAGTCTCTGAAGAAAGAATTAGAAGACGGTATCAAAAGATGGAAAGATCTCCCATGCTCATGGCTTGGCAGGATTAACATAGTAAAAATGGCCATCTTACCAAAAGCAATCTACAGATTCAATGCAATTCCCATCAAATTACCAACACAATTCTTTACAGACCTGGAAAGATAAATTCTCAACTTCATATGGAATAACAAGAAACCCAGAATTGCTAAAACAATGCTCTACAATAAAAGATCTTCTGGAGGTATCTCCATCCCTGATCTCAAGCTGTACTATACAGCAACAGTAATAAAAACTGCATGGTACTAGCATAGAAACAGAACAGTGGATCAATGGAATTGAATAGAAGATCCTGAAATAAATCCACAAACTTATGGACACCTAATCTTTGACAAAGATACCAAAACCATTCAATGGAGAAAAGATAGTATCTTCAACAAATGGTACTGGTCTAACTGGATGTCTACATGTAGAAAAATGCAAATAGATCCATACTTATCACTCTGCACAAAACTAAAGTCCAAGTGGATCAAAGACCTCAATATAAAACCAGATACACTAAACCTGTTAGAAGAAAAGTGGGGAAGAGCCCTGAACTCATTGGTACAGGAGATACCTTCCTAAACAGAACACCAACAGCACAGGCTCTAAGAGCAAAAATCAATAAATGGGACCTCATGAAACTGAAAATCTTCTGTAAAGCAAAGGACGCTATCATCAGAACAAAATGACTGCCTACAGATTGGGAAAGGATCTTCACCAACCCTATATCTGACAGAGGGCTAATATCCAGTATATATAAAGAACTCAAGAAGTCAAACAGCAAAAAATCAAGCAATCCAATTAAAAATGGGGCACAGAGCTAAACAGGTAATTCTCAATAGAGGAATATCGAATGGCAGATAAATACTTAAAGAAATGCTCAACGTCCTTAGTCATCAGGGAAATGCAAAATCAAAATGACCCTGAGATTTCATCTTACACCCATCAGAATTGCTATGATTGAAAACTCAACTGACAACACATGCTGGAGAGGATGTGGAGAAAGGGGAACCCTCCTCCTCTGCTGGTGGGAATGTAAACTGGTACAATCACTTTGGAATTCAATCTGGTGCTTTCTCAGACAACTAGGAATAGCACTTCCTCAAGATCCAGCTATACCACTCCTAGGCATATATCCAAAAGATGCTCAAGTATACAACAAGGACATTTGCTCAACCATGTTTGTAGCAGCTTTATTTTTAATAGCCAGAAGCTGGAAACAACCCAGATGCCCCTCAGGTGAGGAATGGATACAGAACTTGTGGTACATCTACAAAAAGGAATATTACTCAGCAATAAAAAAAGGAAATCATGAAATTTGCAGGCAAATGGTGGGAACTGGAAAATATCATCCTGAGTGAGGTATCCCAGAAGCAGAAAGACACACAGGGTATATACTCACTCACAAGCAGATATTAGACATATAATATACGATAAACCTGCTAAAATCTGTACACCTAAAGAATCTAATCAAGAAGGGGGACTCTGGCTAAAATGCTCAATCCCTATTCAGAAGGAGAAAACAGGGAACAGGACAGGTGCCTGCCACAGAGGGCCTCTGAAAGACTCTACCCTGCAGTATATCAAAGCAGATGCTTAGACTTATGGTCAACCTTTGGGCAGAGTGCAGGGAATCTTATGAAAGAAGTGGGAAACAGTAAGACCTGGAGAGGACAGGAGCTCCACAAGGAGAGCAACAGAACCAAAAAATCTGGCACAAGGGTCTTTTCTGAGACTGATATTCCAACCAAGGACCATGCATGGAGATACCCTAGAACCCCTGCACAGATGTAGCCCATGGCAGTTCAGTGTCCAAGTGGGTTCCATAGTAATGGGAACAGGACTGTCTCTGACATGAACTGATTGGCCTGCTCTTTGATCACCTCCCTGTAAAGGGGGAGCAACCTTACCAGGCCACAAAGGAAGACAATGCAGCCACTCCTGATGAGACCTGATAGACTAGAATCAGAAGGAATGAGAGGAGGACCTCCCCTATCATTGGACTTGGGGAGGGGCATGCATTGAGAAGGGGGAGGGAGGATAAAATTGGGAGGGGAGGAGGTAGGGAGCTACAAGGAGGATACAAAGTGAATAAAGTGTATAATTAATAAAAAATAAAAAATATTTAAAAAGAAAATATCTAGTCATAGATTAAAAAAGAGAGAGAATAGAGAAAGTCTATATGTTTTAGGAGATATGATGAAGAAACTTAAAATTTTATATTACAGACTCTAAGAAGAGAAAAAGAAATGGTCAGAGAGTTTATTTAAAGAAACAAAGCTAAAAGTCTAGGAAAAGATATAAACACCTAAGGAGAGGAATTTCAAAGGCTTCTGATCAGATTCATCTCAGAGAAGACTACATCAACATACACAACAGAACTTTCAAAGCCAAACACACACACACAATCTTGGAAGTTGACAGAGAAAGAAAATTATTACACATTCCAGGGCATTTAGACCTGTTATCCAAAAAATCAACTGTCAAAAGGCAATGGAATGACATATTCCAAAGGCTAAAAGAGAAACCACAACAAAAAAAAAAAAAATGCTAACCCAATATACTCTACTTGACAAAGCAGCCCAGAAATAAATGCATAAATGCATAAATGCATTCCTTGAAGAAGTTCACTCAACCTGCTTTACCGGAAATGGTGAAGGACATTCTTCAAGCAGAAACAAAAGACTGCAAACTAATAACAGGAAAACACATGGTGTGAAAAATCACTGAGAAAGTACACAGGCAGGCAGCCCAAATCAGGACATTCTAATACTATAATTTTGCTGTGAAAACGATTCATACTTCTAATAGGTTAAGAGAAAGATCATTAAAATATAGCTAAGTTAAATGAAATGTGATATAAAATATGTAACTTATTATACCCCAAGTTAAAAAAAAATGTTGTGAGGAAGAGAGTGGTAGTGGTCCACACCTTAACCCCAGCACCAGGAAAGCAGAAGCAGGTAGATCTCTGTGAGGCCATGGCCAGTCTGGCCTACATAGTGAGTTTCTACATAGCCAGGCCTACACAGAGAAACCCTGTCTAGATACATGTAGCTGGAGGATTTTTGGCCGGTGGTATTGTTCTGAGACACAGCAATCTTCCCATCCTGTATCCCTCGTACTGAGATTATAGCATGGGCCCTCAAGCTGTATAAGTGCACAGATTTTATATTCAAGTAAAGTTGAATTACTATTAGTTTAAGCAGCTTGGTAGACGTTTTATGTTCAGACTCAGCTAACTACATGAAAAACCATTCAGTGGATATGAGAAATAATAGAAAGGAGTCAGTGATTGCTATACCTGTAAATCAGTGTGTCACTCAATTTTCATCCTGGAAGCTTCTTGCAGTAGATAGGAAATAACGGGAAGACTTACAAGTAGTCAACACGCAGAGAGTAAGAGTGCTCATCCCTGAACGGAACAACTATATAGCATGTCTCCCCTCAAGGCTCAGGCATCTGTGCCAAGAGGGGGCAGGAAGAGGGTCAGAGCCAGAGGTGTGGATGGCTTTAAGGAAACAGCATTTTGCAGACACAAGATGGCGGATGCACCCATGAATTCATAGTGATTGTGACAGTATACATAAGATCTGTAGAAGCTCAAGCTAGGAGAGGTGGACACAAGGTCCCACCACTTGCTAATGAGCTACTGGAGTTTTATTGCTCCTTGGAGAGGGAAAGCCAATTTCTCCAATGGAGTGACATTTGGTGTATCAACCACACTCTAAGGTAGGCTTTACATCCAGTAGCAGTCAGCCAATACAAACTGAGACTAGATGGGATTAAAACACGCACACGCACACACACACACACACACACACACACACGCTCAACAATGGAATACCAAGCAAATAATAGGCCAAAGATAGATAAGAGAATCATGCAACACTGGGAGATTATATAAGACCCTTGCTCAGATGTATCCAATTGGCAGCTCAGTTTCCATGTGGGTCAGCAAGTAAGAGGAGCAGGGGCTGCCTCTGTCATGAACTCTTTGATCACTTCCCCCTGGTGATGTGGTTTTGCCAGGCCACAGAGGAAGAGGATCCAGGCAGTCCTGATGAAACTTGATAAACTATGGGCAGATGGCAGAAGAGGAAAACTCCCTCTTTCAGTGGGCCAGGGGACCGCTGAAGGGAATAGGGGAGAAGAGGGAGGGAGCATGGGACTGGGAGGAGTTGAGGAAGGGGGCTTCAATCGGGATATATAATGAATATATTGTGAAAAAATTTTAAAATTAAAAAAAGATCTCATTTTCAACAATGGATACCATCAAAGGACAGAAAATCAGTACAGGAACATTCAATCATTCATCTTTAGCTACCCTTTAAATAAAATGGACCTAACACACACACACACACACACACACACACACACACACACACATATATATATATATGTATGTATGTAACATACTACCTCCAACCATCAAAATGTACACTCTTCTCTAAGGATATGCCATATATGCATTGGGACAGATTATATGTTCAGTCACATGCATATCTCAGCAAGTCTAAGACAGCAGTCACAATAGTATAATGTGAAATCAACTTTAGAGAATTTAATTTTTTTTCAAAATAATTTCACTGCATTAACAGGCCAAAAGGCAAATCAGCTACCCTACAGCTGGGGCTACAGTTGGCCATGAGCCATGAGATGTGGGTGCTGGGAAGTGACCTCAGATCATATGCAAGAGTAACTACCAATCTTAACTCCTGACCCATCTGGCCAGGTGTTCCTCCCCTCTAAAGACATGGTTCCATGTAACATGGGCTGCCTGCAAACTCTACATGTAGCTGAGAATGACCTTGAACTTCTGTCTTTCTGCCTTCCCCTCTCCTGTGCTGGGGACTACAAGTGTTTACTACCATATCTCTCTTACAAAAGTGCTGAGGATCAAACCCAGGGCTTCATGCATGTTAGGTAGCCACTCTACCAACTGAGCTACAGCCTCAGGAGGAGGTCCATATCATCTTGATGCAACAGAAGCCAGGACACAAACTGGCTGTAGAAGAACATATTTTTTAAAAATGGCATAAAGGAATAGACGATTGTTTATGGCAGGAGCAGTTCACTGGTTTTTATCACATGAGATTTTAGTAATAGTTTGGACTTTGACAGCTTCAGAATTTTAATGTGTGCAATGTAGAGGGAGAAAGTATGTGTAGCCCTAGTAATACACACCAGTAATCTCTACACTCTGGAAGCCAAGGTAGGTAAATTCAGAGTTTGATGCCAGTCTCAGCTGCACTGTGAGTTGGAGTCCATCTTTGGCTATGTAGAGAAACTATCTCAAAAATAAATTATTTTTTTTAATTTTTTTTTAAAAAATATTTATTTGTTTATTCATTCATTTATTACAATCTATTCACTTTGTATCCCTGCTGCAACCCCCTCCCTCATCTCCTCCTCATGCTACCCACCTTCCCTTTTCTCCCCTTATGCCCTTTCCCTAGTGCTCTGATAGGGTAGGATTTCTTCTCATGATGCTACTTGATTAAAAAAAATGTCAACTGTTACTCCCACGATCAATCAGAACCCCCAACTATATGAAAGGTTAAGATCTCAGACTTTAGAAATCCTGACATCCCTTACTCTGAATAGATATCCTTTTTTTTCCTCCTGTCTCCCTATCTACAGTTACTATTATGCCCTGATCTTGAGTTCCTCAGAAACCATCAGGAGACAACTCCCTTGGGAAAGCAAGAGAGCTTTATTGAGAGAGCAACTGAACTTGGAACCCACGTCTCACTGATACAGCAGTAGAGAAGTGGGACACTGAGCCCTGGCTGAACAGGGATTTTAAAGGGAAAAACTGCAAGCAGGGGATTTCCATGCCTTTGTGTTATGGGATTGGGTAAAACCTGAGGAGTGAGGTGACCACTGATGCTTAACAATAACTGCTATTCTAGGCTATCTGAAAGTTCATCTGGAACACTGGGGAATTTTCCATTTTGCTCTGATTGGCTGTTGCTAGGGGAGTTCACTTTGTTTTCTGCCAACTGCACATTCTATGTTTTTTCCTGGAACTTGAGTTCAGCCCCCTGTCACAGGTGCACACAAGATGGCTTCTCCCGTCAAAATGGAGTCACTCTAGCTAAATTAAGCTATTCACTACCTTGCTGCATTTTATTTTACCTAGACTCATGTACAACTCTGTGAATCATGCTGCCATCAACTACTCAGCATTCTCACCCAGAGGGGAAATCAACTTTAGAAAAGTTCACAAATACATGGAGATTGAACAAGAGGCTTCAGCACAACCAAAGGGCTGAAAAAGAGCATAAAGGAGAAATAAAACCACAAGTGGGCAGAAGTGGAACAGCAGGCCAATACACACAGGATTTGGCAAAAGCAACCCTGACAGGAAGTTCATATGCCTACATTCATGAAGAGTTCAAAAGATGGAACATTATACCCAAGGAAGCAGATAAAGAAGAATACATGAAGGCCTAAGTTAGTAGGAGGAGGAAGTGACAACAGTCAAAGCAGAAACAACTGAAATAAAGAGTAAGAAAACAACACAAAGGATTAAGATAATGAAAGGTTGGGTTTAAGATTGCTCGGCAGAAGAAGGGTGCTTGCCAGAAAGCCTGATGACCTGAAAGTCCATTGCTAGAACCTACTTAAAGGTAGGAAAGAGAATGGATACCCAAAAGTTGTCATCTTATCCCTACACGCATGCAAAGGCAGAGGCAAGTAAGTGTACACACACGATAGAGAGAGAATTAATTTTTAAAATATGAGTCGGATTTGAAAAGATAAAGAAAACTGACAAATCTTTAGACTAACAAAAAACACTCAAAGGAATGAGTGGATTTAGGGGATTTCTCCCCTAAATCAGAAATTAGGGGAGACATTGCAACATACTATTTCCACAGAAATACAAAGGAGCTTGAGAGACCACGTGTGTAACTGTATCTAGTCAAACCAGATAACCTCAAAAGTGGGCAGAAATTCCTGGGAAGAGAACATCTACCAAGAATAAGTCAAGAAGAAAGAGAAGGTCAGGACAGACTGAAAGCTAAAGTGAAGACAATAAAAAAGCTTAAAAATTGCCACCAAGGAGAAGCCTGGAGGCTTAGACTTCTAGCAAAAAACTCAGATAGACCCAACAGAAGCCTTCCTGGGTGCTTCCAGACAATTGAAGACAGAATGCTTTCAAATTAACTCTAAGTGGTTGTGTTACCAGACAAATTTAATACAGGTTAACATGCTGTTATAGATTCAGCTGCAAAAATCTTTGATGAATGATGAGTGAGCTGAACTCAGCATCACCCATTTATTTAAAGGGTTGTTCACCTGTCAAGTCAAACTTTCCCATGGTGTGTGTGTGTGTGTGTGTGTGTTGTGGTGCATGCACATGGTGTTATGTGTGGTGTGGTATGTGGGAGAGTGTGTGATCCACACTATTAATAGAACCACAGAGAAAAATCATTATTTGACAAATCTCAACATGCTGTCAGAATAAACAAAACAAAACTCAACATATGAAGATATTAAGTGAAGAAAGAATATACTTCCGCATAATGAGGGGCAAGATGACGAACCAAGTTAAGATTACACACAACATCACAAACCTGAAAGTTTCCCCACTGAGGTAAGGAGAAAGACAGGACTGCCCACCCTCACCACTTCTGTTGTCTGTAGAATCAGACATGAGCAGTTAGACTAAAAGAACAAAGGGCATCCAGAAGTTAAATTATCTTTGTATAAAAAAGACATGATTTTATCATGGAGGAACTCCTAAAGATGGCAACTAAAACTGTAGGACTGAAAAATGATTCAGCACGCAATCCTTATTGTTTCCATATGCTAACAATGAAATAGATGGAAAAGCAATCAAGAAAGTGTCCTATACCAATAGCTTCACCGAAAATCAAAATAGAAATAAATGTGAGTAGGCTGGGAAAGGTTTGTACTATAAGATACCGAAGAAAGAATTGGAAAAGACATTAATAAATGGAAAGAGACCCCCTGTCGAGAATTTGAAGAATATTGTTGAAAGACTCAAACTACTCAAAATGGATCTCCGCATCCAAAGCAATGCCTATAACAATTCCCAGAATGACAGTTTTCACAAAAACAGGGGAAAATGCTAAAATTGACATGAAGCCACAAAAAACCGTGACTAGATGAAGGCATCTTGAGTAAATGAATACGAGAGAGGCACCATGCAACCTGACTTTAATATCTACCAAAAAGCACTAGTAATCAAAACAGCATAACTGTGACATAAGAACAAACACACGGACTGCAGAAGAAATACAGAACCTGGAAATGACTCCATGTATTATTCAACTGACCTCTGACAAAAACATTGACAATACATAGTGGGCAAAGGACAATCTCTTCAATTTGTCAATGATGTTGAGAGATGCAGAAGAATTAAACTGGACCCTTATCTCCTACCATCAATTCCAAATGAACTAAAGACTTAAACACAGGAGCTTGAAGAATAAAACTACCTTAATAAAGCATTTGGAAAGGGTTCCAAGACACTGTTCCTGACAATGCATTTTTGAATCATAATTCTCAAAGCACAAGAAACAAAAGTTTAGTTGGAAGATTCTGACTAAATCTTCCAACTAAAATGCTCTAAAATGCTTTGTATAGCTGAGAAAAAAATCGACCAAGTGACAAGATAGCTTATAAGACAGGAGAAGATACTTGTAAACTGTACATCTGATAAAAAGTTAATTTATAAAATAGATTAGGAAAATACTCCAATAGCATCAAATAAAGAACTTGACTATTAAAATGTATTAATACATTTTAATGAGCCCCACGGTCATATCTCAAGCGGTCATTAGCTGTATGAATAAAAATCACTCACAATATACAAATGCATGGAAACACAAACTAAGCCCACAATGAGATACCACTACATCTTCTGCTATGGGGGGTGGGGGGGAAGACACTACAGAAACTTTTGGAGAGGGGTGAAGAAGAGGGGCCTTTACACACTGTTGATACAAACTGGCTCCTTACAAACTAAAAAAGAATTGTCTGTAGATGTGGCACCTAGACTGCATTGTGTCTATTTCTTTGCATTTCAAAGGAAACCCAACCAGCATGTTGAAGAGACATCTGCACTCCCGTGTCCACTGGTGCATTGTTCATCACAACAGTATATATAACATATGGCATATACATAGCAATATAGAATGTTTATAACAACAGTATATAATGAACAGAGGACTCCAATGAAAATGAGACTGGGATGGATGGGAGTATGAGTTAGGGTTGTTTTTTTTTTTTTCTTTATTTCTTGGGAGGGTTTACTTTTTTTTTTTTTTAAGAGAAATAGTCATACTCAACATGGATGACCCTTATGTTAACAGAAATAAATAGGCTGAAGAAAGACAGACCGTGCAGGATTTCAGAGAGGTGCTCACAGAAGCACAGACTAGAACGGAGGTTTCTAGGAGCTGGGGAAGGTGGCCTGGAAAGGATGGTTAAGGAGATAACATTTGGTTATTTAAATGAAAAAACAAAAAAAGTTCTGAAGAACTGCTTTCCACTGAGGTGATCAAGAGATTATCTGGAAGCAATCTACCTCAAGATTGCTGAGACATCTTAATGGTTCCCATGACAAAAAAATAAGTAGGTGGTTACTGGCTGAATCCCTTATAATCATCTCATTATGTTTTAGTATACCCCTTCATGCAGGAACAATACACGTCATAAGTTTGTCTAATGTTTGTCAACTAAGCTGGAGTAAAGCTAAAACAAAATACAGGCACTCCTAAATGATAAGTTTAAACACAAGTCACACACCTTGCCTTCAAGCTGCTGTAGCCATTGCTAGTCAAATAGTAATGTTATCAGGGTTTTTTTGAATTCTAGGTTTCTCCTGCTTTTTTTTTTTCTCTAAGAAATTTATGGACTATTGATAAACTTCATAAACTATCTCCTTAGAGTTTCTGCACAGTTTATTACTTAACTGTCTCGTAGAACGCAAAGGAAGTCATTTTGAAAAACAGAACCCAGGACATTGGGAAAACCCCCATATAGCCATTTTCCCCACCATCTGTAGACCAGAGCTCCTACTTTTTATTATTGCGATTGGAAATGACCTCACCCTGTAAATTTAATTCTAAACACTAGATGAGAATTAGTCTTCCTACACTTCTTAAAAAAACAAAAAAACCATAAACTTCTTAAAAATGGAAAGGAGTGCAGCGGGGCACCCCGTCCCAGTGTCTGAAGTCTGCGCCTGAAGGGCTCTGACCCAGGAGACTTCAAGTAGCTCATGCTTCCTGTTTTCTCTGTGAGCTGATAAAGAAAAATGTACTTTTCTCTGATAAGCACATTTTAAAATTCCTCTGTGGTTAATATTGAGAGAGCTGACCACACATTTTTTTTTTTCAGCGTTTTATGGGAAGATATTCCTGGGATCGGATGAGGCAGAAGCGAGGATGTCATGGCCCTTGCTAGGAGCTGCAGGAGCCCGGGCGACCACGTCTGTTGCTATCACTTATCTACTGAGTCATATCTTGCCCTGGGTGCTCTGGGAATGCAAAGCAATGTTGCTGCTGGCCCCAGCCAAGAACCGTCAGCGATCTTCTGGGAAAGGAACTGCAAGTGCCTTCTAGAGAATTCCGTCCCTCCACTGGCCCGTGATTTGAACAGCTCTGACTTGGCTCACCGTGGGAAGTGTGGATAATGCAATTCAGCTTAAGTCCATCTGATCCCTGAGATACAGCGGGGAGTCTGGGGTGCCATGTGGCCACCCATGCTTCTGCCTGGGGACATCCCCCCTCCCCTGCCAGCACACAGACAGAGGATAATCCAAAGTGAAGACGTGGAGTAGGAGATTTCGAAGCAAATAAGAACCACGAGGGCAATGGAGGCAGAGAAGGAAAGAGCAGCTTACGGAAGCAGATGCTACTGATGGAGTTTCTGCATGCCTGAGGGTCAGAGACATCACCTAAATTGGAATAGCCATAGAAGAAAGCCATGACAAGAGGAGAGAAAAGGAGCTGAAGCAGAAACCTGGCCACATGTGTTGGCTGTGTCAGGGCCCTGCAAGGCTGAGGCTGTAGCTCTGAAATAATAGCAGTGACCATTTTTAAGAAAGAGCCCAGTGCAAAAGCAAACGCCCTCACACACCAGGTCACGCGTCAAAGGGAAGAGCCTAGGGATATGCGATTGAAGAGGCTGGATGTGACGTCAGGTAGGGAGCCATGCTACAGAGAGAAGGGGCAGACAGGCTTCCCAACAAGCATTTGATCATCTTCCGGGAGTTATGATAGAAATGAGATTATCTAGGGAGAGAGTGGCAAAGATGGATGGGGACATGACCTAAGGAGAATGTGAGACTCCAGTGGAAGATGGCCAAGGCCAAGTCTGAGGAGCTGCAGTGCAAACAGGATGTAGTGCTGAATGTGTCGACGAGGAGCGGCAAGGGCTGTCACCCGCCCATTGTAGGTACAGACCCTGCTGAACTCAGTGCCCACATGGCTATAACTGATGAATGACAGCGTGCATTCAGGCTGTCTGCAGGGAAGAAGCAAGATCTAACTCTGAAAGACTCAGATCTCGGGTTATGGTTAGTTTTTGTATGTAGCTCAGTCTACCCATGATCCTGCAGGGTTGATGCTTGTTTATAGTTCCAGGTGACTAGCGAATCAGCAGTGCTGGCCCGAGAAGACAGGAGCCCTTGGGGCACAGTATTTATCCCGTCAGCTTTCCTTACAAAGCTCAGTAGTTGCCATCTGTTACTTAATATTCCACCTAAAAGCCTTTTCTACTAGGACCTTCTCTAGCCTCTGCCTTCTGCCTTCGCCGCTTCTGGCCTGCAGCCACTCCGCACAGCAAGCTGCCCCAACTTCTGACCTCTGCACAAGACCAAACGTTGTGATTATACCTTTCGGCTCCCCCTGCAGTGATTTCTCCTTGAGCTGATGCCTGGCTCTCCCATCTCCCTTAACCCCATCTCCATAGTTACACTGTGAATCTCCAGCCACGTCTCATTCCTGTGCTTTGCTTTCCTTCCCACCAGGAGCTGCCTCCTCAGTTTCCATTCACCTCCATGCAATGGGAAGCTCTCCATCAGGAGCTGGGGACTACAGCCAGGAATTTGTAAAGCTACTTCATGCGCCCTCTGTTACCCTCAACTGCTCATAAAACTTTCTCTGCCCTTCAGACACGGACCCTTAGCCCAAATTAGCACTTATACCCACATATGTACGCACATGTGTGTGTTCTCGAGTGCATGCATGCACATGCACACACACACACACACACACACACACACACACACACACACACACACACACAGAGCACAAGTTGCCCCTGCACCTCCAAGGCTGCTTAGAATGCATCAGGCAACACGAAACAGCTGGTCCCTGGTTCCCTTCGTCATTGCTTCTGCAAATCCAGAGATTCAACTCTCCCAGCCCTGGCAGCTGCCAGAGCTCCCACCTGAAGCACTCACGCCTGTCCCTGAGCCAAGACCGCTAGGCCCATTCCTGAGCAGAGGCAGCAGCCCCAGCATGGAAAAGCAAACCTGAGCCCTCCTTCCACCAGACGTCTCAACACTGCAGCCAAGGCTCATTCGCACACATGATTTATGAACTAATTTAGCATGTAAGGAAACATCTGCATTTTGCTTTTATCATCCTGCCAGCAGACAGGCTGAAGACAAGATGCGTACTGTAGACTTGTTTAATGGGGCCTTAAACATTCCCCCCCTCACTAGCTTGAGCTTACACAAGGCTCTAGTTTCAGGACTTGACTGATCTAACTGACCTAGCACAAACAAACATGGAGATAAAGCGCTCCTCAGCACGTCCACACTGTAGGGACAGTTGGAATGGCCATAAAATCCATGTTGGTCAAGTCCCCCCAAGAGCATTCCAGTGGCCAGGACTGTCTTGGAATTCGGGGAATAAAAAGGTGCCTTGGTTATTTAATACTATGCATCCAGACTAGGTCCCTTTTATTATATACAGTTTTAAAATTGTTCACTTAGAGGCACATGTACTTCTGAGAATATTTGTTTTGGAAAAAACATCAAAGTTGGCTGATGCTACAGGCAGAATTGCACACACACCCCCATACACAAAAAGATACAGTCAAGTCCAAATTCCCAAAACTGTGACTGTGACCTTCTTTTGACCTTGTCATTGGAAATATGGTCCTTGCAGATACAATCAAGTTACTATGTGGTCACACTGAATGGGTAGACTTCAGCTCAGTACAAGAAGAGAAAACTTGGATCCATGAGCACAGAGACAAGAAGAAAGTCATGTGACAACAAAGGCAGAGACTAGAGAAGCCCATTTATGAGCCAAGGAGCTTCAGGGATGGCCAGAAAAGGCTGGGAGAGATGTGTCATATTTTGCACTGAGCCTCTAGACTAGACTGGCCATGTCTGTGTCTTAATTTTGACCTCTGGTCTATAGAACTCTGAGAGAACACATGCCCATAATTTTGAGCCAGCAATTTCTTGCAGTATGGCAAAATAGTAACGCAGGTATGCGAAGGCCATACCCCCTCTGATACTGTGGCCACCAGTGTGGCATAGCTTGAAGAGCTGCCTCAAGAGAGGAGGAGCCCAGCATGGCATCTGCTAACGTTTAGAACTGTAGCTTCCTCCTGTGTGCAAACGCTCAGCCCCCAGCTTGGAGCCTCAGGAAGGTGTAGATACTTTAAGAGATAGAGTAAAGGGGGCATTTTCAGGTCGCTGGAGGTGTGCCCTTGAAGGAGACTGTGGGACCTCAGTCTCTTCTTCCTTCTCTCCCTTGCTTCCTGGTTGCCATGAGATGAGCACCTTTGTCTCAGGTGTTTGTTAGATTGACAAATACCTCGCTGTACTAAACAAGTTCCCTATGGCCAGAGGTCCCTGCTTCTCCCTGCACAAGCCCGAAGGCTGAAAATGGAGATCCTCCAGTGCTAGCCTGTGTGTGTCTGCATCTATATTGTGCCTGTTTGTTGACATCAGTGTTAGTAGCCTAACTTTTTTGACCACGTGACAGCTTTCATACCTAGCATGAGTAAACGTGCCAAGAGGATATTCCCACTCTAGCAGGAGTTTGTTCTTCGCAGCACCCTAAGAGAGCTGTGACTAGAACAGATGCTCTTTTGTTGAGCCAGAAACTAAAGTCACCTAGAGAACATGCCTAGCTCAAGCCTATGCTGCGCCTAACCACTAGCTAGTGTGCTAGCCCTTTGCACGTCTGCCTGGTGGGCTTCAATTTCTCATCATCCAGGAATGTATCATGGGATGGAAGCAACAGGTAACTTGCCAGATCCCTTGCATAACAACGGTGCATTCAACTGTGTGCTTGCTGGGACTTTTTTTTTTTCTTTCTCAGAACTATACTCATGATTTCACCTCCTGGGGGGCAAAACATTTTCCTAGGAGGAAAGACCTTATTCCTGCATTCACAGTAACAAACCAAAGGCTTCTCCAAGCCTCCAGGTTTTAAGATTTGGGTTGGCAGGTGTAGCTGGAACCTGCACAAGTGCTCTGATTCCCAGCCCTTGCCTTCCTCTCTTGTTATTCTTGCTAGTTCAGGGGCCTGCTTATGAGGCCCATGAAGAAAAGACTGAGGTCAGTCTTGCTCACATTGATATCCCCAGCCGCCAACACGGTGCTGGGCCCAGAGAAGGTTCCTTGCTAACTCCTTCTACTATGAGTGAGTGAGTGAGTGCCCTGCCTCTCTGGGTCAGCCTGACCCTGGCCTCACTATGCTGGGCATCCTTCCTCTGAGCTCACAGCAGGAAGAGGTCTCAAGATGACAAATGTTGATACAGACAAGCTGGAGTCAACTTCTCACCCTGAGATCTGTTTTACAATCTATAAAGGGCAAGGGAGATGGCTTGCAAACATCCATTAGGAGCCAAGAATTTGAACTCGCTATCCTGGCTCCTACAGTAGGGTGTGGCTCCTTTCCCAGCTAGGATGGTGAATTCGTGTCCCAAGTTATTTCTGCTGAGTTGCATGCCCGTATGCAACCTCTCAAAATGAGCTGGCTTCCAGAGCAGGCTGCAGGATGCTGAGGTTTGCGCATGCCAGTGGCGTAATAGTTTGGAATCATCACCCTTTTGTGAATTCTCCGGGCCTGAGTACACATGTTACCCAGCCTGTCCAGGCCTCCTGAGCCACCTGCAGCTTACCGCTAAGAGGATGGGGAATGGTGAACTGCTTCTTGTTGGCACGGACGGGAAGTAGGCTCTCCTTCTGCCTCAGGTTTTCCTTTGGCTGGGTTTTCCTTTGCTGTACCTTGTGCTTAAGCTTTTGCAGCCGTTCTTGCGATCGAGAAATGAACTGAGGTCTACGGACTTCCAGCGCTTCCTAATTGGAACAAAGAACAGACTTCGGTTTTTTTGTTTTGTTTTGTTTTGTTTGCAGCACATCCATGTGACATACTCAACAAGAGCACAACACTCAAGGGACAAAAGCCACAGTGCAAATCCATGTCATTATTTTCTCCCCACCCCCACACGTGATCATGTGCAAAGGTAGCAGGGGCACATTGATGGCACTAGAAGGCAGTCCTGGCCAGCAGCACAGAGCCTGTGGCAGGACCCAGCAGTAACCAGCATTGAAGCCACTGAGTACAAATGGCCCAACATCTGTCCATCTGTGGATTCACCACGCCAAGCCACTCACTGCCAAGGAACCCAAATCTGAGGGTTCTGCAATTCCACATTCTTGGATGGAGCTAGAAGGCAGGTGTTAGAAATCTGCATACTCATTCCTGCTTCGGGTGGAGCTTTAAGAAACACAGGCATTGCCCCACCCCTGGCGTGGAAAATGGTACTTTTCAGGGGGCTAGCTGTGGCTAAAGGGATCTGCTTCTCCTGGGTAGAAAGAAGTAGAAGGCTTTACTATACAGAGTCATTCTGCGAGCCTCATGGTACAGGTCGGAATCCCCTCCACCTCTCCAGTGCCTCATCCCTCTGATCTCCTTGCACAAAGCAGCATGTGCAGGGCTGTCATGGCAGACACTTGTACCCATGGGGAAGTCACTTGTACCCATTCTTCTTGGGAATCCCTGCACAGATTCTGGAAATCAGCTATTGGATAGATATAAGCAATGAGGCCTAAGGTAGCTCAATAGGCAATGTGCTGACTCTCAGCAGTATAAGTTCATGCTTATTCCCTGCTACCATTCATTTTCCCAACTTCCTATTCCTGGAATGGCTCTGTTCTATTCACAGGAGTGCTCGTGGTTGCCACAACCGCTTCTCCCAGTAAGCCCTACTGAGTCTTTAAGGTCAGCCAGAGCCTAATGATACCTCACAGACTGCCTTGTGCAAGAACGGATTCCACATGGCTATCTCCATGCCAGGCTGTAGAGCAGTGATTTTCAACCTTCCTAATGCTGTGACCCTTTAATACAGTTTCTCGTGTGGTGACACTCAACCGTAAAATTATATTTGTTACTACTTCATAATTATAGTTTTGCTACTGTTATGAATCATAATGTAAATATCTGTGTTTTCTGATGCTCTTTGGCCACCCCTGAGAAAGGTTCATTCAGCCCCCAAAGGGGTAGTGAGCCACAGGTTGAGAAACACTGCTGCAGAGGCCGACACAGCACATGCTACAGCTCATTAAATTCATATCTCTTTCAGGCACTGTCCTGGGTCTACCTACAATGGGTGCCCAGCCCTGGCCCACTGGGTATGCTGCCAGGATATAAGTGTTCCTTGATCCTATTCACCTTCCTGCCCACTGGGGGCTCATAGAGGAACAGGTCATGAGCTCTGTCTGTGTCATGCATGTGCCCCTGGAAGCTTCACTGATGAAGGAGTCTCTTTGGCAATGTTAGCTACAAAGTGACTCACCAGTCACTAAATACACTGAAGCTTCAGGGAAGGGTCAAGGCTGGAGACAAAGTCCCCAAGGATGCCCTGCTGGCCCAAGTGTGGCTGCAGCTTTACTGCTCGTGCATCTGAGGACATCCTGAGTTTTGGGATTTGGGGAAGACACATCAAGGGCCCGGAGATGCAGCCGTGAGCCAATGGAGCTTTATTTGTCACATCCAGAGGGAGTTGCACCCCACAGCAAGTGCTTTCCTAGAAAATGTATCTGACTATGTGGTGTGCTAGTGGCAACAACTTTCTCTGAGGTCATCTACCCTCTTAAGTCAATATATGCATGTTACTTCAAGAATCAGAGAAGTTTAAAAAGAACTCTTCCATGTCCTTCGACTCATAGCTGGATGACTTAGGAAGTTTCCTGAGTTTTTCAAAGGCTATGCATCCTCATCTGACTATGGGGTGTATAGGGGCTCTTATCTGATACGAATCTTTCAAAAATCAAATGTGTCCCCTGGAAACCCTTTCTTTGTTATTGTCATTATTGATTAGTACCAACAATACTCTTTCTTTCTTTTCTTCCGTTCTTTCTTCTTTCTTTTCATCCTTTCTTTCTTTCTTTCTTTCTTTCTTTCTTCTTCTTTCTTCATTCATTCATTCATTTTTTTCTTTCTTATTTTCTTTCTATTTTATGTGTATTGGTGTTTTACCTACATGTATGTCTGTGTAAGTGTGTCATATCCCTTAAAACTGGAGTTACAGATGGTTATGAGCTGCCATTTGGATGCTGGAAAATGAACAACCCCAGTCCTCTGGAAGTGCGTCCAGTGCTCTTAACTGCTGAGCCATCTCTCCAGCCCCCATCCTCATTCTTGGCTGGTAGAGTCAAGTGTCATTGTCTCCATGAGGCAAACAGCAGCAGAGAGACTAGAAAAAGTTAAGGATAGGACAGAGCAACCCAGACAGGAAGACTGGGAGTCATGGGCAAAAGTGGGGTCAGGTGCATGCCACAATCACCAGGAGAAACCTCCCCTTGGCTAGAGTCAAGTCAGGATGGGATGTGTCAAAGGCTTTACCTGTAAGGTCATAGAGCTTGCCAGTGGACACTGAGGCTCAAAACTATCTTCCAGTGGGTCAGAGCTCTGTGGTCCCTCTGGGATTTCTGGAGAAGGGGTTGCTGGCGAGGGCTCAGGTGTGGCAGTGAGGTCCTCATGCTTCTCACATTCCTTTAGTTTTACAACCAAGTCGCAGCATGTGTAATCTAGGAAAAAAAATATATAATACATTTAGAGGGTCCTCGGCGGTTCTCCTGCCTGGCTCCCAGACACGGGAGGAAGACACACGAGACAATTAGAAAATAGAGATGCCAATGAGTTATTAAAGAGCCTTGTTAAGATGATGAGAGCCACCCTCATTGGAGACCTTCCCAGCTGCCCTGGTAACTGCGTCAGTCAGTCCAAGTCCATGACTGACTAGTTAGGCCACGGAGGTGTTCTTTAGATTGCAGTGTTCAGAATGTCTTTGCTCAAAATGAAAGGAGTCTTTCCTAGTCTGGATTTCATATTAAGTGTGTCCTGTGTAATTATTACAGTTCGCTCATTTTAAGACAGCATATTAATCTGTCTTGTGTTTGCCGCACTAACGATATAATGACTGGGGATGGTGTTCAATTATGGATCCCTCCCCCTCATTTTCCAGAGTCGACCACTGTCCTCACAGACACAATCAGAAGGGTTTCTCTCAAAGCTGGCAGGGCCCTTTCCTGGGGCTATTTTAGTTTCCCTTTGTGGAAAGAGTCAGAAAATAAATTGATCCCTTGGCACCCCAGGTGGGGCCGTGTGTTAGTTAGTAGAATAGCATTAGTAACTGTTCCTTCGGGGCCTTCGTTGGCAGTAGCTCTGGGTGCAGTATGTTTGCAGGGAGTTGTGATCTTTACAGAGCTGTCTTCTATCTGCTTGTGGGCTATGAATTAACCGCCATATCTACTTTCTGCTCTTTCTCCTTCCTTCTCTTGGACCTCCATATGGCCAGCTTGTGTGAATCACTTCAGAAAGGCACTGAACCATTTTCTTTATGAGCATCAAGAAAGAGTCCAGAGACTGCCAACCTCACTCCTTATCTTAGGGGAACTGTTTTTCTATCTGAACAGCACCATCTTTCTGCAGAGAGGCACATGTAGCTTGTAAAGGGCAAGGAAACCCATGCAAAGGGACTTTGGGCGTCAGGAATTAGGGGTGCCACCTGTCGGTGCTCAAAAAGGATGCTAGACTGACCATCACTGCTTGGTGAACTGACCCCTTCAGGAGGGAAGTGTTTGATGGGCTTCTGTCCCACTGGGGAAGCAGGAATAGTCCCCTGTGCTTCTCTTTGCTGCTCCCTCTAGTTTCCAGAAAATACTTTAGTTTTGTTAAAAATAAAATGAGAGTTGAGTCAAAATATTAGATGCAGCCACCTCTCAGGTGCCTGATGCACCACGTCTTTGCTCTTCTTACTGGTGGGCTACAGCAGGGCTTCAGGAAACAGTGGGTAGTTGGTATAGCTACACACTAACAAACTCTCAACATATGGTCAGCATCCCTGACCCTGAACTCTAGGTTAGAAGCTCTGTCTGCATATGGATTTTGGCTTCATTTGTATACACTGTTTACCAGGTATTTAGCTGCAAAGGGACTGTGTCAGATGGTGGCCTTGGCAAGTCCCATTATCTTCCCTGTCACGCTCAAGAGAATGGGAAATGGAACATCTTGAACCTGGGCTACCCCTATAGTGCTAAACCCTAAATTTTCCTTTTATCTGTAAGATGTTTTTGCAAAGATGCCTGTTTTAAATAAAGTTATGACTCTTGTTTTCATGGATGCACTGATGTCCCTAAAGGATACGGCTCCATTGGAGGTGGGAGCCACCGCTGTTAATGAGCAGGGCCCTTAAATTCTTATATGTTGGGGTAGGGAAAAAATAGTGGGTACCACTGGAGTAATGAAAGTGAGAGGATTCACATTCTTTTTTCTCAAGTGTGTCCTATACAAGAAAGAATGGACCCATGACACCTGCTCTGAGGACGTCACTGTCAATGTCCTAGTTTCAACACCTTGCTTTTCCCCTGTGTATCTGAGAACAGTTAAGTGTAGGTGAAGGTAGGCCATGCAGCCCAGTATGAAAACCAGCAATGTTAGCGCATAGGGCCCTCTAAAATCACCTTTATGACTTTGGAGTCTAGCCCAGGGGAATCAAGTTGGCAGCTTACTATTCCTGTGCAATATGAGGGTGAATCCATGTTCCACGTACTTTTTAAACAAGAACACAGATTGGTCCCAAGCCAATGTGCTGAATGTGTGTGACAGCTGCTAGATCTTGTTTTTGGAGTGGAGACATCTCCACATATAATAAAGCTGTATTTTGCTAAATTGTATGGAAACATGTTTATAAACCTTCATTCCAAAAATCATCAATTATGTTTAATTATAAAATATTGTAGGTAGAAAATGGCCTATAGCAGCCAACCTTCCTACATTGCTTCCTTTCATTAGAGACTCTCAGAAAAAAAATGTACAAAAAAAACCCCAACTAATTATTAAGGATATAATCTCTGCCAGCTAACAGAGATCATCCACATGCAAGGTTATTTGAATCAATGTATTTACTTATAGATTTATATAGTATGATAGGTCAATATTTCCACTTATCTAGTATCTGTCTTCCCCCAGCCCCTCTCTCTTTTTCTTGCCATTGTCTGCCTACCAAGCTGTTCTAATGTAATCAGGTTGAGTGTAAATGCTTTGTTTGGGACTTAAAAGGGTTAAAACAGTTCCAGGGAGCAAACACAACTTCTGTGGTGGTTAGGTTACTGGTTCACATGCATCTTTTGTGACTTGTGTAGGTTTCTTGCTGATAGTGTTCCCTTTTGTGAGTTCTGAAACATGGCCTCGAAAGCCAGGCCACTGAGAAGGGCCCCTAAATATTTGTATCTTGGATCAGGGGAAAAAAAGAAGAATGGGTACCTCTGGAAAAATGGAAGTTTGGAGACTCACTATTTTTTTTCAGGTGTCTACTACGCAAGAAAGAATGAGCCCATGACATGGACCTGCATAGGCACAGGCAGACAGCATGCATGGCCTTTTTGTCCCATGCCCTGGAAAGGCTGGATTTTGGGTTCTTCAGTCTTACCCTGCATTCATTTTCTCATAGTTGTGACTAAATACCTAATGGAAACAATGTAAGGAAGCAAGGATATGTTCCGTTTTACCATGTGAAAGGGTAGATGGGCTCACAGTGGGAAAGCATCATGCTGGGGGTGGTTTGGTGTTAGACCACAGGAGCTTGTGGAGCAACTCCTTCATATGTCTCCTGACCAGGAAGTAGGGAGAACTCCAGATAACAGCCAAGCAGCCTGCCCAACCTCTTTGACCTCATATATGCCAGAGAGGTTTTAAACCCTAAAGTTCTCACAACCTGCCCAAATAGTGCCTCCAAGTGGGGACCAAGTATTCTAACATAGAAGCCTGTCTGGGCATTTTATACCCACACCATGACTCTTCTGCTGATAGCTTACTCCTGCAGGCTCTGCTATTGAGAGAGAAACATCTATGCCAGATCCTGTGATTTTGTCTCCTATTGGCACCACACATTTTCTTTCCTTATTTCCTTCCTTCTTTCTCTCTTTTTTCTTTCCTTTCTTTTCTCTTTCTTGTCTCTTCTCTTTTTTCTTTCTTCTTTCTTTCTTTCTTTCTTTCTCTTCTTTTTCTTCTTTCTTTCTTTTTCTTCTTTCTTTTTCTTCTTTCTCTTCTTCTCTTTCTTTCTTTCTTTTTGCTTGTTTGGTTTGGTTTTTTTTGTGTGTTTTTCCCCCAAGACATGGTTTCTCTGTGTATAGATTTGGCTGTCCTGGAACTCACTCTGTAGACCAGGCTGTCCTTGAACTCACAGAGATCTGCCTGCCTCTGGCTCTTGAGTACTGGGATTAAAGACATGTACCACCACCACTGGCTACACATTTTCCTCTAACAGGAGCATATCAGATTCTTTTCACAGTATTATTTGATACACCAGGGCTCCACTCTTCAGCAAACTTCCCTGCCCTATTATTGAGCTGGGCACTTTAAAGCAAACAGACACCAACAGAAGATTCTGCCCAGCAGTAAAACAACCCAAAACCAAAACCAATAAAACAAAACAAAAAACCTGACAACAACCACCAAAAAAACCCTGTTTCTATTGATGCTATATCCTTGACTGGGAAGAACATTGGGCCATTGTATAGCACCTACTTCTACCTTTATTAATCTCACTGTTTCTTTTTTTTTATGTTCACTGTTTTGTTTTTTGTTTTTTGTTTTTTTGTATGTTCTTAATACCAAAAATTCTACACACCATACACAAAGCCACTGTCATGTCACTTTGTCTATTATGCAAAGGCTTCTAGAGGAGAGTCCAGCAGAGTGGCAGGGTCAGAGATTCTGGGCATGTTAGCAGCAAATCACATCATAAATAGGGGCTAACTGCAAGGAGACCAAGCAGGGCTGCCATGTGATCAGGCATGCCAGCTAGTGATTGTGGGTTGGCAGACTGTGCTACCCCAGAATTCTGGCTCCTGACCTACCTATGTTTAGCAGCAGATCTTGAGCAGGGAGCCCTGAAGCCAACCAGGGCCTCCAACAGGAGGAGCCTAGTATAAATAGGATATCAAGGACCTCCGTAATGCTACATCCAGATCAGCCAAGAAGGGGCATATATGCAGGCCAGGCTAGGGCACTATCAGTGTACGCAGGTTCTTAATATAGCTGAAAAAGGTCGGCCTTTCTCTGGATGCTTTACCTCCAACGGCCGTAACATGCCACCATGCATACTGACGTGACAGAGAAAGTCACTTCCCGTTTCTTTCCCAATATTCAGGAGATGTACAGATCGCAGAGCTATAATGGTTGAGGAGCTCTGGATCACAGCAGACAGTAACAAAGGGCTGAGAAGTTGCTCACAAAGTCCCACATGGCACTGGGAGTCTGTTAGCCAGATGTCAAAGGCAGATCATTAAATCCAGGAAAAGTGGACACAAGAGCCCATAAGGGACAGCTTCAGGAACAGTCGACAGTGCAGGCCAGGTGTGTAGAACTCACATTTCGATAGCTGATACAGGAGCTAGATTAAACTGTGTTAGAATGTTGATTGACTGGAGAAAGAGATTTCATCTCCCTAGAACATTTATCCTGGTAGACAAATTCCATATTTGGGGCTCAGAGCACAGCTTAAAACACCCTTAAAACAGACTATATAGATTCTTAAGCTACCGAAGAGATTCCTGTGAATAAAGCAGGCCTATTTAAGCCTAAGCCACAGGTTTTCTCCATGTTTGCTTCTAATGGCTCTCAAAAGTCAGACCACTGTACAACTGCCTTCATCTAAGAAATATAGTAGCTGAAGCTTGTATGGCTGGCTCTGGATTGTTAAGCCTAAACATCAGCTTCTAAACTCAGCTACACCCTTGTGTCTCAGGATGTCCTGAAGGTCCTAAGGCTGTTGATGTTACTCTAAGTGGCCCCTGGCTACTTTTGACCCTTTTCCCTGCTGCCTTTTATGGATCTGTGTGCACACTCATTGGAGCAGTCTAGTTCAGTAAGCCCCACAAGGACAGCATCAAACTGGGAACCAGGGAAGTAAACTCGGGAAGAGTGGGTGCTCAACCAGATGGATGCCCACGGTCAGTGCAGGCACAGGTCCTGAAGGGAGCACTCAAGCTTTCTGGTGTAGAAGACCAGGGTGGTGGGTGGGAGGAGGCTTGGAACCAGCTTGGAATCAGGCTCCTGTATGAGTCATTCTGGTGCCTTCAAGGAGGAATGAATATACAAGAAGGATGGTGACTTACTAAGTGCCCAACTTCCCCAGCAAGTATGGTTTGTTTAAAGCTGTCCTACAATGCAGTGAGCATAAAATTAAAGAACAGAGCCAGCCTGTGGTCACCGAGAAACAAGGAGGAAATAAAAAATAGCATGGCTGCAGGGAATTCTAGCTTTTTTTTTTTTTTTTCTGCCCCTGGCTTCATCTTTTGGCTGCAGGTTGAAGGGTCTCCCTGTGTGGAAACAGGTATCTTTGTGGTAATGCTACACCCCGCCCATTGTAGACTTCTGTTTCAAGTCAGACATTAATTGCTTCAGCATATTTCTGCTCAGTTTCTACAGAGCTTGCACAACATTCTAATAAAGAAGAAGGGAGGAAAAAGGGCGAGGAGGCAGAGGACATGGGGTAAACAGCTCCCTCCTGCCTGAGAGGCAGGGGAGCCCTAAGCTGTGTTACCTAAAAGACCCTTAAGGTAGTCCATGCAGCAGAAGCAGAGTTGCTATCACTGGGGAGAGACTCACCAAAAAGAGAAATGGGAGAAGAGCTGAGGTGGCTCAGTGGATAAGGTACTTGCCATACAAGTATGAAGACAAGAGTTGGGATCTCCAGAATCCATGTAACCCAGGCTGCCCCAGCCAGTCTGAACTTCTAACATTTCTGTGGCAAAGATGGGGAATCCCTGCAGCATGCTGTCTCACTAGATGGGCTGAATTAAGAAGATACAGGTTCAATGAAAGACCATGCCTCAGCATGCAAAGTGGAGAGTAGCTGAAGAAGGCACACACATCAGCTTCTAGATTCTACACACATGTATGTGTGACTATCCACATATAAGTGCATGTAACATGTGAACATGCATACACCCGAGAAAGAGAGATTGCGATTGAGAGAGAGAGATGCTGCTGCAAAGGTTGGGTGGCATGCAGGGGTGAAGCACATTAAAGAGTCCTCCTGACCAGAGACTGAGACTTCCTGGAGATGCCAGCCCTTCCCTAGGCAGTGAGCAGCGTTCTTCCATCCACACAGATATCAGCAGTTTTTATTTCTGAAGGAGTGGATAAAGGGGAGAAAGATGGATGACCTGAAAAGGCTGTCTTGTAGAAAGTGGTTGTGGACACTGATGCCCGAGCAAAGAGGCTGCTCCCTGGGAGCCAGAGTAGGTGTCAGGGCAGGGAGAGCTGCTGTGCAGATTTCACTGAGGTGTTTAAACACAAATGTGGAAGTTCAGGAGTAAGAAGCATTCTACATTGAAAGAAAGGGGAAAAACAACACGTGTTCATTGGTATTATTCAAAGGTTAAGTTCCACACCATGTGGAGAACTGTGCATATAATTTTCACTTACTCTAAGGCTCATGCATGCAATCGCAGCAAAACAGTAATGCGCATTCCCCCAGAAAGCAGCCAGAAGGGATGCTTCTTTTCCTAGCACATCATAATCCTGAAGGTTTAGGAGATTAATGACAAAAAAAATTAACGAAGTAAACAGACAAAATGTAAACAGAAGTAACAATCCACAATCATGCGTATATGTGCAGAGACACTCCCGACAACAGGAGCATTTTACTACATTGCAAGCACTGCCATCAAGACCCACAGATTCGTCAGTGATTAGCACAGGCTCTGTGTTCCCCTCAGCTGATACCTCTAGAGCATCAATTTTCCCACAGTCCTCATTCCAAAACACAATACCACTCATCTGGAAGCATCAGAGGAAACAAATATTTCTAGAATTTCTCACAACTTGGTCATACCCAAAGAGGTATTTTTATTTATCAGTAAAATCTCTTTCCATTAAACTAGCTTTTCTTAAGCTAAAAAAAAAAAAAATCCATAAATGCTGACTGTTAAAAATCCATAATTTAGAAAAGTATTTAAAAACTAAAACACTGGGCTGTGGGTGTGGCTCAGAAGTAGAGCTCTTGCCTAAAGAGTCTGAAGCCCTGGATTCTACCTCTAGAAGTATATTTAGAAAAGGTTGTAAGATCTGACATTCTGAGCCTCTCTGACAAAAATGCCTACAGTGCTCTTCTAGGGCAAGTGAAGCTTGTTTTCCTGGGTATCAGTATATGACCTTTCCCTTCATTTCTTTCCCCGTCATGCTAGATATGCTACAGAGGGATCAGAACCCTCCTCCAGGGTGGGTACTATACACAGGCTCAGGACTACCAAGGTATGATGCTGAGAGAGGTGGTGCCTTAGTTGGTGTAGCTTAGTCATTCCAGAAGGGAGGAGAAGGGGTATGCTAAGGAAATATTGGACCAAAGCAAGACTGGAAACTAACTGGGCAGGCTTTGCATCTTCGTCAAAGTGCTCTTCAGATCTCCAGCTCCTTTCAGCTCTGTTAGTCTCCAACACACTTCTTTCTCTTGGGCTGATTCCACACCTGGTCTGCTGCTTTTCTCAGCAGGCATTCAACAATTCTGACATCTTTAACATCTTGGAGTCTCCAATGACATCCAGACTTTACTTTCATAGCTTCATACAAGGACACTCCTGACACACGCCTGGCCTTGGCCCCTTTTCTTAGCCATAGAGGGAGATTCCACAATGCCTTTCTTGTATCCTGGACTCTAAAGCCAGAATCACGTGGCTGAAGCTGCCAAGTTCTATTGCTTGATGGGGCTGAAACTTGGACCCCTTATTCAAAATACATCTTCATTAGTTTTCTGTTTCCAGTGGTTTCCTTCATTGTTTAAGCTTTTTTCTTAGTCTACTTTTACAAGTTGAAAGCTTAGCTGGGTGGGGTTCTGCTCTAAAGTTTATTGCTGTCTCTATTCCACTTAGCATCAGGATTTTCTTTAAACTTTTTATCTCCTTGAGCATTGGACTTTTTCTTCACTCAGCTTGCTCCTTTTCATTACACATCTGTATAAGAATGGTTACTAATAACCAAGTGACACAGTCAATACTAGGCTGTTTTGAAATCTCCTCTGCCAATGCCATTAATCCAATGTTTTGCCTTAGGACAAAAAGCAGCCAAGTTTTTTGTTTGTTTGTTTGTTTTTGTTTTTTGTTTTGTTTTGTTTTTTTGCTAGGACAATTAATAATATTCTCTAGGACAATTAATAATATTCTTCTCTGCAACCTCTGCAACCTTATAAGCCAAGCTGTCATAGTCTACATTGCTCTCAGCACCACTGTCTCTCATGTTCCCACTAGTATGGTCCATTAAGCCCCAATTAAAGCATTCAACTGGTTTCTTAATCCAAAGTCCCAAAATCCATATTCTGCAAATAAAAAGCATGGTCAGACTTATCACAGAAATACCCTGATCCCTGGTGCCAACATCTGTCTTAGTCAGTGTTCTGTTGCTGTGGAGAGACACCATGACCATGACAACTCTTACAAAGGAAAGCACTTAATTGGGGCTTGCTTTCAGTTTCAGAGGTTTAGTCCATTATCTTCATGGCAGGGAGCATGGTAGGATATAGACAAACATGGTAGCTGAGAGTTCTACGTTTGGATCCAAAGGTAGCAGAGAGAAATGAGACAGTGGGCCTGACTAGAGCTTTTAAAATCCCAAAGCCCAGCGCCAGTGACACACTTCCTCTAACACAAAAGGCCTCACCTACTCCAACAAGGCCACACTTCCTAATCCTTTCAAATAGTATCACTCCCTGTAACATTCATACACAGGAGCCAATAGAGCCATTCTTATTCTAAGCACTGCAGGTGGTTTGTGGCTGTTAACAACCAAGTCACTCAGTCCTAAGGTCCTGCAATTTTGGAACATTTCATTTTGTCTTCTCCTTTTCTTTTTTCTGGGCTCTCTGACAATTCTCAAGTCATCAAGTCAGTAAGGATACATAACATAATTGATTTAAAAAAGTAGGTATCAGAAGAAACAGCAGAAGAGAATCCTGGTCACCATTAGAATGCTGACACAGTGCCTGATACTCTACAAATTACTGGGTATGACTATCATGATGTTAGTTTGTGTGTGTGTGTGTGTGTGTGTGTGTGTGTGTGTGTGTGTGTGTGTGAAAGTGGGAAGGCTTGCATTTCAGATTCACACTCTACCACCTTCACAGTTGTAGTTTTCCACATTACCAATAGAAGCAAAGCCTCGGGCTGATTGCCAGCAATGTGAGGATTAGGAGCCACCTTCCACAACCTTGCTATTCTGGAGACACCATGTCAAATTTGTCAGAAACAAACAAACAACAAAAAAAGGAAAAGCTCTTTTGGTCTGTCCTATTCTCTAGTATCTATCAATCTGTCAATCTTTTTATTGATAGATAAAAATCTATCAATCTTTTTGTCTTTGGTTTAGGAGCTAGTTATTGAGAACGGATTACATGCTCTATGGTAGGGCAATTAGGATATAGGGAAAACACAAAAGTTTTTCCAACATGACTCCTCCCAATAAAAAAGCACCATCTTTACTCAAACCCCTTTTGTACCAAGGACCATGACTCCCACCCAAACCCTTCCTAGTACTAATGACTAGGACAACCACTCTAAGTCCCTTACCACCAAGGATAATCACCTGTACTCTAACCCCCTCCTGCCAACAAAGACAACTGCCTGACTGTAACCTTAAACCTCTCCTACAATCAAGAACCACTACCTTCATTCTGCCTTCCTCCTACCAACAAGAAACATTTAATCCCAATGTCTTTATGTCATTAAGAATCACATCCTTCATTCTGAAAACTGCCTTCCACCCAGGACAATCACATCCACCCCAGCCCTTTCCTCTTACTGCTAAGAACATGGCCTCTACTAAAATCCCCTTCCACGACCAAGAGTTGTCTTCTCCACTCCACCCCTGGAGTGAACCTGCAGTGAGGCTAATTGCTGGGAGGGTCCTACAAATATCCATATAGGAGGAACAGCCCAAGTCACAGGACCTCTTTTGGCTCTCTACTCATTGGTCTCCTCTGAAGCCTTCGTGACCATAGATCCTGGTACAAGGGATGTAGGCAGTCTCCAGAGAGCTATGAAAGCCCATTCCCAAGGCTCTACAGCTATCTGGCTTCTTGGCTTGTCCTTCTTTCCATCCAGTCTTAGGCTACAGACCAAGAATATGTAAAAAGATGCAGGCACAAAGGCACCGCTAGGACAAATTTACAAACTTTACATATGTATATGTGCCTGCGTGTAGGCAGATATAGACACAGCAAAGCAGAGAGTTGAGAAAGACTATCTTAGAAAGAGATCTAGCAGCAAAAGAGTGTAATTCAAAGTGTAATTATAACTCTATTACAAAGCTGGCTCCAAATGTCAGTCAGATCAATAAATACAAATGGACTAAACTCCCCTTTTAAAGAAAAATGATGTTCAGTGTGACTTGAAAAGCAAATAGCCTTTGACAATGGCTTGATAAAGCAACATGGGAACTTCTCTCTACCCACTGGTTCTCCAGTGGGAACTCTACTCTGGTGGGCTTATAAGATGGTCCACTAACTTCACAGACATTACTGCCTAGTTGCTATTATCCACACTTAAAATAATCCCAGGCAGGCAACACAGACTCAAGGCTGAGGAGTCAGGACAGTGGGGAACACAGTCCCTGCTATAGAATTAATGGAGGTCATTAGGCTCAGCACTGGGCAGAGGGTAGTAGGTCTACAGAACATTCCATCTTACCTTACCTCAGCATTGAGCTGAGGATGTTGTCAAGTGTACCGAACAACACAAATCACCAAACCACAAATCAATAAGACAAAGAGAAGCCATATGACAAAACCTAGTGAGGATTTTTTATCATCCAAGTGACCATGTAATGTAAAGTCCCCACAGAAAGCCAAAAGGCAACAAACACAAAGAGACACCTCCGAGGATACTAGGCTCTCCCAGCAACCTGAGGAAGGTCCTAGCTGAACATGGATAAAGCCTCTTGAAGATATCTGGGCCTCACTCCCACCCAGTTACAGCCATATACAGGCTTATGGTCTTGATGGTCCACACACAGCAAGACCTGGATGTTGCTACCATCGTCAATTTCCTTGTGTTTAAAATGACATTCACAGCAATGTCTGCGCGTTGCTTCTGAATGTCCACACGTCACTGATGAGCATAAGCCCCTGTCATGCAATGCTGCCTTCCGTATTAGTAAAACCATGACACTTGTTTAGATGCTCTTTTCTGGCAATAATTTGAACACATCTTCCATTTCCTACTTTTATGAAAACAAGAAGCAAATGGGTAAATTAATGCATAGGCACAGACTTAACAACAGTGAGGATGGAAAGGGAACTCAGCCAGCAAGTAGCCAGATGAAGAAAGCTTTCAGCTTTACCTCAAGGTCATGAGACTTGAGCCACAAACCACCCAGCTTTGTGAAGAGAATAGACAAAACTAAAAACAGGACTGAAGTGCTAAATATGCATTTCGTAAATGGAACCTAAACCTATGACATATAAAACAAAGGATAATGCTGTTGATGGCTCTGATGACAGCCTACCTCCTAGGACAATTTTCCACTAAGAACTTGTTACTTGTGGCAGTCTGGGGAACTGGGGCTGGGAAAGGGACAACAAAGAGACACCTGCTTAGGCTATCCCTCTACCCCCTCCTTTCCCTATTCTTTCTAACCAGTAGGACCCCTGTTTCCTGCTTAGGAAAGGTGAGAATATGTGTGAGAAACCCCATCAGAAAAGAAAGTAGATTCCAACATTGGAGGATTCCCATGGAAAAGGCCAGGGCCTCTTAGTTCTGCCTGGGGCCAAAAGAATTACTTCCGTAGCTGCCAGAAGGTTTTCCTGACCAAGGTTCCATCAGCTTCCCAATTCTACCACATGGTTGACATGCTTCAACCGCATCAACCTAACCCAGCTGGAAGCACATTCTCTCTGCACGCAGCCTCTCCTAAGAATGCCCTGCCCTTTGAAGGCTATTTTGAACGATCAGAATTGGAGACTTTCCTAAGGGCCTCCATGGAAAAGCACATGTGTGTGTGTGTGAAAATAGTAACTGGGAATAAATCAAGCCTGAGAAGGAGGCTGAGTCAGCAAAGCTGGCTGGATCCTTCTGCCTTCCTCTCCTGTGACTTTCAAACTTGGACACTTAACATCCTGACATTTCCATCTCCTCAAAGAACCATCACATCCAATGACATGACCAAGTGGTGTCTCATCAAAGCTCTGCTTTCTGGTCCCTCCATCATGTGGAATTTTTTTGAGTTATTTATTTGTCTACACTAAGGGGATTCTGTAGGAGATGGAACAGTTTCTGGGCTTCATTCATGAGACCATTTAGGCTGGAAAAACAAGAAATATGCTTAACTGGTTCTTAAAAGCTAGTGTCCTGTATTTCGAATATGCCCCAGAGAAGTGGGGAATTTCTTTGTGAAAATTATAATTATACATGTAATCATGGGGAAATAACTGACCCCCCCCCCACACAGTCAATGCTTAATATACAAACTTAAAGAAGGATGAAGATCACCAAACTTTTCATCCTCCTGATGGCTAATGATGGGGGAGAGATGAAAGCACTGACTACTGGTGTTTTTAAAAACATTTTTTGTAAATTTTTAAAAAGTATTCTTTGTAAATTCCACATTCTGTACCCCAATTCTACTTATATCTCTATCCCCCCCCCAAATCTACCCTCCACTCTTGAAACCTCTCTCCCAATAAAAGAAACAAACTGGTGCAAATACTCCAGCAAGATGAGGTATTTGTAGAGAGGAGACAGCTCATTAGGATTATTTGGGGGGGAGGGGCTTTAAACCCAAGGCCATCATTTAAACCAGAGCTTCTCTGAGGATCTCATCTTCTATGTTCTACATCTGGGCCCACCCTGTTGCAGCAGCACTCAGAGCTACCATCATTGCCCATCCTGACACCTTCCAAGGGAATCTGAGAGTCTCAGAGTGGAATGAGCACAGGCCCCCTTTTTAAAAGTGAGTTTTCAGGGCCCATTGGAAAACATGTTATGAAAAATGTGTTTAAGAGGCCATTAATTAATATGTGTGTTAATATCTAGGGGAACAGGGCTGGGACACAAGGGAGGTTTAGGGACTTTCTTTTCCAATTTCTACTGGTTAAAACTTAGATTAAAAAAATATTCATTGGTGAAAGGCACAGAAAAGTTCTGAACAGAGCAGTTTCGTACATAAAGTCTCTTCTCAGAAACTACAAAATTATTATCTCTGTGCTTGGTGAGCTACCGGATAGGGCATAAACATACAGGTAACGTCAGTTATCAAAGCACCCAGGGAGTCCCATGGAACTCTGTTTCAGCCAATCTGCTAGTGGGCAGAGAGAAGCCACCAACTACCCAGGATCCGACCACACTCAGCCTGCTGACTCACCAGCATAAACCTCAGATACTGTGACTCCAAATCTCTCAGGATGGCTAAGTTTGAAACATACTTCCTTTCAGAAACGTGAAAAGTGCTAGAAAGGACTTGGAACATAGCACCAGAGATAACCTTTTTCACCCTGGCTTTCATCCTGGTTTCTGAAAACCAGGTTTTCAGAACACCTGGTTCTGCCACCCATCAACTATATATCTATGAACAAACCACCCACCCATCCAGTCTCAAGTTCTTCCATCATTTTATAACCATTCTACAACCTATCAACACACACACACACACACAACGTACTGTGTGAAGTGTGACCTGTGATCTGAGAGACACTATTAAGATTTAATATTAATAATTAAGATTGGAGTAAGAGAATCTCAAGCTGTCAATGAACAGCTATCAAAGAAAATCATTAATGAATACCAGTTTCATTGTTCGATGAATTCTGACATTGCAGAAGGACACAAATTTGTCAGTGTTTCTAGTAGAGAGCCTCCATGGCAGTAGGCCAGATCCAATCATCTTCCTGAGCCAAGCAACTCTGTGGGAGGGGCCCAGTTGTACACCCTCCCTCCACTTCAGTCTTGTCCTTTGGACATGGCAACTGCATTGTTGTATCCATATTACCAGAAACAGTTGAAGAAGAGAGAGAGAGAGATGGAACTACCTGCAGCAGCCAAAGAAGACCCAAATCCTTTAAGTGTACTTGAAATACCAAGTCAGATGGAAAGACAGGAGGACAACCGGGTCTTCCCTCAAGACAGTTTCCCTTTGGTGAGCACACTTTAATCCCCTCACTTCTAATGTGCCGTGAACACTTTAGTCAGATATTTGCACTAGGCTGAGGAAAGGTGCTATAGTGTATATAGTGAGGTTGGGTGCAACTCTCTTTGTATACCCCAACAGGAGTGATAGAGCAATTCAGCAATCCGAGGTCGAGTTGCATAAGACACATGGAACTTAGGTTAGAAGGCTGTAGATACTCAGGTAAGAGCTGCACCTATGTCTGTGAAGGGCCCTTCTGCAGAGCTGCGGCCCAGATACACACTGTCAGAACCCGATTACCAGCTGCACTAGTTTCCGAGCAAAGTCCAGCCACTAGGGTAAGTGTAGGATGCCAGTATTTTATCTGGAATTTGGCAAGAGAACATAATAAGAGGCCAAGTTCAATCAGAAGGCAGAGGGCTCCCAACAAGCACTGAGGAGCCTTTCCTGTCCAGATGTTGGGGGCTGCGAGCTGGGCCAGAGAAAGGATCATCTCTGAAATCCCCAAGGCTCTTAAGCTTTGACCCAACCCACCTCATGTGGAAGGCTGACTTGAACAGAGCCAAACACTCAAGAACACAGCATGTGATGTGCACCATGTCAAGGCTGCCCTCTGGCCACAGCCTGCTGCTATTTATACACTTGGGGATTAGCCTTTTCCCCCACAAAGACACCTTTCTCCCATTAGTGCTAATGGCAGTCATGTGGCCGAACCAAAGCCATTTCATTTCCCAGATAGTCTAAAAATACACTGCAGAGAAGAGAAACATGTGTATTGTTTTTATTTGGGGTTTTAAAATCACAAACAGAAAGGAAATAGAGAGATCCAACCCCCCTCGTAGTGACACCAAAGTGGTTACAGGTCTGTGCAGGTGGGGCAATGCAGAAGGTGTGCTAAAATGCCAACATATTACAAGAGACTCTTCTCATTGCTGTGTCTGAATGCCTCATCAGATGCAACTTAGAGGAGGAAGGGCTTGGCTCACAGTTTGAGGGTAGAGTCCCCAGTGGTGGGAAGGCAGAGCAGTGGGTATGACTGTTTGCTAGGAACCTCAATGCCCATCCCCAAGGGGACCTTCAGCTAGTCCTTACCTCCCTGGAAAAACTCGTCCCTTTTCTCTTGAATTACAGGGATACTGGCATACTCTGCCTGGTAAAAAGGTATGATTCTTGTGTGTTGCCTCAGATGAGCCGTGTTCCCGAAAAGTAGAGTGCAGAGAGAATGTCTAAAAAAGGGAATCATTTTTTCTTAATGACGCTGTTACTCACTTGTAACAATAAGAACAAAAGGGAAATGCCAGTCGGATATGAGAAAATCACGCTTGAAATATGCTTAAAAAGATGCTTCTCAAAATACACGTTTAAAGAAAAGGCTGAGACAAAGTGCTGATCAAGCTAACTGGTAACGCCACAGTGCGCCATGCCTAAAATGTCACTGAAAAGTAAGCTTAAAATGAACTTCTGTACTCAGTCCTAAATGTGATATCTCCATGAAATCCCTCTCGGAGCTCAGGGGACTCTTCAGAAGAGAAGGTGGAAAGAACCAGTGGAAATGAAGGACACTAAGAAAACAAGGCCTTCTCAATCAGCATGAGCAAAGCTCATATGAACTCACAGAGACTGACAGAGCATGTGCAGGGCTGCACGGGTCTGCACTAGGTCCTCTATGCTTATATCATGGCTTCCAGTTTAGTGTTCTCATGGGATCCCTGAGTGTGTGAACCAGTGGTCTTTGATTCCTTTGCCTTTTCTTGGGCTCTTTTCCTGTCGTTGGTTTGTCCTATCCAACTTTAATGTGCTAGTTTTTGTTTTATCTCATTATATTTTATTATATTTTAGAAAATGGATGAATGAGTGAATGAACGCATGAACAAATGCATGAATGAAAATCTAGCCAGTAGAGTAAGGGTTAACAATGGAACTGTCATTCATACATCTCCTGCTTGGGAGATAGAAGATCAGTTTTTTTTTAATGGAATGACATTAGAAAGATCTTATGTTCAAGAGTAGTTGACCAACAAATAAAATAAAGGACTCCACAGTTTGTGTGTGTGTGTGTGTGTGTGTGTGTGTGTGTGTGCTTTTATTGGATTACAGTTTGGTGATTTTGTTTATTTATTTGTTTTTTGTATTTTCTGTTTGGATGTTTTATTTTATTGTCTTGGTTTGGGTGGGTTTTGTTGTACTGAGTTTTTGGTCTTTTTTTTTAAGAAAGAAAGTTGGTGGGTAGGAAAGGGAGAGGATCTGGAAGTACTTGGGGGAGGAGAAGAAAATGATCAAAATATATTTAAAATGTAAGAACTAATTTAATAAATTATTAAAATAATATATTAATAAATTTAATAAAAATTAAAAATTAATAACCTAAGAATACTTTTATATAACAGGAGTTAAAAACTATTATTTTAAGAATATTCACAGGAATTATGACCTTTTAAAGTTTATATGAATACATTATAATTTTCCTAGATTAATTCCAAAATGACACTTCAATTTTCCCACTTAAAAACTAGAATGTTCTATATAAATGAGTGCATGAACTTGGTCTAAGCCCCAGATGACTCTTATTCATGAGATTTACTCCTTTGTGATAACCTCTTATTCAGAAGTATAATTGCATGTGTAGAAATATTTGGCCTTAAAACTATATTACTTCATAATTTTAATGCCAGCTAATTAAATTCATCTTCACAAATATTACTGGTCCGTTAAAAATAACATGAAATAAAATAAACCAAGATGAACTTCTGGTCAGCCCTGTCTCCCACAGTGTGGTAAGCTCTGCTGTGGCAAGCTTGTTTATCATCTGTTGCTTCTGACTCTTAATCTTCCATATGGCACTCTTTGGGGCCCTTTCCCTGTTGCTGGAATTTGCAATTATCTTTAAACGTGGGCACAGTCTGGTTCAGTGCTTGGGAATTCTCAGGCATACCTTGTTTCTGCTTGCCTATTAAGGTTGTCCCCAGGGACTAGAGAACACAGAGTGGTTAGCATCTTATTTGCTATGAAAATGGTGAAGGCATCAAAAAGATGTGAAGGCATCGTCCACCATTATCAAGTAGGTTTCATCCTAGAGTTGCAGGGATGGTTTGACATATGTAAATCCATAAATATGATCCACCATGTAAACAAATTGGAAGACAAACTCCCCAGGATCATTTTCTGGCCTTTTCTGTGTCTAACACGCCTTCTTGATGAAAGTCCTGAAAAGACTAGGGATACAAGGGACATATCTCAACATAACAAACGCAGTTTACAGCAAGCCCAACTTTACAGCAAGTTGATTTAACATCAACTTAAATGGAGAGAAACTCAAAGCAGTTTCACCAAAATGAGAAATAAGGCAAGGTTGCCCACTCTCTCCATACCTATTCAATACAGTACTTAGCTAAAGTACTTAGCTAAAGCAATAAGACAACTGAAGGAGATCAAGGATTTAAAATTGGAAAGGAAGGAGTTAAAAGTATTGGCATTTGCAGATGATATGGCACTATAAATAAGTGACCCTAAAAGTTTCTTTGAAAAATACTTACAGTAGATAAGTACTTTTGGCATAGTAGCTGAATACAAAATTAACTCACAAAAATCAGTAGCCCTCGTATATACAAATGACAAACTGGAAAAAAAATCAGGGAAATAATACCTCTTACAATAGCCACAAATAATATAAAATATTGTTGGGGTAATTCTAACCAAACAAGTGAAAGACTTGTATGATAAAAACTTCAGGTCTCCGAAGAAAGAAAATATCAGAAGATAGATCCTCCCATGTTCATGGGTCAATAGGATTAACATAGTAAAAATAGACATACTACCAAAAGCAATCTACAGATACAATCCCCACCAAAATTATAACATAGTTCTTCACAGATTTTGAATGCTTTTAGTTTCATGAAAATCTCAAAAGCCTAGGATAGCTGAAACAATCCTGAATAAGAACAGAACTTCTGGAGGTCTCACCATCTTTGATTTCAACTTGTACTGCAAAGCTATAGTAATAAAAACAGCATGGTATTGGCACAAAAGCAGACACATTGATCAGTGGAATCGAATTAAAGAACCAGACATAAGTTCACACACCTATGGACACACACACACTCCAAAAACACACACTTGGAAAAAATAAGACAGCATCTTCAATAAATTGTTCTGGTCAAACTGGATGATTGCATGTAGAAGAATTCAAATTGATTCATACTCATCACCCAGCATAAAACTCAAGTCTAAGCAGATTAAAGAGCTCAGCATAAAACCAAATATACTGAACCTGATAGAAAAAGCGTGGAGGATAGCCTGGAACTCATTGGCATAGAAGATTATCTTCTGAACAGTACACTGACAGCACTTACAGACACTAAAATCAACAAGTAATAAATGGAACCTCATGAAACTGAAAAGCTCTGACTGCAAAGGACACATCATTTGGACAAAGTGCCAGCCTACAAATTGGGAAAGGATTTCTTATTATCAACTATACATCTGAAGGAGGGCTAATATCCAAACTATATAAAGAACTCATAAAACTAAATATCAAGAAAACAAATAATCTGATTTTAAAATGGGATACATATCTAAACAGAGAATTCTCAGAGGGGAAACTCAAATGGCTGAAAAACACTTAAAGAAATGTTTAACATCCTTAGCCATCAGGGAAATGCAAACCAAAAATACTTAGAGATTTCATTCTGCACCTTTCAGACTGGCTAAGATCAACAAAACAAACAACCCATGCTTGTGAGGATGTCGAGTGAAGAAAACATTCGTCCATTGCTGGTGGAGTGCAAACTTGTACAGCCACTGTGGAAATCAGTGTTGTGGTTTCTCAGAAAGATGGGAGTCAATCTACCTCCAGATCCAGCCATGTCACTCTTGGACATACACCCAAAGGATGCTTCCTTCATCCTACCACAGAGATACTTGTTCAGCCATGTTCATTGCTGCTCTATTCAGAATAGCCAGAAACTGGAAACAGCCTAGATGTCCCACAACAGATAAATGGATAATGAAAATATGGTACATTTACACAATGGATTATTATTCAGCCATTTAAAATAATGACATCATGAAATCCACAGGTAAATGGATAGAACTAGAAAAAAATCATCCTGAGTGAGATATCCCAAACCCAGAAAGACAAACATGGTATACACTCACTTATATGTGGATACTAGCTGTTAAGTCAATGATTCTATAATAAGCTACAATTTCTAGAACCACAGTGGTTAGGTATAGAGAAAGGGACTAGGGGGTACATAAAGATCTCATTAGAAAAAGGAAGTAGAATGCATAGTGATGGACGGAGGGGGCTGAAATGAGGAGATCAAGTGGGGAGGAGAGCAGAGGGGGACAATGAAGGGAATGTGGGGAGAGACAGATAAAGTTGGTGGTTATCTGAGGGGTAGAATGGAAACCTAATACAGTAGAAGCCTCCGAAAATATATGAAGACAGAGTCCACTCCAGTTCGGGGATTGTATTACATCCAATCATGTTGTTGACCAAAGGGGGTCCCATGGAATCTCCAAACAACCCAGGATGTTGCCAAGGCTATAGTTTACTTTCCACAAACTGACTGCAAGGCCCTTTTGGTGAAGACAACACCTACACAACTCATTAAACATGGAAATGTAAATCTGGTGCCTCCATAGAACCTTCACCCCTAGGTTTCAGTGTTTTTGGTGCAGAAAAGCACTGTAGTGTTTTGAATAGGAATGGCCCCCATAGACTCATGTGTTTGAATGCTTCATCCATAGTGAGTGGTACTATTAACAAGAGGGATGGCCTTGTTGGAGTAGGTGTGGCCTTGTTGGAGAAAGTATGCCACTGTGGGAGCAAGCTTTGAGGTCTCATATGCTCAAGCTATAGCCAAATGTGGCTCAGAGTTCACTTCTGCTGACTGTGGATCAAGATGTAGAACTCTCAGCTCCCTCTCCAGAACCTTGTTTGCCTGTGTGCTGCCATGCTCCCCACCATGATGATAACGGACTAAACCTCTGAACGGTCAGCCAGCCCCAATTAATGTTTTTCTTTATAAGAGTTGCTGGTGTCATGGTGTCTCTTCATAGCAATAGAAACCCTAACTAAGACAGGAACTTTGCACCCTACTAAAAGATAAATGTAAAAAAGTTAGGCACAAATGCTTTGATCTACAATGGTGGCCTGCCTACAAGATATACTAGGGCAATGGTGGCACAAAACTTGTTGGAGGAACCAACCAATATTTAATTTTACTTAAGGCCAACCCCATGAGATAAAACCTATATCCTAACACTACTTAGATGACCAAGAACCAGAGACTAAAAATAAAACCAAATACTATTTTTCTAAAAAAATAAAGTAGCAATAAAATGACTCCTAATGACACTCTGCTATTCTCATAGTTAAGCCCTTCTCGGTCATCATCAGAGAAACTATCCCATGTAGCATATGGAAACAAATACAGAGACCCACAGACAGACATTATACAGAATTGAGACACATTGGAACATCATCCCTAAATGTGAAGTCTCTATCAATTTCCTCAGAGCTTAGGAAATCCAGGAAAAGAAGGCAGGAAGAGTGTAAGAGTGGGAGGCGGGGAATGAAGGACACCAGGAGAACAAGGCCCTGAATCAACTGAGTAAAGCTCATACAAACTCAGCAATATTGAAGTAGCATGCACAGGGCCAGCACAGGTCTCTATCATGTCCTCTGTATATATATCATGGCTTCCAGTTTAGTGTTTTTATGGCATTCTTGAGTGTACAAACAAGTGGGTCCCTGATTCCTGTGCCTTCTCTAGGGCTCTTTTTCTTCTTTTTGTCTTGTGCAACTGTATTGTGATCATTCATTTATCTTATATTTTATTTTGTTATGTTTTTATTATTATCCTTTTGAAGTGTTTGTTTTTTAATGAGAAACAGAAAGGGCGTGGACCCAGATGGAAGGGGAGTTGGGAAGAAATTCAGAGTAGGAGAGGGAGGAAAAACCTTAACTAGGACATATTATGTGAGAAAAATATCTATTTCCAATAAAGGGGGGGAGAGGGGGTGAGAACTTTAGCAAAACCAAGTTTGTGCTTTGTAGAGCTTCCATGCAACATACAATGCAAATGACTATCTGGTCCTGGTCCCAAACAGAGGAAAGAAAAAGCACTTAGAATTAACTAGTTTATTTTTTTGTTAGTGTGTGTCTTCAGTCATTGTGCTCAGTAAAAGTGCTAGGGTGCTCCTCTGACTTTCATAGAGAAATTTTGTATTTTGACTTTCAGTGTTGCACAGTTATCTGAGACCAGTGTGGATTTTTTTTTCTTCCTCTTCCTTTGCTTGTAACCTAGCTGTGTATAAGATTTAACAATTTTTGTTGAAGTTAAAATATCTTTTCAAATACCTAGGCATAGACTTATTTTTATTGATTTTAGAATAATGCGGGATTACTCTTTTATTCTTCACAGCTGAACCTTCCCTTTCTCTTAGAGAATGCATTTCAAAAGTATATCTCCTTAAGCTGGATTTGGTGGCTCATACCTGTAATCTCAACACTCACAAGGCTGAAGCAAAGGGACCAGGAGTCTGAGGACAGTGCAGGCTACAAAGTGAAATGTCTAAAAAAAAATTATGTTCTTAATATCGTGTTGCTATAATCTCTTTCTCTGTGACACCCATGGTGTAGATGACCTATTTTCCATTCTCCGCATTTCTCTCTTTAGAAAAAAAGTTAATTGCTTGTCTAGTTTTAACTCTGTCGTGGACTTTTTGTGAGTACATAAAACTGTGTTAGATAGCCAAAGTATAAAATCTGCTGTGAAGCCCCAGAGCTTCTGTTTTAATGGTTTCTCTGTTTTGTTTGTTGACTTCTATAGCCTTTATATTTGGTTAATTTTTGGTGTGTAATTATTTTATCTCCATTTAAACTTTAAATACAATAAAGTTTAAAGTTAAAAAACAAAACAAAACAAAAAAGTAGATGGTAAAGGATCAGGTAGGAGGCTATGCTAACTCTTACATCTTGGTTCAGTGACTTAGTCACCTTCAAATCTAGGCATATCCTTAACTCCTGCTCCACCTCATGGAAGCCCCCAGCTCACACTGTTATCTGCACCTTAAAACACCCCTGTGCCACCCAGTTTGCTCCTCTACATGCATCACATTCTGTAGAACTGGCTGCCTGACACTCTGTTGACTTTCCTGCTTCATCTGAGATCTGTGAAAAATTCAGTGGGACCATGACTATCCCAGATGGCCTTCCATCACACCTGAGCTAATTCACAAGCTCCTCTCACCAAGACCTGTAATCCTGCCTACCTCCTGAGGCTCAAGGGTCCCCTTTTGACCTTTCTGCATCATTAGCCTTGATGGTATCCCTTGAACATGCCAGCTCCATCCTTATGTCCTGTCAGAGGCTGTTTACTAGTGTTCCTTGTGTCAAGAGCTCATCTTCACTGTCACAGAAAACTCCCTCTTACTATAATTGGATGAAACTGAAATGTCAGTCGCTTAGAAAAACTTCACAGGCACACTGTACAAAGGAGCCACCAGTGCGTCAACACAATCTCATTGGCCAACTTGGCGTGCTGCAGAAGCTCTTGCTGTCACTTGAGGTTCAGCATGGCTAAAGTGTCTAATCTGTGCGGAGCATCCCATGCAGCAAGCTCCATGAGAGCAAAGAACTTGCTCCTGACCCCAGCAACTAGTATCCTGCTACTGCCCCCAACACTTCCCTGGTAACTCACACAACACCACACTCATGCCTCATGCCTTCAGTAAGGATGTTAACCACTGGAGGAGCCACAAAACACCCTGGAAATTCACTTGCTGACCAGTTAATGGAGAAAGTCAAGAGATAGAACACCACCCTAAAGCATCAACGGAGGGAATATAACTGTGTGCGGTGGGCAAGGACTCAATAATTCCAAGGTATTTTGAAGTGTCTCCTTTGTTCAGGCTTTCTGCTACGCACCAGGAGACGGTGGGTCAACCAAACACCCACTGCCCCACAGAGGGAAAAGAGTGGGAAATTCGTGATGGAGAGTAAATGCTTCAAGCCTGGAGATAAGTCCACCCCACTTAGCAGGAAAAAGCATGCTATCCTGAAAGATTCTCTGGATTCTCTGCTTCCATTGCTTCGGAGAGAGAAGAGAAAGGTTTAAATCTATATCCCAACTAGCTGTCGAATCTTCTCTTTCTGTCCTTTTCTCACATACACTTCACTCAGGAAGATAAAGGGAGCCTCCATACTGTTGTGCATGCTGCAAAGAACCTGGGAAAGTAGCATCGTGTGTGTGTCAGCATAGGGGCATTTAGAACCCTGCCCAGGAGCCCTGCCCATACTGACCGCTTGTCCAGGTGATTTATTCCCACCCTCCTCCACTCAGATACTTGTATAAAACCCCTGGCAACTGTAACCAAGGTCACTTCATGTCTCTCCCTCTCTCCGCATGCTGCCTTACAAAGCATAAATGTTTAGAAAGTAGTAAAAAGAGATAGAAGAGCCAGGAAAGAGATGCTGAGAGCTTGATGACACAGTAACCAAGATTGCTCATTCCTTAACTTGCTGGGATTGCAACTGCGGCTTTTACTTAGATTTGAAATGGCTCATTTCTGGTTTCTGACACAATCATCAGCCTACCCATGGAAGACCAATTTCCAGAAGGAAAAAAAAAAAGCAGCATGTTAGCTTTGCAGGTCATGCAAGTTAGACAGCAAAGCCTGTCACATCACTGGGGAGAAAAGGAAACTGAGATGAACTCACACTAACCGTACTTCAGATAAAAAGAACAGGGGAGTTTCTGCTTCCAGAAGAAGAGTTATGGAACAGGCCTGGCTTGGGGTGTCCTTAATTTTAGGTACCCTTCTTCTGTAACATTAGGTACACTATCTGAATTGTATGTAACAACATGCAACATTTTAGAAATTTATATATTTCTAAAGAAAGTCTTTTTTAGAGAACTTTGGTGGCAGATGCCATGCAATGTAAGAGAGTAACAGTATCAGTATGTGAGTAGTATTTGAATGAAGCTATGATAACTAAATGAATCTATTCATCATGTATGTGTGTATCTGCACATGTGTGTGGATGTATGTAGAGGCCAGAGGTCAATCAGAGAAATGCGAAATATATATTTAAGTTTATAATTTATATAACATAAAATTTATATAATGTATATTATAAACATATAAAATATTTAAAAATTATGTTTTTAATGTGTACATGTGTGTTTTGGTGCTTATATAGACCCAAAGTTTACATGTGCATTTGGGTGGTTATATAGACACAAAGAGGGTACCCCAGTCCCTGGAGAATTGGAGTTCCAGGCAGTTGTACACTGTCCAATATGGAAGCTGGTAACTGAACTTCAGTCTTCTGCAAGAGCAGCAAGTACTCAATTTCTGAGCCATCTCTCCAGCCTACACTCTTGTTTGTTTGGTTTTTATTGTTTGTTTGAGACAGTGTCTCTTGCTGGGACCTGGAGCTTGCAGGTGCAGTCAGGCTGGCTAGCCAGCAAGCTCAGAGATCTCCACAGTCCCTGTCCTGGGATGACAAACATACACTACCATGCTTGCTTATTTTTTATATGGCCACTAGAAATCAAGTTCAGGCTCCCATGACCATGAGGCAAGCACTTCATTGGCTGAGCTAGCTCCTTAAGCTAAAGAAATCTTTTTAAAAGCCACACAGCTAGGCACATGTTTAGCAGGTTCTGAAACAGGCACCAGCTGGGATCCATGTAGCACCAAACTGAAAGCATTTCGCACTCAGCAGGTGGAGCTGGGGAAATATGCCGCTGTGCACTTGGCATTCCAATCCTTGTAAGTTTCCTGACTTGTACTCTAATTTCTTTGGTTGAAGAACTAATTCAAGTCAGCTGCAGAGACTCCAGTTTGTGAGCTTTGCCGTTTCATAATGTAATTAAAGATTCACATCCAATTACATCATGTTAGAAATCCTTTCTTAATCCCTTCTCTGCTAATCCAGGACCTAGGGCCTCCTGTGCAGACTGGATCGGTGCTCAGGAGTGAAGCAGAAAGCTCATTTGCAAGAACCAGTTGGAAAACACATGGATGGTTTGGGATTGTGATTTGACACTGTGAAATGTATTTTTGTAAGGGAAGACTAAGGATGGGGGAATACTAGAGAACCAGACATTAAGATTCACCCTGTAAACCCTGGTTTCATGCCAAGAGGATACAAATACCTAAATCTTTCCTCTGCCCTGCAGGGGCCTCAGAGTGAGGCCTAAAATCATCACTGGTTCCATAGACTCCCACCCTCCCTGCCCTGGCTCAGCCCTAAACTTCTTGTCCCTGTTTTACAGTCATCAAGCCCCAAGGGACCTAAGGACATGTTCTGTTTGCTGCATCTTCATCCACTGTGTGTGGATCTTCTACCCCCTGAGGTGTCTGTCACTCTGGTTGCAACTGCTTTACGGATGTTGGGGGCATTCTTCCTCTCCCCTGTGTGCAGGCTGGAACGGAGACTGCCACACTGTTGTCGATTGCTGACCCAAGCACAGTAGCTCACTTGTAGCCTACATTCAAGAGAACTGCAAAATGTGTTATTTTTGTGTCCCCAGTTTCCTCGTGCTTATGTCAGCTTCCTCTGACTACCTCACTATTTTGAATGACCAAAACCACCCCTATTCTTAAAGTCAAAGGAGCTATACCAAATGAAGGGAAGCATAAAAATACAAGTTCAAGATTATCCAGGGGTCACTTTACAAGGGCTCAGCTGGGTACAGGCTAACTGGGGTCATAAAAGAGTTAGCATGCTAAAGACACATTTTCTCTGGAGGGAGATTTTTACCAGTTAGGTGGCTGAACGGCATGTGGGACACGAGGAAATTTCTAAAGCAGAAACTATACACAGCCCATAAGCAGAAAATTCAACCCTATTTGTGATTTAAAATTATACAAAACTGGCAATCAAGTTAGAAAAACATAAATATATATAATTATATATAAATATATCATATATATCTAATTTCAGAGCAATCATGGGGAGAAAGAAAACCTAAGGCCAGTACAGAGCATTGCAATGTCTTCCCAAGTGTTAGAAACTTCAAACTGGTCCTCTGAGGGTTTGTAGCTGCACCAAGCTAAACCCACAGGCTGCTCCGTCACCGATTTCGTCCGGGCACCATACAAACCTTAACCTCAACAGAAGCGACTGATAACATCAAAAGTCTTATCGACATTCAAATAATTTACCCCCAAATTCTCCATCCGGGGATGTGGGTTAAGAGCATGCGTGAACGTGTGGCCAATGTTTCACGCGCAGATATATGCTGAAAAGACAGGAATCAAGCTGGATTCCTAACATTGGAGGCCCTATCAGCTGAAAACAAGATAGCAGCAGAGCTTTGGGCGAGAAACGCCTTGCGTGTGTTGGGCACTTGGTCCCAGTTGGTGGTGCTCTTTGGAAAGGCTGTGAAGCCTTTGGGAGACAGATCCTTCCTGGAGAAAGTATGTTATGGGGCGAGGCTTTGAGAATCTATAGTCTCGTTCTATAGAGTCCGGTTCACTCAAGTGCTTCCTGCTTGCAGTTAAGGATGTTCAACTCTCAGCATCCTGGGGCAGACGCCGTAACTTCCTGTTGCCATGCTTCCCTTGCCATGAAGCACTCCATCCCTCTGTGAATGTAAGCCAACATTAACTTTTTCTTTTATAAGTTGCTTTGGTCGTGGTATTTTATCACAGCAGTGGAAAAGTAGCTGCAATACGCCAGCCGTTTCTCATGGTTATACAGAACTTTCAGTAGCAATGGAAAGCAGTTTACCCTGGTTCCTGGCTTTATAAAAAATTCACATTAGAAAATGCTAACAGCATCAGCAAAACAGGTCCTAGAGAACAGGCCAAATTCCCACATTGAAACTCTAATCCCAGTCCAGTGATATTATCAGATAGGGTTCACCCAAAAGTGAGCTAAACAAGGATGAACATCAAGCTTGCCAAACTGGATGTGGAAAAGCCCATAAGGCCTCTCAAATATCCACAAAGAACTGCAGGTAACTGAGCAAAACTGATAGGGAAATAGGTGGTCCTTCCCAGCGGAGAGCACTCAAGTGGGTGGTGTCAAAAACCGCCAGCCTGAAACATATATACAAGCAGCATTATATTGAGCGAAAGGGTTATATTCAGGAATATATATGTATATACAAATACATATATTCATGCAATAATAGTTGATGAAAAAAGAGGCCATGAATTTGAAGGAGAGGAGGTGCACATGGGAGGGTTTGGAGGAATTAAAGGGGAGGGAGAAATGTTGTAATTAAATGAAAATCTCAAAAATAAAAAATTAAGTCATGAGGGTGGCGGCCTCATGAATGGTATTAGCGCCCTTAAAAGAAGAGGCCCCATGTGATGTGAGGCTACAGCAATGTCCACAAACAGAAGGGGGCCCACACCAGACCCTGCCTTGTAGCCCTTGATCTCACAGGGCCAGCCTTCAGAACTGTAGGGCATCCCTATTGTCTTTCCTTTGCATTCCCATTGTAGTACCATTGAAGTCTATGAAAAGAAACGAAGAGGTGTACCAGGTTTGTGTATAAGATAATTAATATTGCTACAATGATGAATTTATCTCCAGAGTTGATTTGGGTGGGGAGGTGTGTGGGTTTGGTGCTTGTGTGTGGGTGTGCATGTGTGTGGGTTCACTGACTCATGTGGGTGCCTGTGGAGGTCAGAGGTTGACTCAAGATGTCTTACTTGACTGCTTCTCTGCCTAATTTTATCTATCTGTCTATCAATCTATCTAAATCTATCTATCTATCTATTTTTGTGACAGGGCCTGTCACCAATCTTTGAGCCCATCTTTTGTCTAGACTGGCTGAGCAATGAGCCTCTAGGGCCACCTTAGCCCCCAGCACTGGGGTTACATGAATATGCTATCACATAAGCTTTTATGTGGGTGCATCTAAACTCAGTGGTAAGCTAGCACCTTACCACTGAGTCGTCTCCCCAGCTCCACATTTAATTTTTAATTTTAACTTTTAAAAAAACTAATGGCCAGCCACACATGGTGGTGCACATCTGTAATCACAGCACTCAGGAGACAGAGGCAGGTGTATTATCTCTGTGAGTTCGAGGCCAGCCTGGTCTACAAACTGAGTCCACCAGGACAGCCAAGGCTACACAGAGAAACTGTCTCATAAAACCAAAACCAAAGCCAAAACAAAACAAAATAAAACAACCCTCCCCACAAAAAAAAAAAAAAAAACAACCCAAATGGCCATTGTTACAAAATTCTAGTGGAAAATTTATATTAATAAAACATTTTCTTGTAATGTGGTAGAATGGGTACCCCAAGATTCCAAAGCTATAAAGCAACTAAGACTTTGGAAATATGCATAAAACACATATTTAAAAAAATAGTACTCGGCTTCAAAACAACTCTACAAAGGTTCAAAAACAACAACAAACAAACAAACAAACCCAAAGAATAAACCCAGGTGCTGTGGCAGCTACTTCTGACTGCCTACAGGCTGGAGTTTAAGGTCAAACGGAGGAAGACAACAAAACGCAGGACTTGGAAATGTGAGCGGGCCTCCGCGTAGTGTCATCGTAAGCACAGGCTGTGTCCAGAGCCCACACAGCCTACTCAGGACGAGCAACCACAAGCTGAAGAGTTCACAGAAGAGGCCCGTCAAGTGATAGGGCGGGGAAGAGACAATGATCCTCATCCCAGGATTTTCCAATGAATATGAACTTAGAACATGTGTGTGGAAGAATCCAAGTGAGAGGTTCATATGCACAGACACACACACACACACACACACACACACACACATATCTCAGATCTTAATAACATACAGGGTAGAGAATAAACAGTATCTTTAAAGGTATATAAAAGAGATTATTGAAATTTTGAATAAGGAACAAGAATATACAAAATAGCCAAGTTGATCTCACCAGAGCTAAAAGTCCTAAAAAAAAAAAAAAAGTACGTTATGTGAAATTTTAAAACTCTCACAATTTTGGATACATCTAAGATGAAAATAATGGAGTAAAACATAAAACTGTAACACACGGAATCAGAAGTAGCCAATGTAAAAGACAGGTTAGGAGAAAGACCATAGAAGGAGAACACAGGAACCACACCTAGAACCTGAAAAGAAGAAACAAAGTAGGACATAAGCACCTGGGAAATCTTCACAATAAATGCAATAGCTATTAGGTCCATGAAATGAATCAAGAACACCAACCAAGAAGACACCTACATTTAAATCACAATGGAGTCTAACGCAACACAGAGACATCTTCCATGTGGCCCAGAGGAACGGCACAAAAGCATGATGGTTACATTACAGATACCTTCTGCAAGGCAACCGATGAAGCCAAACACGAGAAGGATAAAGTCTCCAAGTACTGAGTAGAAATCACAGGGTGTTACTTCTTCACCAGGTCTTTAACTATTAAATACTAAATATTAAACATTTTACGACCTTATCTTCCCTTAGCCTCACGCCAGTCTGAAACAGTTTGGCACTGAAGCTCCCCAATGCATGCTTTAGATCTGAAAACAGATCTAAACAGACACAAGCCATGGGAAGGAAGCAGAGGCGATGGCAAACAGGGCACAAGCAGACAGTGCATGAAAGTAATGGTCAGTCTGTTAGCATCAGAAACAGAAGCAGGTAGACCTGATGTGAAAGAGCTGTGCAGAATCTTCTGGATGGAAGTGGACTACTCCAGGATGCTACATTGTTGGGAAGAAGAGACCTTTGACTTTGTTATATTCACATAATACAATTTCCATGTGGTCAATAAAATAGTGAAAGAGAGAGAGAGAGAGAGAAAGAGAGAGAGAGAACACCACCTTCAACTAGCAGAGGTAAAAAGCAGAAAGAGAAAAAATTTCACTCAGCACATGGCTGTGTAAGAGATAAAAAGGCAGAGGTGAAAAAACCTAGAAAACTTAATATGACAGATTATAAATGGATACACATAAATAATTAAGAAAACTATGAGTAGTCTCGTCTTTCTGTTTAAATATTTGGGAATGGCACATGGTGTTTCAAGAAAAAAAGAATTGGATATAGTCTTGCTCTCTCTACATCTCATCTTAAAGACACAATTAAAATAAAGTGATATTGAAGAACCTATGCAGAAATACTTTGAACACCAAACATCATCTCCAGGAGTTTAGATTCCGAAATATTTGCAAAAAATACATGTTCGGACCTTTTTTTTTTTGGGGGGGGAGTAAGGCCCAAGTCTAAACACCTGTGTTTCACACACATGCTATATGCATAGCCCAAAGATAATTTTAAACAGCATTTTAAATAATTCTTCTCACAAAAATTCCACGGCGAAGGATTTTTCTCTTGTGTTATATCAATGTTCAAATATATTTATGCTGTGAAACATTTTAGATTCTGGATTCGAGATGTTCAGCCAAGTAGAAAACTGGCAAATAGAAAATATCAATACAATAAAAATATGGATCTGAGGGGAAATAAAAATAATACAGTGTTAAACGTCTCTGTAGACGGATGGAAAGAAAAGGTAAACCACTGTTATGAGAGATGAACCAAGGACAACGCTGGAGACCAGGCACACTGGAAATACTGTGAAGAGCTCTACGTGAATCACAAATGACTTGGATCAAATGGCAGATTCTCTCAAGACGCAAATTCCCAAACAGGCTTAAGAACTAGAACACCTGGCTGATGACTATCCTGGCTAGTTTTTATGTCAACCTGGCATAGGCTAGAGTCATTTGGAAAGAGAAAATCTCAATTGAGAAAATGCCCCCACCTGGTTTGCAAGGCAAGCGTGCAGTGCATTTTCTTGATTGATGGTTGACATGGGTGGTTCCACCCTTGGGCTGATGGTGCTGTGAGAAGGCAGACTGAGCAAGCAATGGGGAGAAACACAATGAGCAGTGCTCCTCCATGGATTCTGCTTTAGTTCCTGCCTTGAATTTCTGCCCAGATTTCCTTGGATGATGGGCTTAAGCTGTAAGATGAAATAAAGCTTTTCCTCTCCAAGTTGCTTTGGGTCATGGTGCTTTATCACAGCAATAGAAACCTAACTAAGACACAATGAAAGTGGAAAAAAAAAACAAAACAAAACCCTGAATTTGTAATGAAAACCTTCCCTCGAACTGAAATTATGGCCAAGAGAGCTTCTCTGGTGAGTCCAATCCAACACTAAGAGCCAGAGTTGAGAAGCACTTCCAACTCATTTTCTAAAAGCTGGTGTCTCCATGATAGCTAAGCCAGAAGTACTTCATAAGCAAACACACTAGTGTCTCACAAAATATATCCACAAATATTAGCAAATGAAATTTAGCAATATTATTTTTTATGATGCAATTTATCCTGACCAAATAGCAATCCCAAGTTAGCATGAAAATCAATGCAGTTCCCCCAGGTTCATAAAATAAAGAAAACTACTATTGTTATGCAAATAAGGGCATAAAAGAACTTGTCAAGACTCAATGCCCAGGCAAATCAAGAGTCCTCATCAAATTAGTAATAGGAACAAAAAAAAATTAGACCAAAAAAAAAAAAAAAAAAAAAAAAACAAAAAACACAAGGGACTTAAATAGGCATTTCTCCAAAAGTCTACAAATTGTCAACAGGCACACACACAGACACACAGACACACATACACACACACACACCATTCAACCAATAAAAAACAAATGAACAAAAACAAACAAACAAACAAAAAACCTTTAGGGAACTGTAAGTAAAAATCACAATGAGATAGCACTTCATATTAATTAGGATGGCTATTTAGAGTAAACAAGTATGAATGAGGGTGAACAGAAATGAGGACCTTTGTACTTTGCAGTAGTAATGCCCAGTAGTGCAGTGGCCATGGATAGCATATGACAGTTCTTCAAAATGTACGAAAAGAATTGACATAATTCATCAATTTCACTTGGTGCACGAAAGTACCAAGTACCAAGTACCCCAACAGTGAAAGCAGGGCATCAAAATAATATTTGTACACACACCCACGGGAGCATTAATCAAATCAGACGGAAGATAAGCATAATCCAAGTGACCATCAGCATATGGATGGACACAATAAAGCATATTCACGTAAGAGACTGTTATTCTGCCTCAGCAAAGAAGCAGACTGACTGATGTCACACTATGGATAAAAACTCCAGGTACTGTGTGAAGGTAAAATGACCCATTTGCAAAAGGACAGTTGATGTATGATTCCACTCACATGAGGTCCCCAGAGTAGTTAATTCAGTAGATTCTGGTTACCAAGGGATGGAGTGTCAGTTTTAATGGAGACAGAGTTTTTGTTTATAAGACGGAAAGAGCTCTTGGGATGGGTGTGGTGACAGCTGCCAAACATCTTTAATTTACTTAACACCATGGAACTGCTCACTTAAAAACTAGTAAAATTTCCCACAGTAAAAGGAAAAATATAAACAGTGTTTTAAATAGATGGAATTTACATTTTGTAACATCCTTATACTTAACAGGGAACAAGACAAAGATGCTGTCTCCCAGTACCTCTCTTTACATCCTACTTGTGATGACACCTTGTGCAATAAGGCAAGAAAAAGAAAATCAAGCATAAAGGATGGCATTCCATAGTCTTTTCCCCATCTCTCATCTCCTATATTCTTCTCCCTCCCTATTCTGCATCATTGCCTGAGCTTTAGAGGGGTAGAACAAATACATGTCTCATTTAGGGCTGGGCCCTCATGTATGAAACTGTCAAAAACAACAACAGTAACAACAACAAAAGGAAAATTGTTAGGCATCTTACTCAACATGGCTGTACTGGCTAAGATCTTTTTAGAGAACCTTAGCATTAAAAATAATTCTATAGAAATCAATTATGTGTGTGTTGAGAAATAGATTAATATAACTGATTAACATACCATTCATAATATGAAAAAAGGAATCTATTTTATCCACACTGAAAATTATAAAACGCTGATGAGAGACATTAAGATTCTACATAATGGAAGACCAAGGATTTATTTCCATTTATACCGACATGAATATTGACGCATAGGGCTGAAGGTGCTAGAACGCTGACTATCAAAGATCACGTTTTGCAGGTGACAGAAATATTTTGTGGCAGTGTCACTGCTTTTAGCTGTATTCAAAGTTCTGTGATTTTATTTTTAAAGTTTCAATTAATGTGTTTTTCATTTAATAGAAGAATGTTTCAGATTCTGAAATCAGTCTGGAAATTTTTATATTCTCTTGTTCCTCACTCATAAATTTAATTATCTGTTTTATATGCCTTTAAACATGATATTTATTTTATAATCTTTTATCTTTTTTCCTTTATCTGTAAGTAAAGAGTATCTCAAAACAGTGTACGAAGGAGTACAGAATTAGATTAGGAGGACTTCCTTAAAGTGCAAATTAATGTCTGACGAGGCCTGATAGCACTTCGGCTGGCTGCTACCATGGCTAGATCTGTCCGTGCCACTGGGGCACACTAAGAATAGCTAAAAGGATCCCCCCATCTTTCCCATACATGGATGGGAGCTTCTGTGACTCACACAGTATTCATGTTGCCTGAAATTCCTACAAGGAAACACCTGTATAAGCCAGGGAAATCCTTGCATCAACAGAGCTCCACACAGGGCGGTACTGCCAGCCAGTTCTGAAATAACAGACTTCTCATCAATGGTCCCCGTGGATAAGTGGCATACAGCCTCCAGAAAAAAATAGATTCTCGTCTTACACCACACAGGAAATTCATCTGGAAGGATTACAGATTTAAATAAGGAGAAGAATGTGGGCTGGAGGAGCCTTTCCAAGCCTGTTGGGGAAGAGATAAAAGGTGGGTGATTAAGGCAACAAAGAATCCGATTGCGGAAAATTACCAGAAGCAGGCATGATGACTAAAGGCAAGACAACAACCTGGGAGAAATCCTGGAACAGAAAAGGGACATTAGTGAGGACTCCAGGAGCCTCCCCTGCCACTTAGCTAATACTATGCATGGGACCAGCCTTGATGTCTTAGTTTAGAGCTGTGATACTCCACAGGGGTCAACTTTACTCCCTGGGGCGATGCTGGAGACATTTTGGGACTGCACCCCATAGTGAGCCGGAGAGCAGTGCTGCTGGCATCTATCAGTGGGGACCAGGAAACCTCCTAACACTCCTACATGACAGCACCAAATGCCCCAGTGTCTGGGTTGAGAAGCTGCTAGCCAAGTGTATTGAGTGGGCAGTGAAGAGGAAACTAGAAGGGGGGAGAAGCTCAGACAGGGCTACTTGGAAACTTCCCTTGCTGCCTTGTGACTCTTCGTTCATCTGAACATTTTTTTTATTTCAATTTATTCATTTTTTTATCCCTGCTACAGCCCCTTCCCTCATCCCCTCCCAACCCCACCCAGATGCCCCTCAGTGGAGGAACGGATACAGAAATTGTGGTACATCTACACAATGGAATACTACTCAACAATTAAAAACAAAAAATCATGAAATGTGCAGGCAAATGGTGGAAAATAGAAAAGATCATCCTGAGTGAGGTTTCCCAGAAGCCGAAAGATACACATAGTATATACTCACTTGTAAGTGGATATTAGAAATATAGGATAAGCGTACTAAAATCTGTACACCTAAGGAAGCTAATCAAGGTAAGATGCTCCATCTTCATTCAGAAAGGTGAACAGGACAGACATCAGAAGAGGGAGAAAACAGGGAACAGGACAGGAACCTACCACAGAGGGACTCTGAAAGACTCAACCCAGCAGGGTATGAAAGCAGAAGCTGAGATTCATATCCAAACTTTGGGCAGAGCCCAAGGAATCTTATGAAAGAAGGGGGGGATAGAAAGACCTGGAGGGAACAGGAGCTCATCTGAAATTTTAATTTGGGAGTTTTAGCAGCTACAGGCTTTGATCATGGATGTTGTTTCCCCTTACTAAAAATGCACAAAGAATGCTGTAGTGGTGAGGTATGATACTTGAGGATGCCTAGAGAGGTTGTGGAGACACTACGCTGTAGAGGCCTCTGGTAAGCTGCGCTCACGGACCTTAGGATTATGTTCATCTTCTTGCCCAAGGCCTAGGAATCTTGCTTATAAAATCACACGAAGTGTCCCTGTTTCTTTCAAAGGACATTTATCAACACATTGTTCAAAAAAATTTTTAAATAAAAATAATCTACCTAACAGTAAGAGTTTTGGTTTTCAAGGTTAAGTAGATGCAGAAGTAGAAGGCTTCACAACCACTAGATGCTTAACAGGGAATTATGAACGACACAAGTGGACAATCCAGGCGCATCCTCCCACTTTTGTTTAGAAAAAAAATAAAGAAAGTATTATATTGAGGAAAAAGAAAAGTTTGATGTATTTAATGGGAGAATTCATGTAACCTATGGGAAGCCTTACTGGGTTAAGGCTGATTTTCATGTTTCTATTTTTACTTCAATTTTAATTTTTATAATGTACACTTTACTTTTTAAATAAGAAATAAAATGATAAAAGAAAGAGAGGAGCTGATTCACATAAATCTTTTTCTGAGCAACAGATTTTCACAGAATGCTAAACCTGGAAGAAACCATAGCCAACAATGCAGTCGTAATCCAAGTAAGTTTTAAAGATGCCCAAAGGGGGCTTGAATACAGCAAATTATGTCAGCATAATGTCCCTCTCACATTCAGTGACCTTCCAAATGCACCACACTGTGACACATAGCATGCATTTGGTGAGCCATTCCTCCAAATTCTATGGCTGGTGTCAGCTGTTCTGCCATTCACAGCTCCATGGGATATAACTTCTGCGTTGAAGTGTTTCACTTGGTCTTACAGGCACAAGAACATTCGTTCTGACCCAGGAACTCGAAAGAAAATCATATGCTCACTGTCTTGATGGGCCATCTGAACAAAAACATCCGAGCATGGTCTGTCCAGGAAAAATTGCATTCAGGAGTCTTAACTCCTGAACATTCCAGAGCCAGATGAAGACACCACGCCACTTCACTTAACTACCACTCCTTGGAGTAAGGAGTGAACACACTTTAAATAGAAGTATATAATCTCTATCTTGTTCAACTCGTGTATTTATACATGCAAAGGTAGGACAGAGCCAGGAAGAGTATGTTTTGTGCAAAAGCTGTCATGAGTTTCTACTTATTTGCAAGAGCTGGACTTCACAAAGTTGGCCCTGAATTCTGAGCAACTGTAGAGATCTAGTTGCGACACTGACTGCAGCTCTGAGAATCCCCAAGTTTCTCAGAAGACACACAGCTCTGAGAAGCACAGGGGTCTCAGGATTTTCTTTTTCTTATGGGGCACATAGAAATAGTGTCATATAATAAATGATGGCTACACACTTAATAAAAGTTTCTGAGCACACATAGGTGAACGTGGAAGCTGGGTTTGATGACACACATCTGTGATCCTAACACTGAAGAGGCAGAGGCCAGAAGGGTCACGGCAAAATCTAGCCTATCCAAGGATACATAATGAGGTTATGTTTCAAGAAAACCAAAACCAACCAGCCAGTTAACCAACCAACCAACAAACCAACCAAATGGTGAACTTAGGTGTCAGCAGGACATCCAAGGATGCAGTATTAGGATATTAGGACATTAGATATTAGGATCCATGCATCCTAATATCACAACTCATAGAGAAAACAGTTTTTAAAAACAACTCTAATTTTGGTAGCTTTTATGTTCAACTTTTGATTCTACGGACAACCTCCTAGAAACTAAAAATATAAGCTCATCCTGTGGTTATGACTGGAGACATTCCCCAGGTCATGTGTCACAACAATCAGAGTGAGCAAGGGCAGGTAGGCAGTTCAGGGGAAAGAGTCTAATCCTAATTGTGATGACAAGGGTTATGAACCACCACCACACATGCCTGCCCTCAAGGATGCCTTGAAGAGCCTCTGATATTCAAAACACAGAGAAAAGATAAACTCATCTCCCCAGATGGCTCAAATAAGACAACACTAATTTGGAAGCATTGATTGTTATATAGGATCAGTGTTGGGTGGGATGATCCACTATGTGATGTCCTTTCCAGGTAAGAACAATTTTCTAAACTCTCCAAGGACAACCTCAGGCTGTGCAATAAAGTGCCTCCACAGAAATGCCTCCATGCTGCTGTGGTCTAATGGGTAATGAACTGAGTATTTGATAACAACATGAGAAGCCTTTTCACATTTCACAGCAAGCTCTTTGGAAAATAGTTTAAAAAGAATTTGAATCTGTTATATTATCTTCACTTGCCTCCTGATCTCCAAAGTTGGCTGTCAATACCAAAGAGGATCACATCTTATCCAAAGGTCTCAGATTTGCTCTAAGGATACTGGGAAGGAAGAAAACCTTCACCAAGACAAAGGAGTTAAATATACCATCTATTACTCACATTTTTGATTTTCCATTTTCTAGGTCATCTGTAGCCAAAACATTTTTCCTTACATAACTCATCACTATACCACTTTGTCCTCCCAGGACTGTTTTAAAACTTATTTCCAGAAAATAGCCCAGACCACACCAAAACTAATGATAATGACAAAACAATATTGAGTTCTACTCTGAATTTACATAAGTAGCTTGATACATGTGAATAGCCTATAAAGGATGTGGTGAGTAACTAGCTCAATGGACGAAATGCAGTGGGTCCTTTATCCAAAGCCCATGGTGCCTCTGCTGGTGGCCCTCGTAATAACTGTGACTCATTCATGTCTAGACAGATGTTCTACTATTTCCTAATTCAAAAATTCAGACCATTATCTGGTCAGTCTTAGGTCCTTGAATCCATTTCTCTTTACGAATCCCTGGCAAATCTGAACAAACAGAGCATTAGTAATGACTTTCTCCCTGACATTGTAGAGACGTGACCCATTCATATAAGGAAGGATGTTACTCATAAATAAAAAGAAAGTGGGGAGAAATGGGTCTTGTCTTCTAGAGAGCTGACTGGGATGATGAAAAGGGGCAAATTTGAGCCCTTATGTATGATGGAATAATATGAAAAGTATAGTTATCATTCTGGAAGAGATGACCCCACCTCATTCAGATTTACCACTAATGAAATAAAACTTAAAACCTCCCACATCTTTGTGAAACACTGCTCAAATGTTTTTCCTTCAACATTAATTTAACCATCTGAAAGATGACAAACTTGTCTCATAATATTTGACAATTGTGACTGGCTTCTCAGAGGAAACACAGCTTAGAGATCCTCATTCCCCAATTTCCAAACCAACTGGGGATTCTGTAGTTTTCAAAACCTACCTCTTGGTGGTGAATCTTACATGGCTCCCTTGCTTCGCTGGTTAGAGGTTGTTAGGTTCTGGTATGAGGAGTGATGGTACAAGGAAGAAGACATAGGGCTGTGATGTCACATCAGTTGCTTTGTTGGCTCATCAGAATATCGTGACCTCCACCCAGCACCCAGAACCTGAGTATCAGCTCTAAGTCCCCTGGTGCTCTGCAGGATGGAAGCAATGACTCCCATTGTTCTCACCTTTTTAGAGTGTGGAGCCTAGAAGGCAAAGAGCCACTGAAGAGTACAGAGGTCAAATTAAAAGACTATTACCTACACAAGTGAGTTTTGTTTCAGCACCATGGGATCAGAGAGCAGCCTAAAGCCTAGAACCAGACTGATACCGTCAGTCAGGGAATGAGAACAGACTGTCCAGATGGAACTCTGGTATGGAGGTACCAGAAGGCGCTAGAGCTGAACAGGTGCCCCAGCCGTTAGTGACAATGGTGACTGGCACACAGTTGATGACAATGGGCTAGCAGCCATGATGAATAGTTAAGAAAACAGGAAAATAGCAAGAGACAATTTGGCAGGCTTTGGCCAGAAGATATGAGGCAGCCCTAGAATCAATGATGTGAAGGAGTAAGGGACCAGAATACATCTCCCTTTGACTGACATCACTCCATCAGATTCCAAGAATTACCCTGATAATGTAGCTCTGCTGACAGCTACCGTGACAGATCACTCCAGCCTTGGTCCCTGCCCCAAGTGAATTAATGGATTAGGAAAGAATAACTCAAGTGACCATCTGGTAGACCTCTCCCACCGAAATGATGAGGTCCTTGCAGGCAAGTGACATAAGTTTCTAAAAAGATTATCCTTGAGCATGGGTGGCACAATTTGTCAAAAGGCCCAGGTGACAGATATTTTGGTTTTGTGGGATGCACAGTTTCTTTTCCAAGTCTTTAGCTCTGTCGCAATAGAAGTAGCTGGAGAACATCGGTCGTTGGGGGATTGGGCCGAGTCAGTTTGCTGACACCTGATCTCAAACTGTTTTGTGAGGAGACTCAAAGGAAACTGATGAAATGAGGTTCCAGTTTCTGCATGCGTTCATATGCACACTAAAACACCTTCTGGCTCATGTTTAGGTTAATACAACAAACAAAAACTCACTTTCCCCAATTATTCTTGCTTCAGAGAAGGACCATGCACCCACTTTCAGCTGGTCAGGGTGTAGCTATCCTGTTCATTCTCATCTCATTGGGGAGTGCTGCAGGCAGGAGCAACCTAGGGAAATCCAGAGGGCTATACACAATGCTGGACACCCCAGTCCCTATAGCTGACAATCCATCTGGTCCACTGCAAGCCACCTTCAAAACCTGCCTTTGCTGAGTCCATTTTTGTTGTCTGTGTGTATACACTTTCAGAGCAAAGCACTTTGTACTGGACAACCAAAAGAAGGGCTCATTCCTTGCAGAGGCTAGCTCATCAGCACTTTCTCAGCACTCATCAAAGGTTGTGACCCTGTGAGAATTGAGGCTTCCCCATTCCTTATTGGCATGTCTACTGATATTGTCCTATTTGTGTGTATGGGTGTGTGTGTGTGTTTGTGTGTAACACTAATAGTCAGGTTATTAATTTGAGAGTGAGTGGTGGGGCGTGGAAGGATTTGGAGGAAAGGGACTAGGAAACGGCTAAGGAAAAAAGAAAGGGGAAAGTGTAGTAAATATTTTAATTGCTTCAATGTTTTAATTATTACTTATAAAGTATTAATAATATCTTAATTATCAATATTTTAAATATTTTAATTAAAATTATGCACTTGAAGAGTTAAAAAAAAGAACATGGCTCTGGATCTGAACACTTTGCAACAACTTCAACACTGCCCTGAGTTCAAGGCCAAGTCCATTCTCACAGTTGCCCAGTGTATGTGAGTGAATGGGCAGAGGTCAATTGGAAGAGAATAGTTTATTGTTATCTTTACATGGGTGAGAAGATGACAGTCCATAGTCCACCCGCAGTCTTGTTCTAGGTGGATCCCGGGAAGACACTTGTTTCCGAGAATGATGGAGGTGCAGTAGAAAGTGCAGAGCGGCCAGCTCTGACGTGCACTACATGGCACACCCTGGGAAGACACCCTTCATCAGTCCACCTTAGAGAATTAATCAGCAAGCAAGAACTCATCAGCCAAGGTCACATCCACTCCCTGGAACACAAAGGTCCACCCCTCTTGCTCCAGCTCAGACCAACACTGAGGAGCCATTCCTAATCCTGAAGTTGCTGTGGCCTTTGTTTTGTCTGTACACCAAGAGTACCTTCCTTATCTGCTCATGCCTGTTTCTCTTCCTTCAATCCATGGTCATTTTCACAAGTACTCCTTAGGATATAGTGTGTACACTGATCTCCACCTCAGACTCTGAGTCCCAAGAACACAGGATGTAATACTGGCAAGTTAGCATATTACAGGCAGGCTAGGTCTGGTATGCCCTTTGCCTTTGTAAATAAAGTTTTATTGGCAACAGTCATATCAGTCTATGCATCGCAGTGCTTTTCCACCAGAACAGCAGAGGTAAGTAAATGTCATACAAATAATATGGCCTGTGACGGTAAACACACTTTCCTTAAGAGGAGAAGAGAGACGAGAGTAGCAGTGAGAAGGAGAGATTAACAGTGAGGAGAGAATTGGAGAGAAGGAGAAGAGAATAAAAGGAAAGAGAGTGGAGAGGAGGAAAGAAGAGGAGAGGAAAGGAGACAAGAGAAAAAGAGAGAAGAGAAGACAAAAGAAGAGGAAGGGAGAGGGCAATGAAGGGGAAAGAAGAGGGACATGAAGGTAAGAGAAAAGAAAGAACAAAAGATTGCTTTGTATCTATCTGGATGTCTCAAGAAGAAAGAGAGCTTTGGAGACATATCATGGATACAAAATAAACTAAAGCAATAGTTAATGTATCAGAATCAATAATGGATCAATTGCTCACTCACTGAAGTCAAAACTATTCAGATCAATATTAAAATTCTCACAGAGACCCAGATTTCGGATAGGGAAGGATCTCTGTGCTGATGAGCTTTAACCAAATCAGTCACACTAATTATTATATCTAACCAGAAACCCATTTGAGGCCCACTGGCCACCACCCCAGGATATGCTCCTGAACAGTCTTCAAATACCACCTTCTATGGTGACAGTGGCAATCACTGGGTACCACAACACCCAGATGACAGGAACCATAAACACAGCTCTGGCACTTAGTGATGCACTGACTTAGGTAAGTCATTTAATCTTTGAGCCTTATTTTACTTGACTACAAAATAGGCATAACTGATACTTTCCCTACAAAATTCTTCAGGTGATTTAAAATAATGGACATAAACCTGGGTCTGGTACTGGGAATTTTAATAACAAATACCATGAGTGGTGTGAAGCTGATGATGAGAACAAGGGTAGTAACAATCATCAACGTTTCCCTCACTGTAGGGGCAGAGAGTTGTGTGGTGTTTACCTGTACAGGATGCTCACTCACAGTGAAGACAAAGTGTCAAAGACCAAGGAGGTAAGCAAAAAAGAGACTGAGTTCTTAATTTCAGTTCCAAAAGCAAAGCAGGAGGCCACGTGTCTGCTGGGAAGTTTTCTCCCAGGGGACAGAACCTCCCTGTTTTTATGAAGTGGTTGCCTGTATCCCACCTCCCCTCGTCTCAGGAGTCTTCCTGGGTGCCTGTCTCCAAGGCTTGCTCAAGAATACTGTCTACAGAACTTTCTACCCAATGGCCGAGTGACTACAGCTAAAACTGTCTTGACTCTGCCTATGGACTCTCCCATACAGCACCTACAAAGGCAGCTGGATGTGAGCAAAGTGAGCCCACGGGGATCCTGCTTAGGAAGGGTTCGAATGAAAGGAGTTGGCTTCAGACACTGAGAAAGATGAAGTCCATCAATAGTGTGTGTAGCCACAGGAAGTCATCAAGAATGCCTCAGATACAACGGCACTTACAGACAAGAAAATGCAGGGTTCCTTCAAGGCTTAATGAGCGTGGCCATTGTCTGAGAGTACTTGCATTAAGGCTAAAAGGCTCTGTGAGGGTGGCCAATGAGCTTGCAAGTGCACCCTGGGATGATTGTGTGCCCGTACCAGGGTAGACTGTGATCATTAGAGCTAGTGGATTGTTCTTGTAAACTTCAGGCAGGAATCCTGTGGCATGAAGAGAAATGTTTTCTCATTATCCAACAAGATATGTTTATATTATCATAGTATATATTTATTATATTATAATACATTATGTATTATGTAGTGATGTAGGTGTATAAACGTGTTCACATATGTATGCATTCAGGCACACCAGAAGCACATGTCCCAAAGAGTAAACTAGCCCCTATTCTAATGGAGCACAGCTTTCTAAAAGACACAAGAGTTGCTGCTGTCCTTTGGGCCTGAGGATTAGGAACTATTTCTCTGAATGTCTTCTCAATCTTTGATGTTTTCTGTGGTGTAGGATATTAGGGTAGAAACTGCTGAGACTCAACATGGTACTTCTTCCCTTCAAAAATTCCATCTGGGGCTGATAGAGAATGGGAAATAAACTTAAGCTTGAAGATAGTCAAGAACGCTAATCACTAAGTGAAGAATATGTGCCTGGAATTGTATGGTGTCACTGTCCATATTCATTGAGCTAGAAAATAAGAGAATGGTGTTCAGGGTCCCCTGAGCCTTTGTGGCTTTCTTCAAATGGTAGGATGCAGTCCTGTGATTTCGAGTCCAGCTCTAAATGTCTCTACAAACATGGCTATTCTGAGGGATATAGCCCCATAGGAGGCAGAACTAACTTCCACTAACCCAGCTTAAAAAAAAAAAAAAAAAAACTTTACAGGAACAGTCAGCTTCTGTACAAAGCCATAGAGAAGCTGCTCTGCTCTGAGATGGCTGTCTGTGATCTGGATCTGGTTATTTTTAAAGAGCCTTTGGTGAAAATTTCTAAAAATTCCCATTGACTACCCTACACTGTGAGACAGAGCATCGAGTCTGCTCACCATAAAGCGCAGTTTCTCTATTTCTGGAATCATCATCAATAAGGAAGATGAAGCGTTCAGCTTGAGCAGTTGCCTTAAATACTAAAGTGGCGTTTATCTTTGGAACACAGACTGGCTGCTTGCGTCTTCCCGCATGCAATGAGTTTGTTGATTTGAGCATTTCAATAGTTTAATCAATCCAGAAGCTATATCGAATTTACTTCAAAGATCTCTGAACATCCAGTATATCTACACTTGTTAAAATTAATTACATCATTTAACACTTCCACATGCATTATAGTTTTTAAGTGTTTTACAGTCATTTTTATTAATTAATAAACCCTTAATGGATGAGAAATTCATACTATAAAATTACTATGCATATGCTGCATTTTCAGTTTTACTATTATTTCTTTTAAATATTTTTCCCAAGTGGAAAGTCCATGACTCATAAACCAGTCACTCTCACAGAAAGTGCAACTGAAAATAGACGTTTACCCAGAGACAGAAATCTGGGCTGCCTTCCTCCCTCCAAGACAGACTTGCTTCCTCTCCTGAAAGCCAAAGGGTCTCAGGGAAGCCCACCTGGGAAATTCTGTCTGGCCCTGAAATAGCAACAAGCCCCCGCCAGGATGCTCCAGACACAACCCAAGACACATGATCCCATTTGCTGCTGTTTGGGAAGGAACATTCTGACCTTCCCATTAGAAAGCATACTACAGTCACTGCACACACGCGCACACACACACACACACACACACACTCCATTAGAGAACTCAGGTGTAGTTTTTAAATGTTTATGCTAACACACTTATCAGTGACGTGATTAAAAAGTAAAACAAACAAACAAACAAACAAAAACCTCAGAATTCTAGACAATCCCTCAATATTCAGATGTTGGACTCCTAAAAAGTTAAAAAAAAAAAAAATCATCTGGATGTGGGTGGCACTTTATTCCCATCCTGCTTTGGAACGTGGTTGCCGGGGGAGCCGTTGCTTGCCCTGGGTTGCCTGCGTGGCCTGGCACTATTGTTGGGGTAGGGAACTTGAGTGCTGGCTTCTCATTCCCTACAGACCTCTCATCTGAGAATATCTGTTTACCCAGACATCAGCACCAGCTTGGGAGCTGTTGACTTGAGGCAGAGACCACCAAATGCTCATTGTGAAAGAATCTTTCATCGTGAAAGATCGGCTGGGATGAGTTGTGCAGAAGAAATTCAACAGTACCTCCTTAGCTGGACACTGATACTGGACGCCCTCCTGTAGGTGGACATCACTCACCTGCCCTGTAACTCCAGCCAGGAATATGGATGGAGAGTTGGTTGGCCTGACTGCTGGTGGGACACGCCGCACGGTCCTCTTTCTCCTTTCTCTCTGGGACCTGGTTCCTTCCCACGTCTGCAAGTTTGACATTTTCCAGTGGAGGGGAGCTAGTCTGAGGGCATGCGCCGCTCCCCAAATGTACTGGCACCAATGCTGGGCTCCCCTTCCAGTGACCTTCCTGTGGCTGGCCCCATTGTGGGCCTAGGAGGTCCTGCTTTCCTTCCCAGAGCTCCTGCGGCAGGGCTCTGCTGATTGGCTCTCCATTAGCTGTGCTGTCTACTCCATCTGCTGTTAACCTGTGGGAACTACAGCGGAGGTTGAGCGACAGGACCGACCTGTGCGTTTTGGGGCTGGCAGTTTGAGGTTGCTCAAGGGGGACAGAAAGAGATCTGTCCAAGTAGTAAATGGTATTAGGACACTGCTGAGACACCCGGAGGTGGACACAGGAACTGAACACCAGTGGGACTTTTCTCGACGGTGAATTGTCTGAAGAAAAACTGTCTTCTTTGTCATCCATGTGGGTGACCCAGTACTCTTGCCTTGCGCACATCCTTGAGTGAGCATGGGGAACCTTCAGCCCCTCCCCGGAGCCATTGCTAGAGAACTCTGCACAGGTGAAGGGTCCATTGTGCTGACACAGATGGGCACCACTAGCCAGAGCCGGGGTGCTTCGGAGCACAGCATCCTTGGCCCTGCACTTGCGACATAGCGGGTCCGGAACAGTGTCCCATACCAAGTTGCTGGCTGGAGGCTCCACACGCCGGGCAGTAATGGTGATAGATGAGAATCCCCTGTGGGCGCCCTTGCCTAGGTTGTCCCCTGTGGACAGTGGGTCTGTCTCCAGTCCTTGCTCATCTGAGGGAATAAGGATCCCCAATCCGTCTGGAGGTAAAGCAAATGGCTTGTGCATGTTCACTCCGCTGCGCCTGGCCAAAGCTGGCTTTGTGGTACGCAGCTGAGGCTGAGCGATTGCTTGTGGCAGAGGCAACATGGCTCCATTTTCCATTAATTTCTTTTCATCAATCAACCGGGAAATGACAATAGGTGATATCATTTCTGTGTTTTGTGATGCCAGTGTCTCCTAGAAAATAGGCAGAAAAAAAAATCAAGTTATTCTAGCAGTTCATAGCAATACAGGCAGTGAACTCTTGCGTGTCATGGGAATGCTGGGGAAGGACCACTTGGATTTCTCATTAAGGCCGTTTAAGGCACTCTCGATGCCAAACCTGAACATTCTGGAGGGACGGAAGCCCAGGTCTGTTTGTTAGGAAGTGATGAATGTTCTAGACACGTTAGCCTAATTGGAGGAAGGATGGAATCACTTGGCTGGGTGTCAGTCTTAGTTTACTAACAATGTGCTCCAGTGGAACCCCCTAGACTGCAGTAATTGCTTCTGCCAGACCCCAGAACCTCAAAACAAAGCCTCGCAGCCCCAATAAGGAAGGAAAACAGAATTATCAAGGTGGCTGAGACATGGCATTGGAGAAGTGATAAGCCATAGATCTGCGCTCTGGTAAATGACATAACGAAGAGCGACCTCCCGAGTTTCTTCTCTCACACAGTCTTCCATTTTTGCTGCTTAAAGCTAATTCAGTCTCCCTGCTTGCTTGGCCTTATGGGGAGTCCAAGGTCAGAGAGCAAGATATGAGAGATCAAATGCCCAAGCTCAGTTCCCAGACTAGCTAGTCAGTTGGCTTCTCTTACCAGGATGAGGTGTACCAGTGTACAGAGGATAGCTGTAGCTCAGTGCTGCTCTGTGAGGAGTATTTGTCCACATTTTAAGTGATCAAGGAATTCCATGCTTCCTAATTAGCAGCTCCTAAGTCCTTATGTAAATCACTACTGCTTGCAGAATAAGGCACTGTGCGTTTTTTTTTTTCCACCATGTCTAACCAGATTAAGAGCAAGAAGGAGAATCCCTTTGTTCTTGGGTTTTCCTGTATGTGTATTCAGTGCTGCAGAAGGCTGATCTCTGCCCAGCATTTAGTGTGCACAGAACCCGCTGGAACTTGTGCACAGAATTGCACAGACCCTGAGATAATGATAGAAACTAAAGCCTCCGAAAGCAGAAGGCATTGCTAGGGTGCTCCGCACTCAAGGCAGCAGATCTCAAACCCCAGCACATCTGAGGATCCTCTAGAACATTGTGAGCACAGGCTTCCCAGCTCTGACATCCTGACTGTGGAGTACTGGGGATTTTAGCCCACACACCTCTGTGATCCTGATGTAGCTGACTTAGGGAGCATGAAAGCAGTCACAGCTGGTCTGCTGCCATCCCAAGAAAATGTATTCATAAGAGGTAGGTCTAGGTACCATGAGAGCTTGGGCTTTGCCTTTCCCAAATTTAAGAGAACAAGGGTAGGATTTGTGTTTTCTTCATGGCAGATTTGATATTAACTTGTTTAAATGACTGAGTGTCTTCTTCTATCTGGACATGAGACTCTGAACATAACACAGTGATGACCCCAGCTAGAGTCATTTGGGAAAATGGACTCTCAATTGAGAAAATGCCTATAGGGGAGTCTATAGTGCCCATTTCCTTGATTGATGATTGATATGGGAGAGCCTAGCTCACTGAGGGAGGCACAGTCTCTGGACTGATATTAGAAATCCCTGGGTGCAAGAAGAAAATAGGCTGAGCAAGCCATGGGGAGCAAGCCAGTAAGCAGCACTCTAGGTAGACCAGGCTAGCCTTGAACTCAGAGATCTGCCTGCCTCTACCAACCAAGTGCCGGGATTAAATGCACGTGCTACCATTCCTAGCTACCTCAGCTTCTATGCCCTTATTTACTTTTTAAAGATACTAGAAAAGTTACAAACTTCAAGATAACCAGAAATGGGGGGGAGTCTATTTTAAACCTCCTTCGGTGTTTAAAAACTCAAATATTCTCCATTCTTGGACAAGAACAAACTTTAAGCTTCTCCTCCAGCCTCACTGCCACCTTCCAATTCAAAGTCATTCTACAGTTCAAGGTCAACTCAGTGGAGTCTCCAGTTGTGAGTGGAGATGAGCACCTAGCACCTCTGAGACTAAAGTACAAAACAATTACCTGTAGTTGGCAATACCCAGATGCCCTTGCCTCCACCTTGGACAAATCAGTGGAATACAGGGTTCTGGGAGATGGGTTGGAGACAGGTCAGTGCTGCCTAAGCTTCTGTGTTTCCAGCAGGCTTTCTGTCTCAGTACTCTCCCTACTCTATCCTCTCCCTGTAGCACTCTCATGGCTGTGATTTGCATACAAGAAAATGACAGTGCACCTGGAGCCCATTTGACAGCACACAGTCCCTCCCTTCCTAGTTAAATTTAGTTCTGATAATAATTGTTCCTGTGTACCCCATGATGGGTGTAATCATACCCAGTGGGAATTCCTTTGACATTGATCTTTGGAAGAAAAAAACAAAACCTGACTTGGAACCTTCAGTGTTGCTCTTACTCTGCAGGACTGTGTTTCCTCAAATCTGGACCAGTGACAACTTGCCCTTAAGAATCCCACAGGGTTGCGGGGAGTAGATGCCTGAACACCTTAATCTCCAGGTGTAAGTTGAGTCAGGACTTGTGGGGATGAGTTCTAGAATTTGATTTTGTTTTACTTATTTTTTTATATATTTTATTTTATTGACATCAGAGTTCTGCCTTCATGTACATCTGTATGAGGGTGTCAGATCCCCAGGAAACTGGAATTACAGACAGTTGTGAACTGCCATGTGGGTGCTTGGATTTGAACCTGGGTCCTTTGAAGGAGCAGCTAGTGTTCTTAACTGCTGAACCATCACTCCAGCTAGAATTTCTATTTGTAACCAGCTCCCTGGTGGCCCTTGAGGGCACATGGATATGGAGGAAGGAGGCTGAATTGACTTAGGTGACCCTGAGGCTCACCCTGAGTCTTGATTCTCAGAGACCCCAGACCCCGGGGGAAGCCTTGATTTGTGTAACTGTAACATAAGTAGAAGACTGAAACGGATAACCTTCCTGGTACTGGAATCACCAAGATCTAAGGGCCATCACCTTGAACTGAGGATCCTGTGAGAGTCTAGGACTGGAATCAGCATGACTGTATTCAAGGAATAAAGAGCTGCCAGTTCAGCTTTGAAACAGCCATGACACTGATAACAGCAATCTGGTTCCTTTAGGCAGAGCTCGGGGACATATTTCCTGAGGGCTTCCTTGGGGCAACAGGCCATAGGCATCTTTCCAAAGGTCCTAGAGGTTCTGCGGAGCCTAGATAAAGAGTCAGCTGCCATTTCACTACCTGAATCCTAGAAAGTGTGACTGTGATTTTGACTCCACCAAAAGTAAGAAGAAAGGCCAGGAATGGTGATGCATGCCTTTAATCCCAGTATTGTGGGAGGCAGAGGCAGGTAGATCTTTGTGAGTTCGAGGCCAGCCTGGTCTACATATTGAGTCCAGGACAGCCAAGGCTACACATAGAAACCCTGTCTCAAAACAAAACAAGACAAACAAACAAACAAACAAAAAACAATAATTAAAGTAAAAGTAGAGAGCAATGATGAGAAGTGTGAATCTGAACTTATTTCTCAAGCTCTTGTGTTACTCAGGGTGACATTTTCCTGAGTGAATACATGCTGGCCAGCATCATGCCCAGAAAAAACTGTCTGCCCTCTCTTCTTCACAGGGAAGATGTGAGGAATAAGAAGAAATGACAGTGTGATAGTGTCTCACTAAGCTTAAGACTTGTTTTGGTTTCTTTTCTATTGCTGTGATTAAATACCCAGACAAGAATGGAAGGAAGGAAGGAAGGAAGGAAGGAAGGAAGGAAGGAAGGAAGGAAGGAAGGAAGGAAGGTTTGGTGGGTGGATAGGGGGATGTATTTAGCTCACAGTTCAAAGCCCAGTCCATCATGGAGGAAAAGTCAAAGCAGCAGCAGCAGTGAGACATAGCTCATCACACCATGTCCACAGCAAGAAAGGCCCAGGATCCAGCCCATAAAATGGTGCCACCCACAATTAAGATGAGTCTTCTCATGTAGATTGACTTAAGGGAATTCCCCTCACACAGGTTTGCCCAAAGTCCCATCTTTCAGGTGGTTCTGGATTTTGTCAAGTTGACAACACTAATTACTACAAGCATTTGTATGAATTACTTTTCCCATGAATCAGCAGAAATTAGTAGATAGTTGATGTGATCAGCGCAATAGAGGTGCCTCATCCAATTGCCTATAACTGCTTTTTGGTGTTGTTTTCTAACCTTACAGTCACAGGCAAGCCATATGCTGAGTGATTCAGAGGACAAATCTTTACTGAACACCTATTCATACTACATGCCAGGTACACGTTGAGTAATGGAAACTCTTGTGGTCTCCTGAATTTAACAGCCTAGAGACAGTATCCAGATGATCAGGACAATCGTTAGATTGAATGTTGACAAAAGATCCCCCAAATTAAAATTAGAGAACTTATAAAGGAAGTGAGGAACTGCTCACCTTTTAACAGTTACAATAGTCCTGTAAGGCAGGTTTTATTTATTAAATCTCATTTTCTTATGGAGACCAATAATGTGTAACCTAGAGCTAGGGAGATGGTTTGGTTGGTGAAGTGCTTTCACACAAGCATAGGAACTAGCGTTTGGCTCCCCAACACACACATGAAAAGCAGGATGTGACTGCATGCAACTATATCCACAGTGCTAGGGAGGCAGAATCAAGCCGACCCTATGTCAACAAATGAGGTTGAAAACCATGAACAATGACTGGCTCTTTGGTCTCCCCACCCCCGAAGGGAGGAGCAGTCCTGTTAGGCCACAGAGGAGGGCTTTGCAGCCAGTCCTGAAGATACCTGATAAAACAGGATCAGATGAATGGGGAGGAGGTCCCCCCTATCAGTGGACTTGGAAAGGGGCACGGTGGAGATGAGGGAGGGAGGGAGGGCCTGGGAGGGAATGAGGGATCGGGACACGGCTGGGATACAGAGTTAATAAAATGTAACTGATAAAAAAATAAAAAAAAATTAACTCTGTCAAAAATAAATAAATAAAAATTATTTCCTTTAAAAAAAACAAAAAGAAAACCATGAACAAAGACTCATGTCAGCCTTGCAGTTATAGGTGAGTGCACACATGCACACACACACGCACACACGCACACACACATACACACACACACACACACACACACACACACACACACACACCAAGAAGAGGAGATACATTCTAAAAGCACAGATTGTCTCAAATCAAGCCATTTTGGGATGACACTCCCTCTGCCTTTTAAGTAAAGGTTAACGAAAAGTGGCTTTGAAGGGAGCTACTTTCATGTGAAATAAAGTTAAAAGATGTAAGACTGGATTTGAAAGGATGAATAAGACCATCACTGGTATTGAAAGTGGTGTACGTTCGAGGTGAGTAAGAACCAGGCTGGGTTTGAGTCTGGCTTTGGCTTGGCAAGAGACCATCTCCTAACCAGGGTCTTCCGAGATAATTTTTGCAATCTTGCTCATAGATGATGCTACTGATTCCTTTTTAAATGTTTTAAGATATTGATTTATTTTAAATGTTTCCAGCATGATTTCGCAGAACTGCTAACTGTTTTCATAGTTCCATGCTTCTTATCTACTGCGTTTGCTTTTTATTTATGCCTTAAGGCATATGACTAAGAAGAGCATCGTTGCCTAAATTGAAATAAGAGCAAGATAAGTGGCAGACACTCAGAGCAATCCCACCCTGAGCCACTGAGGTGAAAATGGCTTTCTTCCTGCAGCAATTTATATCTCCAAAGGAGAAGCACGCAGTATGATCTGTACCTTTGAAATATGTATTTTTCTCCCCTGGGTGAGACATTTTTTTTTCCTTTGCCAGTATAGCTCTGCAACCTATGGCTCTATTTTCCAGATTTGGATCTGTCTCTTCATCGTACCCTCTGCCCCCGTTGCCTCCACTCACTGCATACCCGCTTACCCCCATAGAGAAGGCCTAGAAGCATCATTGCTGAGTAATCGATCAACCTTGTGCTGCTGTGTCCTGGATACAAGAGCAATTCAGACTTGCATTTACTCTGCTGAGAAGCAACGGGGATGCGGGGCTTCAAAACAAATGGAAAATGGGAGCTTTGCTGGCTCCACATTGTGAAGCCACTATCTTTCTGCACAGTCACTAAAGACTAGAGGGTTCAGGCAGGTAACACAGCAGTGTAGAGCTGGCTAGAATCAACCTTTCACCCATGTTTGTTTGTTTGTTTGTTTGTTTTTTATTGTAGTTAAGAGTTGCCATCTAAGTGTGCACCTCCTCCTGTCACACGCATTCTATTGTGTCATGCAGCCCTCACCATCTATTTCCGGCACTCATCTTATAAAACAAAAATTCTGTCCCTATTAAATAAAAAGCCCTCACTCCCTCCTCCTCACAGCCACTGGAAACCAGCAAGAATCAATGCTTTTAAATGGGGAGGGGGAGCAGCTAGTAAATTAAAGCATGTGAAATTTCTTATAATCAGCAAAAATGAAAAATAAAAATTATAAATCTCTTAAATGACACAGAAATCATTCGTATTGGAATAATGCATGATAGAAAAAAAGCCATAGAAGTTGACATGCATTTTAATGCATGTTTTTAAACACAGAGAAAAATAGGGAAAAGATATACAATCTGTATTTTTATATTTTTTATGATTTATTTTTATATTAATTACAGTTTATTCACTTTGTATCCCAGCTGTAGCCCTCTCCCTCATTCCCTCCTAATCCCACCCTTCCTCCCTTATCTCCTCCATGCCCCTCCAAGTCCACTGACAGGGAAGGTACTTCTACTCTTCTATCTGATCCTAGCTTCTCAGGTCTCAACAGGACTGGCTGCATTGCCTTCCTCTGTGGCCTGGTAAGGTTGCACCCCCATCAGGGGGAAGTGATCAAAGAGCCAGACCCTAAGTTCATGTCAGAGACAGTCCCTGTTCCCCTTACTAGGGATCCCACTTGGAGACTGAGCAGCCATGGGCTACATCTGTGCAGGGGTTCTAGGTTATCTCCATGCACGGTCCATGGTTGGAGTATCAGTCTCAGAAAAGACCCTTGGGACAATATTGTATTTTCTTATGTATACATTTTATATTTGTATGTATACATTTGTGTATTTGCAGATACACCAGAACACATTTGCACACGTGTGTGTGTGCAGCCAGAGGTTGACACCAGGTGTCTTTCTCTGTTGCTCTCTAAGACAGGGACTAGTACTACTGAGCATGGAACTCAGCAATTTGGCCAAACCAGCTGGACAGTAAATTCTAGCACCTCCTGTTCCACTCCCTGATGCTGGGGTTACAGGTGCACACCATCATGCCTGGCTTTTATGTGGACACTGGGACTCCAAACTCAGGTCCTCATGTTTATGAGGCATCTACTTCACTGACTGAGTCATCTTCTAACCCCTATTATACTAGATTTCTACATGATGTTGTCATTAATTTTAGTATCAGGAAAATTTGAATATATATATATATATATATACACATATATGTATATATTAGAAGAAGTAAATGTGTCCCTTGTTTTACTTTTAAACAAACACTTGGAAGAAGAGGCATGGCTTCCCATCATTGCTCCAGCCTTGATGTGTTTTGGAACGGAAGTGATGAGAGAGGCGGAAAGTTAGGGCACTAACCCAGGTGCGAATACAGTGGAGTGTTTCAGCATTTGGCGGTGGCCTTTCGCACACACAGGACGAGGACAAGCCTCCAAAGCTCCCGGTTAGGAGGAAAATTTGAAAGTCACACTATGGATCAGACTAGATGATCCAGGCAATTCCAGAGCAGGTGTTGAGAAGGTATGATTTCTAGGAGATGACTCAGCCACAGAGAGCGACTGTGCATGCAGTCTCTCTGTCTGCCTGTCTGTCTCCATCTCTGTGTGTATGTGTGTGTGTTGCCTTTGTTCTTTCTCTCTGTGTGTATATGTGTGTATGAGAGAGAGGGAGAGAGATTTGGCCACGTGTGTACAAAGATCTGTGTCATTATTAATGACCAAACACTAACTAGTGTTGATATCAGTAGGACAGTGCTGGAAATTTTCAGCTTCATCTGGAGAACAGAAGGGAACTATGGTTAGCTGGAACATTTTCTTCCTATCCACAGTGCTGGAAATAGAACCCTGGGCCATGTGTGTACTCGTAAACTTTCTAGAACTGTGCTGTATCTCTTGCCCTAAAACCTTTCTTCTAGAAGTAGCTGGGAATAATGGTACACACCCTTAATCCAAGCACTAAGGTAGGCAGAGGCAGGCAGATTGCTACGAGTTCTAGGTCTACAAAGCAAGTCCAGGACAGCAAGCTACACAGAGAAACCCTGTTTCAAAAAAAATAAAATAAAATAAAAGACAAACAAAACAAAACAAAAACAAAAAAAGACAGAAGTAGTAATCCATCCTTCCCAGACTCAACTCTTCCTTCCCCAGCCTTCTCTCCACAGCCTCCATTCCCAGTGACTGGAGTTCCTCCTGCTTATCCCCCACCCCTTCTTGCTCTGCTCCCATAGACTAAATCAAGGACATCAAGGCATGGTGAATTCTTGTCACAGTGCATATGGTGCACCCTTCTAGAACAGACTTTGAATGCCACCTACTACATCTCACCTCTTACGGTCCAGAATAGCATCTTCACTAGTTGGATTTTGTCAATGACAGAAGTTAGAGTCATCTGAGAAGTAGGAATCTCAATTGAGAAAATGCTCCCATCATATTGGCCTATGAGTGTATCTGTGAGGCATTTTCTTGATTAAGAGTGATGTGGGAGGTTACAGCCTACTATGAGCAGTGCCATCCCTAGGCTGGTGGGCATGGGCCGTATAAGTAAGCTAACTGAGCAGGGTGTGGTGGCACACACCTGTAATCCCAGCATCTCTGTGAGTTCAAGGCCAGTCTGGTCTACAAAATAAGTCCAGGACAGCCAAAGCTACACAGAGAAACCCTGTCTTGAAAATGAAAAGAAAGAAAGAAAGAAAGAAAGAAAGAAAGAAAGAAAGAAAGAAAGAAAGAAAGAAAGGAAGGAAGGAAGGAAGGAAGGAAGGAAGGAAGAGAGAAAGAAAGAGAGAAAGAAAAAGAAAGTTAAATAAATAAACTAGAGAACAAGCCAGTAAGCATCATTCCTCCACTCCCTTTGATTCAATTCTTGCCTCTAGGTTCCCATGTTGAGCTCCTGCTCTGGCTTCTCTTGATGATGGACTCTAACCTGTAAGCCAAATAAACTCTTTCCGTCCCAAGCTGGTTTAGTCATAGCAACAGAAACTGAACTAGAATAGCATCCTTTATCTTGGGAAATCGGGGCCAGGGGTCCCTGGATGAGCTCTAGATCTTTACTAAATGGAGAGTTAAATCAAAGAGACACTTTTGAGAAAGAAAAGAAAGACACGTTTGCCATTTAAATCTATTATAAGAAAATCTTCATAAGACACAGCAGGTGAGTGCCTCTGGGGCGGCACCTCCAGAATAAAGGAGGAAATGAGAGCTCTGGGGCCTGGCAGCTTAGGTGCTTCAAGATTTGCATGTGTGTGATGCATGGCACTCCGTCACAGCTTAGTTTTGTCTTCTGCACAAAGAGTTCAACATCAGGACCCCTACTCCTTGAATCCAGTAAGTCAGCCAGCTAGAGAGAACCTGGCAAGTCTAGATAGATAGATAGATAGATAGATAGATAGATAGATAGATAGATAGATAGATAGATAGATAGATATGAAATCATGAAATTTGCAGGTATAAGTGGATTATAGTCATATATTACAGGATAGACAAACTACAATGCACAGACCCCAAGAAGATATGTCCAATGGGCATCTTAGGCTTCATGTCAGCCCACTAGTTAGGGGAGTGGGGGAAAACTGACACAGATTATGTTGTCTGCTTTTTATCACTTCCTTGTGATGGGACACCCTTACAAGGCCACAGGAGATGGAGACAAATTCAGTCTTCATGTGACTAGATGAGCTGGGTAGAGGGCTCTCCTATTCTGAGGAATAGGGGAGAGGGGGTGCAGAAGGGAGGGTGGGACTGGGAGGAGAGGAGGGAGAGGCCTATGACCATGATGTAAATTGAATTAATTAAAAATAAAAAAGTTACTTAAAATGGATATATATCATATACACACATAATACATATACTCTATAATTTCCTATAAAACTCTAATCACTTGTGGTTAGATTTTTTTGATTCATTCATTCATTCATTCAACATTTGACTAAAGGAAACAAACCACAAACCTATCTTGAGCAGTGCAGCAATGGTTTTTATAGTCCAACACCTTTTGCTGACCAGTCTAGAAGTACAAACATATGTTACCTTGACGAAGTCCAACTTCCTCTTTGTAACATCAGTCTGGAGATTTTTAAGGGCGATACAATCATTTGTACTATAGCGCGTGTCCAGTAATCCTAGACAAAAGGAGATGACACGGCTACTTTTAGTACACCAAAGGATAAAATGGAATGCATGGCTTCAATTCTACTATAAAATTTAATGTCTACCATTCACATAATATACCAGCCTAAAGCAGTTCCAGTATATTCCACGCCATGACAAAACCTGTGTGCTTCCTTCTTTGTTCCAGCCACTTCTGCTCTTGGAGATCATTCTTATTGGTTCAGCTAAAAAAGTCCTTTCCCATGAAGTTTTTATATTTAAGATTCAGTAAGTAGTTGAGCAGATATGGCCTAAATCATGTTTCCATTGTCCTAAGTTTACATTCAGAAAGAAAGAAAACCACATTTCTATGTTTCCAAGTACCTCTAACCATAAAGGCATAAATACAAGACCAACTTTCAGCCAGTCTCTCAATGCAACCACAAGCTGCTCTATAGAGTGTAAAGATATTTGGGTATAGGGAGTTTTTGCCATGAAGACATCTAAGGGTGTGGTCAGGCCCAAATGTGGATGAGAATTATTTTGGCTTAAGCTTCCTGATGGATGGAAACTGCCCTGCCCAACTCCTAGAACTACAAGCAAAAGTGCTTTTGGGAAAAGCATTTTGTGATGGAAGTAAGGAACATTTTAAAGTTAACCTGAGACCTGAGGCAGGATGGAGACAAGCTTAGCTACAGATCCATGGTAACAGCAGCCCCAAGATTTATCACAGTAATATTGCCAGGATGTTCCTACAGAAATGTGAGTCAGACATAGGAAGAGCCAGCTAAAAGAGTCTGTGCAATCATAGCCAGAGACCTAGTGTGTTCAGTCCAGGGGCAAAACTTTGGCTCACATTCTACAGAATATGAGCATTCAAAACACTACAGTGGATGATTCTGGTCCTGGAGATTAAAAGTGTCGAAAACAGGCTCCCTAAATTTAACATCCTCCATAGTCAGAAGTCTAGAATATGATGGGATCAGGATGGGGTAAGGATTCCATCTCCAGTACCATGAAAATATTTCCTGCTTATTTGGATAGAGGTTAAGGCATTGTGTGTGTGTGTGTGTGTGTGTGTGTGTGTGTGTGTGTGTGTTTGTAGAAAAATCATACACCATAGTACTGTCAAGTTTGGCAGATTTGTGAAGGGATCAGGATTTGACTCTGGGGGCTTTTAAGGGTCAGCCTTAACCCACTCAAAGCCTACCTCTGTTACAGCCTGTCTTTGAGTGTCAATAAACCTCCATTACATCCTGACTTGGATTGTGGCTTCATCTATGACTGTCACTAATTGACACTAAGTGACAGAGCATCATTCAAGGTGATGTGCACTGATTACTTTCTGCGAAGCCTGCACAACCTTGATGCTTCATGATGATCAGATAGTGAGGCTGATGAAGATGAAAGTCATCTGGCCTGCTCGTGTAGCATGGCATGGGAGTGAGAACTTCAGAATCAATACAGTGTTGGGGACCGGATGGTTTTTGTTTGTTTGTTTGTTTTTGGTTTTTTTGTTTTGTTTGTTTGTCTGCTCTGCTCTGGTCCTAGCTGACCCTCAGTGAATCAGCCATTGACCCTGCCTTTATCCATAAATGCAGACAATGGTACCTCCTACAGAAACACAGGCCTTGCCCTAACTGTCCTGGGAGATCCTCATTAAAGTACTTGGGTGAGGATATAGTATCAGGTAAGTATGCCATAGATAGCAGAGGGTGCTGTTGTTACAGCATGGGTGAAGGCTGTTCTTGCCCAAGCCCAGCGTCACTAATGTGATGGCACCAATGGTCAGGCAGCCACTAAAACTGGACCGTATAGTCTAAAGGCTTGAGGCCCAGCTCTGGGTTCACTGGTGGCTTTAAGCACATTGCTTGGCATACCCTGTTTCCTCCCTGTGTTATGGAGGATATGGAGGTGGCTACTTCACAGGGTTACCGTAAAAATTCAAGTGACACAACAAAATTAATTTCAGTGCAATGTGCACAATGTGATATCATATAATAAGGAGAACTCACTATATTGGGAGTAGAGAGCCTCACTTCTAGTGGGTAAACGGAAGGCTGCTGGGATTGGGCAGCATGAGTGATTAAGTATGAGCTTCTTATGACTGCTGTAACAAATGGCCACAAGACAAATGCATCCTCTACATGTTTCATCTCCAGCATTGGGCTAAAATCAAATTAACAGCACAGCATTGCTTTCTGTAGGTGTGAGGGGGTAGGGTTACTCTCATTGACTTTTCTTGCTTCTAGACATTATTTATACTCCTTAACCTGTGCCTACCTCAATCTGTTCTTCTGTTGTCTCCTACCCTTGACTCTGTCCTATTGTTTCTCTTGTTCAAGAGGTCCTAGACTACAGTGAGCCCACCTAGACAGTCCAAGGTAAAGTCTTCATCTCAAGGATGGATCAGAACACAGAATATTTTAAGTTATCATATTTCTTGTACCTCAGTACTTGGGGTGATTCAGGTAAATAGAATGTAGGACCTTCAAATACGCATATAAAGTCTATGTAACAACACAGAAAAACCAGTTACAGTGACACAACATGAAAAGGAACCCTGAGCCTATGGAACATGTGACTGTGGCATTAATAAAATGTATGGGTCATTCTATAAAAACAGTAAAGTGACTGCATGGAGAAATGGCCTGGGGTGAAAAGAACTGGCTGAGAACTAGGTGTGGGGCCTGAGCAACTGAAGGATATAGTTAGGCTTAGAGTCTGAAGACTCAAGCTGAGGTAACAATTGTAGTTACGAGGCTGTACGAAATGTTTTTAGCCTCACCACCTCTGTTTTTCTTTATCTACAAAGTCAGAATATGTGGCCGATTCTGTTGAGTACTTACAGTTCCCCTTTGCTGGATTGCTACTCTATCCCTTTGCTGTTAGAAACTTGCTATCAACAGTGTAGAGCCTGCTACCCTGAGCATAATTCTCCACATTGGACCACAGCCACCATGATTATGATATAAAAGGCCATTCGTGACCTAACATAACCAAAGGCCAAATTTTACCTTGAACAACACACTCACTCAGGTCCCCCTCTACTAAATACCCTTCACTTGCCTTTGGATCCTCTCTTAAAGAATGCTCTATCTATTCTTGAACACCCTCAACTTCTGGCTCAGGGCTTTGGTTCCAAGAAAAAAAGCTATGATGGCTAAGCACTCCTCAATGCTATCCCTTAGCAGAGTTTCTCCAAGTGCGTCCCTCCAGCATCAGGGGCAGCATTGGAGGAATTGATAAGAAATGCCTGTTCTGCTGGTGCCACCAGCCAAGATCACCCCCAGAGGATCGTGTTGGGGAGCTTCGACATCCATCCATGTTTCAGCCACTTTTTCAGCACGTTTGAGGCAGCTCAAGTCCTGCGCCTGCCTCACTCTGAATAACATTCCTTATGGATGGTAACTCTGATAACGCAGAAGGTAAACATGGTGTCTTGATTCAAAAACTACCCTTCAGCTTTCAAGGATCTGTGCTTTACCTGTGTGCGTGGGGATCAAAGGAGGCTTCAACTTCAATTACGATAAATCTACCAGCAACACCAGCCAGCAGAAATTTATGATGCCACTAATTAAAACCATTCAATGACCCACAGTCACCATTGCTGGTGTATGGTATTCAGTGGTCTGGTTGTTTATGCCCAGGGGGCTTATCCACCCACTAATTCACTAGCGTATGCCAAGAGATGACCTCTCCTGAGTCTGTTGGATAACCTCACTTGTACATGGCTCAGCTTGAGCCACATGCCCAAAGCTATTCAACCCCTTGGTCTCTCTCTAAGAGGCCACAGGAGCCTGAACAAATACCAACAAACTGAGCCGTCTTGCTAAAGAGACAGGCCCTGGGCTGAGCAGCAGAGATAGAAAAGAATGCCCTGCCCTCCAAAGGACATCAAGGCAATGTGGTGGCATTTTTTGAGAATTCTGGAATTTTGGTTTCTTTAAAAAACACAGAAATATAAGAATGTGCTTTCATTTTAATCCAGATGTGGGGATGTGGGGCTCCTTAGGACTGTCCGTAGCAGCTGGCTATGATTTGCCTCATGTTCTAGCAGAAGCATGGTTCTGCCAACTGCAGATAATTTCTGTGATTGTTTGACATTTGGAATGCTGAGAACTTTCAGAGGCTATATAAATGTGAGGGCCCACGAGAGGTGCAGTGGGTGGTTGGATGTTTAGGGAGATTGGTTGCATTTTGTTAGTAGCTGTGGTCAAAGAAGAAACAAAGGGACAGAAATTACATTCAGGGATCTCTTTCTCTCCGTTCCTCTCTATCCTTGTTTTCTATCTAGTAATAGGGGGTGAAACCTGGGGATAAAGGGTGGGAAAAAGAAAAATCCACAAAATAGTAAGGCAAAAAAATAAGGCAATGTCATACAGCCTCAGACTGACACAGGAAGCTCCTCCCGTTGAGGGGGGCCTCACCAGATATGACATGCATTAGTGACTTTTCTCATTGCTGTGACAAAATATCTGCCAAAGGAAACTCAAGGAAGGCTTGTTCTGGCCCATAGTCTGAGGTTACAGTCTATCACGATGCATTAGGGAGAATGGTTCCAGCTGGGGAAGGAGCTGGCCACACCGAGACATGGTATCCACTGTTTGAAAACAGAGGGTAATGCTGGTGGCTCAGCTCACTTTCTCCTTTGTCTTTCTTTTGTTAAGTTCAAAACACCAGGCCATGTTCAGGGAGCCTTCCCACCTCAGTTAAACCTCTCTGGAAACACTCTCACAGAAGCATCCAAAGATGTGTCTCCTAGGTGACTCTGAAACATATCAAGATGACTATGAAGATTATCATAAGAGACTTTAAACAAAAATAGAAAGGGGTAGGGAGAAAGTAGCACAGCCAAGCAGATGACAAAAGTGAGGGGGAGAACAAAACAAGGTAAAGAATAAAGACAAGAGCCAGTCACACTTTGATGGCTTGTAGGATACACAGACAGAATAATAAATTCCCGCACTTTGTCCAACCTGACTCAAGTTGCCCCTACAAATGGCAGACAAGTGTCATTGTGTATTGCCTAATGAATCAATCCATCAATGCCACCTGCAAATGGTAGTGTGTGGGTCCTGGGTGCATGCCTGAGTGTGCTTCCTCTCACATCTAAGGCCCTGTGTCAGAGGAGACGTGCCTTCAGACCCCTCATCCTGGGCTGGTGAATTCTATAGAACAATGTTTCTAATCTGACAGGAGTCAAGTCTTACTCTTGACTGCCACTGTCACCTTAACAACAGCTCCCTTAAAAACACATTTCATAGAAAAAAATAACTTTTAAGCTTTATATCTCACTGTCTCTGTGAGATTTAACATCAGTTGAACCACTAGAGATTTCCGTTTTGAACTTCTAGGACAACATGGTGTTCTGTCTAGCTTTCTGGATTCTCTCCATGATGACTTCTGTTCACCTCTGCTTCCTCTTAACAAAACCCCATGGAACAATCTAGCCAGAGGGTCTGGGTAACCTCCATGAGTACCACCTTAAAGGTGCTCAAAACGGGACTTTAAGAGCCTACAGTTCAGCTGCTCTAAGTCATCCCTGACTCAGCCTTTCCCAAACGGGATCAGTTAAATTTCCTAGATTTCACCATTCCCTTCCTCCTGCCTGGGTCCTTGGCGAGTGGTCACATCTACCTCTACCTACAGTGCAATCAGTATTACCCCTTTGCATCCCTGCCTTCTCTCACCTCCAGGATGCCCCTCCAAAAGACAAAAAATGTTCTTGTGAAAAAGCTCCTCTCTGTCGCATCAGTATTCTTAACCCAGGTTCCCTGGTCTTGGCAAGCTCACACCTGGGCCACGGGCCACCAACCATACCTCCCTGCAAACTTGGCAAAAATTCCCTTTACACCACCAGTAGTGACCTTATAGATAGGCTCCATGGTTCCTTATGTTAAAAAAGAAAAAGCTTTTCTCATCATAATAATGCTTAGAAAATATAACATTGGAACGCACATGTATGCGAACTCAGAGGCTCAAAAGAACCAGGATATGAACCCTTGAAACAAGATTATTTCACATCCTGGATGTGGGTACCTTGAATTTCTTCACAGCCTTTAATTGTCTCACAACTTGATTACATGTATTGCCTTCCAGCCTTTCCCTTGGGCTAACTTCTAACACCTCGTCTCTGACACAGTTCAAAGGCACTTCCTCTCAAAAGGACTCTCTGACTGGCTCCTACCGCACATCACAGACTCTCATGTTGGAGTCTGTCCAGCCTGTCCATAGATGGCACAGGTCATTGCCACAAACCATGAGATGTAAAGAGCAACAAGAATGTTTTCTCCTATAGCTCTGGGGCCTGGAAGCTGGAGTGTCTTCAGGAGAAGCCTGTGCTCTAGGGGAGGATCCTTCCTATGACTACCAACCTGGAGGTTGCTGAAATCCCTTCATTTCCTTGACTTGTGGCCACTTGCCTCAGACCTCTGCCTCCATCTTCCCACAGCCTTTCTTTCCATGTGCTTATGCCTCTAAATCCCTTTGCCCTTGTAAAGATAGCACCCACTGTGTCCTGAGACCACCCCAATCCACTGTGATCTCCCTTTAATATAACCACATCCTCAAAGACCCTGCTTTCACATTTACACCATCAAGGGTTATGTCTGAAACATCTTTTAGGGGAAACCAAGTCAACTCACATCCCCATCCCAGGCAAGTGTTATGACATGTGCTTTTGCCACCTTCTAATCTGTCTGACTCCTACAAATGCCTCCTCCTTTTCCTGGAACTTGGTTCCTATGGTGTCTTGTCAGTTGAAGACACTAAGTATATACAAGACAAACAGAACACTTATACTCTAACATCTGTGAGGAAAAAGCTAAAAACATACCTTCTCCAGACAGTTCGATCATGTCCCACTGACAACTCAAAGCCATCTTACTTCATTTCAAAGACTACCTAATGGCGAAGATGTGCTTTGCTAAATCAAAGAACATGGCCACAGTTTGATCTGTCGCTACTCTCAGAATGAGTCGGGCTCCCAACCTTCCGCCTGGTATGGCTGATGAAATCATTGGAATGTTTACCTAGCAACCAGGATAGCCACCTCAAGGCCACTTCTAGTCACCACTAACTTGGGGTTAGCATCTGAGATTCATTTGACAAATACAATGAGAATTGTTCCTGCAGGGAACAGTTAGATACAAGAAGAAAAGAAAAAGAAAAATTTTTTAAGTACTGCCTGGAATCTGAAGTTTTCTTCCCAATCCGTCCTTACTTTCTTGTATTTTACTTGCTTTGACAATGTTGATTCCTTAATGAACAGCAAGTGAGTTGGTATAAAAGTCCCTCAGGAGGGACTGCAGAGACATCTCAGAGGTTGAGAGACTGAACTGCTCTTGCAGAGAACCTAACTTGGGTTCCCAGCATCCACTCCAGAGGGATCACAACCACTGGTATCCCCAGATCCAGGGCATCCAATGTCCCCTTTTGGACTCTGTGGGGACCTGCACTCATGTGTGCACAGACCTACTCAGATACAAATATTTTTTAAAAATAAAAATAAATATTTAAAAAAAGTTCCTTAGGAATAAATATATCATTCCTAGTGCTGGGGAACTCATAAAGATAGGAGGCTGGGTGTCAGGGGCTGGAGGAGTGGCATCAGGGAGTTAAACAATTTAATCTGCTTATTTCTAGTTTTTATAAACTAGTCTAGCTCAACTTTAGCAATGTGACATTCCACCTACTGTAATAGCTGTTATGGATGGCTTTTCTACAATCAAATAAACTATTTTTGACCCTAAAATATAAAGAACATTATCTTGTGACATCTATGTGACTCAGTCTGAAGTGGCTTCTACAGTTATTTCCCCTTATCTAGCAAGGGAAATAAGTCCAGGACACGACTACAGTCCTAGAATTGCAGATAGTAGCAACCATCTACACACTATGCCTTTCCTATACTGGGAGACCTATGAAAACGTGCAATTTAAAAATCAGGCAGAATACTAGGTTGGCAACAGTCACCAATGATAAAGAAGAAACAATTACAATACTATGCTATGAAAAACTGTATGTTTGTGTTTGTGTACATGCCCACATGTGTATTGGTGCACATGCCTATGTGTGCTGTTGGAAGCCAGAGAATGGTGTCAGTATTACTCTATGCCTTATTCTCTTTGTGGCAGAGTCTCTTGCTAAACCTGGATCTTGTCATTTTTCAGCTAGACTGGCAGCTGACAAGCCCCAGCAATCCTTCTGTGTCCATGCCCCTCAGTGCTGAAGTTACAGCCATGCATGGGACAATGCCCAGCTTGCTACTGCTACATAGTGCTAGAATCTTAACTCCAGGCCTCACACTACTCAACAAGAGCTTGTATCCATGGAGTCAGCTCTCCAGCCCTCAATCTAATTTTTTATTTTATTTTTTTTAGTGTATGTACTCGGGAATCAAAGTGACGTCCTCATGCTTTTGTGTTGCAGCCACTTCACTCCTTGAACCATCTCCTCGGTACATACAAACAATTCATGACTTCTAAAATGTGAGTTGTTGACTTTTGGACTTTCCCACTTGATATACTCCAAGTATGGTTGGTTCCAGGAAACAAACCATAATCAGTGAAACTACAGGTAAGGGAGACGATGGTGGTCGGAAACACAGTGATGTGCTCTTTAAGCTATGATAGGAGCTAACAAAACACTGGAATCGTTAGTGAACTGAAACCCCTGGGCTTACATGGCCCTGGCACACATGAGTATGACATGCAACAGTCAAGGCCAAGGGGGAGAGATGACCAGCTGCATAATTCAGGACCTTCAGTGAAAGCGATCATTTGGGATGGCAACAGCTTTATGCTCTGAGATGAGGCATCCACAGTGTGGCCATTATCCAGATGAGCAGCTTGACTGTCACTGGCGGACGTGTGTCACCGTCAGGTCACAATGGCTGAACTGGATTGAGGGCTGACCCCGAGACAGATGTTGCCAGACACCCTCCAGATAATTTGTCAATTATGGAGTTAAATAAAAATGTTTTAAAAGCTCATGGATTTTCTAGTCCCAGGAAATCTAATTGAGTGAGACTCCCAGAGTATGAGGCACAGTCCCCCTGAAATCTGATTCAGTGGCCCTGCTACTGTGTGACAGGGAAATGGGTCTCCTCTGGTGGGACAGCATAGGGATGCTATCCTCAACTGTGAAGGCCACCCTATATGCTACGGCATGTATGTATCCTACAGTCATGGTGAGGCTTGCCCATATGAACAGCAGCCACACTACCCTCAGCCCTGATGAAACAGTGTTCACGGAGGTCCCAAGTAAAGCACCAAGAGAACATAGACACACAGCACTCAAAAGTTCCTGTATCGGAAGAGCCTATGGCCTAATGGGGAGGGGGGATGTGACATGGAGATCTTTCCCTCTTAAGAGTGACTTTAAACAATTCTGTAAACACACGATATAACATTTCCCATTTCTGTCATTTTTAAGCATGTGATTAGGTGGCATTAAGAGCAGTCATGTTGCTATGCCATCCAGTTCCCAGAACTTCTTCCCAGAACTGAAGCCATCCTTATTCAACAGCAACTTCCTGATGCCACCCCTCCAGCCCCTGGCACCCAGCCTCCTATCTTTATGAGTTCCCCAGTGTTAGGAATGGCACCTGATTTCAACATACAAGCAGCATTTGTGACTGGTATATTTCATGTAACATGACATCCTCAGGGATGTGTTGGTACCTTATCCTTTTGAAAACTGAGTACCATCCCATCCTACAGATAGATGCCATTGTTCTTATTCATGCCTCAGCTGGCATTTGAGGCACTTCTACATTTTGGCTGCTGTGAGTAATGCTGAGCACAGCAGATGAACAAATATCTATTTGAGTTCTAGCTTCTCGTTCTTTCTCCAGATTGTCCTTTGCCTTTCATTCTATGGCTCCATCTTGATCTTATGCAATATGCTTTTATGTGGATAGAAGTTCTTTCATGTGTGGAGACCAGGGGACAATCTTGAGCACCATTCTAAGACTTTAGCCAGCTTTAGTTCCTGATAGCATCTTTGGTCTAAAACTACGCGACTGGTCAGCCAGCCCAAGGGATCAGCCCTGTTTTTGTGTCTCTAGTATTGGGATTACATCATTGGAAGCTGTGCCCAGCCTTTTTTTATGTTTGTTCTTGGGGGTCAAACTCAGGTTTCCCAATCTCCCCCCATACATAGACCATTTTAGCAGCCATTTGAAAGCCACCATTTTTAAAAATTTATCTTCCTTCCTAGGCTACTGCCTGCTTGGAGTGAGAGGACAATGTGTCCTAGGGCACAGAGCCCTGTGTCCTCACCTTTGCTTCCTGTAGGTCATGTAGCCAGGTTAAATTTCCTCTACCCTTATAAGGTCATGACCAGCAGCACCTGGAATTCCTCCGTATGCAAATGAGGCATCCCTAGCACCTTAGCCCGCCAATGATATACACTCACCCTGAAAGCCCCTACCCAGCCCCCAAAAGTTTAAGTAGCCTTTACCTCCCCCCACCCCTGTTAAGTGAGCTGTCTCACCGAAGCTGCCTCCCAAGAGTCCATTTTCCTTGAGCTCACAGCTACCTGAGGTCTTTTCCACTCTTTCCCATCCCCACTTGGCTTCTTCCCCTCTCAGGATCCACTGATCACAATCACAGGCTGATGGGCAGGGAAACAGCAAAACTAGCCTAATTTGCACCAAGCCTTTTCTACTACATCCTTTTTCCTTTATAACTTCGCTGAACATACATTATCATTCTACCATATCGAAGTCCTTCAGCCATTTCAGTTCTGGGAAAACCATTATCCAGGTGGGCACTTGCAAGAGAACTGGGGGCAGTGTTCACCAGGAAGAGGAAGCCCCCTCTCCAACTTAAGCCTGAGTGACAACTAGCCCGTAGTAGGATTCTAGTTGTCCAGGTCATTAGGCATAGGCAAGCGGCTTTCTAAAAGATGAGCAAGGGTGATTAGATTCTAGTTCAAAGCTAGGGAATGTTCAAACACGAGGACAGAGAATAGGACATTTTTCAAACCTCTTCAAAATAGGAATCGAGGTAGCCTAAGCCCAGCTGCCAAGCATGCACTCCAGTCACATCAGAAGAACTTGTCAACTCTGGTTCATTAGAGAAACAAGATGCAAAAGTATTCTCATAAGATGGCAGGGTGGAGCAACGTGACACTTGTGTATGGGACCAGTGGCTTCTTGTTGTCAGTCTGCTTGGATGAATTGGCCAGAGCAGCAAGCCTGGTTTCTGGAGCCCACAGAGATGATTACAGGCTCCGCCAAGAGCTGGACAAATGAGGCTGCTGCAGCGTCTGAAAGCCCCAAGTGGTAAATCTCTCATTAGAAGAACCATTAGCTGCACATAGCACATCAGGTGGCTGGGGTAGGGAGTGGGGAGAGGCACCATCACTGGGCTGGATCTGAGAGCAAACACTAGAGGAAAAGCCCAGGCTTGGAGAGGCCTGCCCACACTTCTGCCATTAGCTGGATCCCTGCTTAGAAGGCGAAGTTGCCTCTACAGGACTCTTTAACAGCTTATCAGCTACGCTGAACAATTAGAATGCGGTCGCTCTCACCTGAAAGGCTCTCTCGTACAGTTCTTGGGCTTTTTGTCTCAGCTGAATGAAGCTGCAGGTTCTCAGTATTCCCCGTCTTCTACCCTCCCCTCCAGCTTAGGACAAACCTCGTCATGGGTCAAGAATCACAGCAATGGACCCTGGAGATGAGAGGCATGTAAGAATTCAAAGCTTCCCTTGAGCCCTCCTTGTTACTTAGTTACTCGTTACTTAGATCTGTGGGTTGTAGCATGGTTATCCTGGTTCAAGGGAGGATGCTTGAATCCCACTAAGAAGAAGAAATAAAATAGACATCAGAATTGGAGGGAGAGAAGAAACTGGGTGAGAAAGGGAGTGGAGAAGGGAATGTGTTGGGGGAGCAGGCGTGGGGAGAGTGGGGATATGGAGAGATGGGTAGGAGAGAGAAGGGAAGTTGGTGTTGGGGCGTCTCTGGGACAAGATGGAGACCTGGGAAGGGGAAGGCTACTGGGAAAATATGGGGGTGACCCTAGCTGAGACTCCTAGCAGTGAGGAATACTGAGACTGAAGTGGCCACACCCTGTAGCTAGGCAGGACTTCCAGTGGAGGGAGGGGGACACCAACCCACCCACAAAACCCTCAACCCAAAATTTGTCCTGCTTTCAAGTTGAGCAGGAATAAAAGATGGGACAGAGATTGAGGAAATGGCCAGCCAATGACTGGCCCAACTTGAGACTCACCCCATGTGAGAGACCCAACCTCTGACATTGCTATACTTGAAGACAGGAAACTAGCATAACTGTCATCGGAGAGGCTTTATCCAGAAGATAATGGAACACAGCCAGACATTAGGCAGAATTCAGGGAGTCTTGGGGAAGAATTAGGAGAAAGACCGAGGGAACTTGAGGAGTCAAGGATATGACAAGAAGACCTACATAACCAACTAATAGAGGCCCACAGAGGCTCATAGAGACTGAACCACCAACCAAAGAACATGCATGCACTGTTCCTAGGCTGCCTACAGATATGAAGCTGATGGGCAGCTCAGTCCTCAAGTGGGTCCCCTAACAATTGGTGCAGGGGCTGCATATGACTTGAACTCTAAAGTTGCCTCCTTCTAAATCCCGTTTCCTTAGCAGGCCTGCCTTGTTTTGCCTCTGTGAAAGACGAGGCACTTAGTACTGATACAACTTTTATGCCTCAATGGGTTGCTACCTGAAGGGGGAGGAAGTGGGTGGGAGGGTGGGCCTGGAAGGAGAGGAGTGAGGGGGGTTGTGATTAGGATGTAAAATGAACAAATAAATTAATTAATTAATGAATCTTTGCTCTTCTAGTTTTTCTCTAACCATGCCCCTTCCTGCTGAGCTAAGCTATCCATTCTCCTCCCACCCCAAATGACTTAAGTGTATGTTTAAAACAACAGGGGTTTTTTTGTTTTGTTTTTTTGTTTTTGTTTTTTAGTTTAACTTATTTTCCAGAAGGTTTCTGTCTTGAACAGGACAGGCACAGCTCAGTGGCTCCAGGGCACCTCTATCACCTCCCAAAGAAGCCCCAGCCCCATTCACAGTTACTCTCTGTTTCCCTGTCCCTGTTACACACTAATCTGCTTTTGCTTTCTGGCTGGCCTATCCTGGACACTCTATTTAATAGGATGATGGGATATGTGCCTTTGTTTGGCCTCTTTCTCTTGGTATTGCTTATCTACTTCCCTCACGTCATACCACACACTGAGACTATTCATTTTCGTAGCTGAATAATACTCTGTGAAGTGGAGAGATCACGTGAGCTGATGGGCCTCTGGACTGACACAGACCATCATGAATACTTGTTTACAGGCTTTCATGCAGATGTGTGTCCACGTACACTGAAATGCTGAGGTATGCGGCAATGTCATGTTTGCCTTTTGAATAATGGCCAAATCAAAGTTTGGCACTTGTTTCCCAAAGTGACTGGGTCATCTTGGGCCAGGGTAACAGCACAGGCAGTATCCTAGGAGGAGAAATGGCAGCAGATGTTTCTAGATTCCCATAAGGCAGGGTTTCCTATCCATGGGCTGTTCGCATGAGTAAAGTTGAGGGAACACCACACAGGTGGACTTCGATCGAACTGGGCAGTTTCTGAACTTTTCTTTTTTTTAATTAATTTAATTTTTTATTATTAGTTACATTTTATTAACTCTGTATCCCGCTCCCTTATTCTCTCCCAATCCCACCCTCCCTCCCTCATCTCCACTGTGCCCTTTTCCAAGTCCACTGATAGGGGGGACCTCCTCCCCTTTCATCTGACCCTGTTTTATCAGGTATCTTCAGGACTGGCTGCAAAGTCCTCCTCTGTAGCTTAGCAGGACTGCTCCTCCCTTGGGGAGTGGGGAGGTCAAAGAGCCTGCCAGTTCTGAGTTCCTGTCAGAAATAGTTCCTGTTCCCCTTACTATGGGAAACCAATTGGTTACTGAGCTACCACAGGCTACATCCGAGCAGAGGTTCTAGGTTATATCCATACATGGTCCTTGGTGGAGTGTCAGTCTCAGAAAAGACCCCTGTGCCCGGATATATTTGGTCCTTTTGGAGATCCTATCCTTTCCACGTCATACTAGCTCCTCTTCTTTCATATGATTCCCTGCACTCTGCCAAAGGTTTGGTTATGAGTCTTAGTATCTGCTTTGAAACACTGCTAGGTAGAGTCTTTCAGATGCCTTCTGTGGTAGACTCCTGTCATACGTCCAATGCACATACCATTTGTCTTTCTAAGTGAGGATTGATCATCTTACCCCTTGTCCACTTTCTTGTTTATCTTCTTTAGGTGTATAGATTTCATTATGTTTATCATATCTTGTAGGTCTATATAAGCGAGTAGAACCTAGTCAAGTTACCTTACTTCCCTGGGCCTCAGTTTCCCCATTGACACAGGAGGCATTGTGATTTCTATCTTCCTGGATTATTATGAATGCTAAGAGAGGAGACAGAGAGAAGGCCCTAAGTGCACTGCTTGATTGTGGAAGCATCAAATTAATTTCATTACCTCTACAGCAAGCATTAGTGCAGCATCCTCTAAGGACAGGGCACTGGCCTGGGTACTCAGGTCACAGTGATGGACACAATGGACAGAAAAAGCTCTGCCCTCCTGGAGCTCAGATGAAGTCTAACATTCTCAAAAAAAAAAGTTAATGAAGCTAGTTATTATTATAATTCAACATTTTTACTCTTGATTGCAAAGTAAGTACCAGTTCATCAGAAAGCAGGACAAGACAAAGAGAGTTTCACTAATGAACTTGAACTTTAGTGAGAGATGAAGCATTAGCTTCAGTAATTGTAGCTCTCTGCCAGCTCCAGGTGTGGCCTTTCCTTCCTCTCTGAGACAGAAGGGAGAGGAGCCCAAGAAGCCACTGACTGCAGGTCCATTAGGTATCAAGGATATGAAAAGCACACAGAGGAGAGAGGAGAGAGAAGAGAAGAGAAAAGAAAGAAGAGAGGAGAGATAGTTTATGACCTCTAGATATCTAGACAAAGGAGCTCTGAAACACTTTCCAAGCTAGGAGTGATTTAGAGGAATAAAATGGAAAAATCATAAGAGCATAAAAAAATAAATAAAGAGGGTGCATGGGAGCAAAGGGCAAGGAAATGGCTCAAGCTGCTTGAGACACACAAGAAGACTAAGTGGGGACTTGGACACAGAGGAAGGTAGGTGGGGTCCTGGGACTTGAAGCCGGGCTAGATGGGAGCTTGGGACATGCATAGCAGGACTTAATGAAGCTACTAAAGAAAGAAGAAAACCTGGTAACCCAAAGAATGCCTCTGGGACAAGTAGCCAACGAGGTTCCAAGGCCACACTGCTCTGCTCAGAAGTCAGCAAAGCCATGATGAAGACATGTCCCATGGCCCAACACTAGCTGCCAGTGAGTCTACTGAGGGCACCCCCAAGAACTGAATGAGCCTCTGAACTTTCTCCAGATTCCCTTACCTGCCTAGCAATTCTGAGCTAACCAGGTACTTGGCTGCCAGGTCCTTCTCAAAAATTCATTGGGAGAGCCTTTCAACATGAGCTGCAGCTGATTTCCAGAGTCCTGTGAGATTATCTGGTGACTATAATCTCCTGGATGGGAGTGTGGCATAGGGGATATGTCACATATGGTTGGCTAGTCAAGCTTACCAATAAGGCTGTCATTTGCAGGAAGATGGATGAGAAACAGCCAAGGATTTGTCCTACCAAATGCTAAATTCTATAAAAGTGATGGGAAAGGCAGTACATTACTAGAGAAAGAACAAAATTGGCAGAAAAGAACAATAACAGAATAATACAAAAGACAGCCTTCAACATATGGAAATGCAGAAAATAATAAGTGGGTGTAACATATTAGTAAATATTAACAGCAAAAACAAAACTAATGGCAGTAAATGAAGACCGAACAATCCATTATTATTTTGAAAACCCAAATAGTGTCCCTCTTGCTCCACGAACCCACCAATCAACTACAAATACCCTAAAAAATATGAAAGTAAGCATCTGTTTTAAAAGCCAGGAGTGGAACCTGCCTGACATCTCAACACTAGGAAGGTAAAGTAGGAAGATCAGAAGTTCAAGGCCATCCTTGGCTGTGTGGCAAGTTTTAGATCATCCTTAGCTACAGGAAAGCCTGTCTCAAAATTAAAAACCTATTTTAAAAGTATAGAATGCTTAATACTTGTTGTCACCCTGGGTGGAAAAGGGCGTCTTTAGAAAGTTCTCAAAGAAAACACTATTCAATAAAAGTTGAGTAAATCTAACTATTTTGTAGAGAGAGGCTGAGTCATAGATTAGAAAAAAATATATTGAAACTCATGTAACGGACAAAAGTTTAGAATCAAAATTAATTTTTAAATCTCCTGAAAATGAATCTGCGGGAAAGCAATGGGGAAAGTGGTGAAATCAAAACGGGCCTTTCTCAAGGAGACATGGTCCTTAAGCATCTCAAAAGGTAGGCAGCATTTATAGGCTCTGTAGTTGTAGTGATGTTACCCTTCTTATCACTGACATGGGCTCTTTGTGTATCTTAAAACATTTGTTTCTTGATAAAGTTCTGTTGATTTTTTTTAAAGAACTAGCCTTTAGTGTTTCTTGTAATTTTGTTTATATTTCATTGATTTCTGTCATTATTTTGATTTGCTTTTGTTACCCATGCCCATGTTTGTGCCTCAAGTTTATTCATTTTCAGCATTTGGTAGTTAAATATCTCACAATCTATTTACAATTTGTCTTGTTGAAACACATTTTGGTTTGTTTTTGTTTTAAACATCATTATTTTCTGTTGTTACCTCTGGAGAGGAAGATGTTATTGGCTGAGGACAAGTATGTCTCTAAACCATCTTGTGATGCAAGGCCAGCTAGCTAAAATAAGGATTATTTGGCCCAAAATGTCAATAGTTCTCAAGGTAGGAACTCTGACACATACACAAAAACATTAAGAGATTTGCAAAGACAATCCAAGAACCCTTTAACTGGTCCAATTCCTCCCTCCCACACAAACCTCCTTACAGTCATAGCATGCTCACTGAGGAAGGGCTCGCCTACATGTTTTCCTCTCACATTTCACAGATATTAATTTGGGACAAATCACAGACCAATAGCTTTTAGACTGCAACATTCTAAAAGAACTTCACTGTGAATTAGGAGTCAGTGAAGCTGTCTTATACAAGGCTCAGAAAACAACAGCAATAAAATAAAAAACTTCAATAAAGTTATATCTTCTGCCCCACAAGGAGACATCTTAAGAAAATGAAAAGGCCACCACAGACAGGGATAAATATTTCAATCTACAGTTCTAACAAAGGACAGATATCTAGAATGTTTAATTGATAGGATCATTCAAAATATTAACAAAAATACAAATAGCCCAATGTAAAGTGGAGTTACCAAACGTCTGCTTGTCTTCCCTGGGCTGGCAACAACTTTTCTTTTTCCGGCTGTTGCTAGGCATCTGGGAGTAACATATAGACTCAGGCCACCCCACCTGGGGCCTACATCTTGGTTATGGGGGAAGAATGGGCTGCCTACCCTTCCCAAGTGTGCCCTGTCTGGGCCATGTCTGGCTCCTTCCATCTCTATTAGCTCCAGCCTCCCATCCCCTACCTTGACCCATGGCTTAATGTCTGTATGGTGGGTTATGATATCACGACCTTTGTGCTACTTTGTTTGTCAATTTGACACAAGCTAGAATTATCTGCAAAGTGGGAATCTCAATTGAGGAGATTCTGTCATCCTATTGGCCTGCAGATAAGCATGTAATGCAGTCCCCCCCCCCGCCTTTTTTTATTAAATTTAATCATTTTACAACCTGATCACAGCCCTTCCCCCCCTTCTCCCAGGTCATGCATTTTCTTGACTGACAGTTGATGCAGAAAGGCCTAGCCTGCTGTCATTAGTACCATCCCCTGAGCAGGTGGTCATGGGATATATAAGAAAGCAAACTGAGCATGCCATGAAACAGAGATCTCTGATTCAGTGCCTGCCTCTGGGCTCCTACCTTTCACTTCTACCTTGGCTTTGCCTGGTGATGGGCTGTAACCTGTAAGCCAAATGAATCCTCTCCTTCCCAAGTTACTTTTGTTCATGCTGTTTATCACAGAACTAAAAGACTGACTATGACAGCCTTCCTAGGTGGCCCTCAATGCTCAGTCTGTATCTTCATCATAAACATGATTTTCTCTGAGGGCACGGAGGCTGGGGTCTGGGGCTGCCCTTCCAGTGATAGCATTTCCAGCTGCATCTGCATCTGAATAACTTTCCTCATTGCTTTTCTTGGCTCTAGAAACCTTGCTGAAAGCAACCTTATCCTCTCTCTCTAGGATCCAGCATGGGTACGTTCCTGGACCAGCTTAAAGAAGAGTCATCCCTAGTCAACTCCCAGTAAAGGAAGTCTGGTCTCGGCTTCCTGTGAGTGAGCAGGAAGCAAGTGCTTCTGTCAGAGCAGCTTCGCCTAACTCCTGACTATGGAAGTCTGGGGTTCACACTTAGTTTCTTACGTAATGTATTTAATCTCCTTCTAGCCAGGCTACACAGACTTTAGCCATGAAGTGGCTGAAGGTGAAGTGACAGCTTTTCTCAGTCCGTAGACGTAAGTCAACTCAGAGGATCTATCCTGTCATGTCATGATCAGTTTAGATATTTCCAACGAGCATTTGCTCTAACACCAGATAATACAGTTCTTCCATGTTTCTGTTGCCATGTCACACTGTGGGGGCTACAGTTGCCCCGGTGGGTGCTCTGCTGCCCCTCTGTGCCAGGTGTAACTTGTCCTAGGCTTGTGGAGGTAAGGCTAGCAGGAAGTCCTGCCACCAGCTATGACTTCAGCATCCTGACCCTGTCAGTGCCTCTCTTCTCCTGTAAATGAGAACACGACTCCCACTCTCTTTCTGGAGTTGATTACTGCCTGGAAAGTTCTTAGCACAAGTGCCTGCCACACAGCAGAAGCTGAGAAGCAGCAGCTGCCAATAGGGATAAGAGCTAATTAAATGTTTGTTGAGCTGGGCTGAGTGACAAGCTCTGGGTCTCCAGTGAGGAACTCAATCCAGGGTGTTCAGATGGCATCTTTCCTAGGAGACTGAGACCCTGTGGGCATTGGAACAAGGCTGAAGCAGAGGCTTCACCAAGAAATGAAGAAGGCATGCAGGAACCCACTGTGAGAAGCACGGACCTGCTGATTCTCTCTTCTTTTACCCTCCCATGGAATGGCCAGGCCTTCCAGATTGAGGGTGATAGTGGCTTCTTGCCTTGTGTTGCCTTGTTTTCCTGGAGAGATGTGAACATAGACAGGCCACCGATGAAAAGACTAAAGCAGTGGTTCTCAACCTGTGTGTCAAGACCCTTTCGAATGACCCTTTCACAGCGGTCGCATATCAGATGTCCTCCATATCAGATGCTTACATTATGATTCACAACAGTAGCAAAACTATAGTTACGAAACAGCAAGAAAATTAATGTTATATTTGGGGTCACCACAACATGAGAACCTGTATTAAAGGGTTGCAGCATTAGGAAGGTTAAGAACCACTGTATTAAAAAGAATATGTACATAAGTCGAAATTAGTGAGCCATTTAGTTTACTGGACTTACTTATAGAGGTGAGGGGTTACATACAAAGTGAGGTGACCCGAAAATGAGCATGGCATCAGCATGTTGCGCTCCAGTACAGATGATACATTAGTTAACTCTTCTACTGCTGTGGTAAACTCGTAAAAGAAAGAATTTATTTGGCCTTATGGTTCCAGACGTTTAAAATCCACGGTGGTAGGAATGAAGAGGGGTGCTTTAGCATATACGTTAAAAAGCCACACAATCTAAGACAAATGTTTGGTTTTCTTTCTCTTGGATTTTCCAGTTGGAAGCCAATATGGAGAAACCATATCTATTTCCTAAACAGGTGATAACCGCACATTCTCATCAGCTTTAGCCAGCAGCCCTTTCCCTCCTGAACATCCTCATTAGACAAACACAGCTTGACTATCAGTAAACCCGGAAAACCCGTACAAGCCAGGGCTGGCATGAACACCTGCCACAAGAGGTGCTAGTGCTTGTTGCCAGTGGCTACTCTTGCACAGAACCAAGCTGAGCCAGGCACTGTGGGTCCATGAGGATGAACCTTGGCGTGTGCCCATGGTTTGCTCTGACTCTGTGCAGAGCCATGGGGCCACAGAAGCACCACAACCAACCGCAGTGCCTAACCTGTGCACACTGCCCATTTCCCAGAGGGCTCTGTGCTGAGCACTGTGCAGGGTCCTCCTCAGGCTGGAAATAATCTCTCCTAATCATGGATACAAACAGCCCTCCTCTAGATGTGTGTACAAGTGGGTGGGAGGGGATTCTTCCTAATACCACACAGCACAGAAGAGTACCAACTGGCCAGACACACTCACTCCAGCCCTGGTCTTGATGCTACTCAAGACATCAGGGATGGGTCAGGGTGTCCTACTTCCCTGAAGGTGTAAGCACTCTGAAGGAGCTGGCCTGCACTATCATCTCCTCAGTCCTTACTTCCGCAGGACCCATTTTAAAGAGCCAATTATAGTGCTGTACAAAATATAGCATTTAGACCCAGAGCCAGAGCCCAAGGTTGCCGTAGGCTACATAGCAGCCATAGAAGCCAGTGTGCACTATATGAGGCTATCTGAAAACAAACAAACAAACAAACAGACAGTGAAACAACAGAATAGATCAACCAAAAAAGCTCAGGATGGTGCAAACCTTCCATCCCAGCTGGGGAGATAGAGGCAGGGTGAGGCCAGTCTGGTCTAGGTATTGAGTTCCAGTCCAGTTCATGGTACATAGTGAAACCCTGTCTCAAAAAGAAAGTAAAATGAACAAAGCAAGGATTAAACTCAATTAAATTTAAAAAGGGAAGTTTAGACTCAGAGCAACTGGAGGAGAGAGGAATTCAAGCCAGACCTAAAGTCTCCAAATGTTTGCACATCCCTACCAAGTTATGCTGGTCTCACATTAAGAAAATGCCTTACTAGGGAACCCATTTGGAGACTGAGTGGCCATGGGCTACACCTGTGCAGGGATTCTAGGTTATATCCATGAATGGTCCTTGGTTGGAGTATCAGGGAACAAAGGACTGTCTCTGACATGAACTCGGTGAATACATTGTAATAAATAAAAGATTTTTAAAAAATCTTTTATCCTGTTATGCCTTTATCCTGTTCTCTCAACTTGAGACCCAATACTTCAAACCAGGAAATGAAGCTGCAACTGTGTGTTCACTAACAAAAATGCTCTTGAGTCATTCACAACCCTATTTGACTCTAATTGAAAAAAAAAAAAATCACCCACTCAAAGTCTCCTGGAAATCCCACAGGTGAGAGGTCCAGCTAGTCTTGGAAGTTCAGAGGTGGTTGCTCACAAGGTCTTCATGTCTCTGCCAAAACATAAAGCCTATGAGGGACAGACAGATCAGGCAATCCTACCACTCCCTTGGCCAGGCTTAGAACCACAGGTACACCTGAGATTAAACAAACAGGAAAGTAAAAATCCAGAGGCCTGAAAGCAAGGTCGACACTTATCTTCTTTCCCAACTCAGATAACAGGTAATTGCTTTTTTATCACTTGCACAGGGAATTTAAATGTAAAAGAGGAGGGTGGCTTGATATCACACTTAAGGCTGTGCAGTACACAGATCCTCAAGGGCCACTTCTTCTGAGGACCCTGAGTCAAGTTTTCCAAACGCACTAACACAGTTTAATGAGGAAAACAGCCAAGACCCAACAAAGACAGGGTCAGTCTGTCCCATCCAATGGAAGGGCTTCCTATAGTTAATAGCACATGTGGAAAAGTAAACTGACATCAGTGGTCCCAAGGTAGTCTTTACCTAAGGAGAGATGTTTGGGCAAGAAGGGTACTTCCAGGAGAAACAGAATGTCGTTGCTTAGCAACCTGGAAAACTCCTCAGCCCCAACTCCAGGGGTTACCTGGCTCAGGAAAACAGAACATCTCCCACAGATCGAGCTTCTGATGGCAGTAACCAGAGCAAAGCCTCTCCTCAGGTGTCAGCCCTGTGGCAACCAGGAGCTCAGAGGCCTCTGATCCCAGCTTCACAACTCATTCTCCTGAAAGATTTAGAGCCTCAGATTCCACACTGCTTTCAAGTTTCCCTACAACTTGGCTTGATGATTCCTGTCTTTGATTCCTCACACCCAGCACAGATTGCACTCTTTTACCTGGACTTGATTCCCCAGGCTTTGGCATATTACTGAAAAAAAAAATGACATTGATTTTATTTATTTAATGTTGTTGTGGGTTGAACTATGTTCCCTCAATCTCCCTGTGTTCAAATATTAGCCCCAGCACTTCAGACTGTGGTCCCCTGTGGGGAGAAGACCTTTAAAGACATAACCAAGTCAAAATGAGGTCTTGGAGCAGGGGGGTTCCTAATCTGATCTGACTAGTGTACAAGTGGAAAACTGGAGGCAGAAACACACACACAAAAAGTGTCAAGTGGTGGTGCAGGCAGATGAGGCTGGAGACAGCTTGTTTGGTTGAAGGGTTGTCTAGCCCAAAGCCTTTAGTTTGATCACCGGCATTGTATAACCCAGGCATGGTGGCACATGCCCATAATCCCAGGACTCAGAAGACAGAAGCAGGGTGATTAGAAAGTTTGGGCTTATTAAAAGTCATTCTTGCCTAATGAGTTTGTGGCCAGCATGGGCTACATAAGACTCTTCCTCAAAAACAAAATGATACGAGTAGAGATGAGGTGTTGCTTCTAAAGGACAAGGGACCCCAGAGATCACTTAGAGGCCACCAGAAGCTGGAAGGAGGCCTGAGGCAGATTCCTGGACTTTGGAAGGAACCAGCCTTTCCATCACCTCGATCTTGGATTTCTGGAAAGTTCGGGGTGAGTTTGTCTGTCTTAGGCTCCTCGCTAATGTGGCATTTTGTCAAGGCGTCTCTGAGAGGTGCACACTTGGCCCCTGTGGGCAGAGGTCCTTGTCTCCTTTTCTCATCTCACTAGTTGACATTTCAGGAAGCTGTGGCTCAGAGAAGCAAATAAATGGTTCCAGCTCTTGCAGCCCCCAAGGAAAGTGGTGAAATTTAAACCCAAGTAGCTATGTCTAGAAGTCCATACTGGGACCCTTGCCTTTGGCCTCTGCTTATTTTAGACTTGAAGGAGTTCCCCACCCCCAGAGTAACTAAAGGCAAAGCCATCTGCTAACTACATGGGGAAACCCCACAGCCAAAGCATTAAGAAATATTTAATACGATGATGGGAGGCACCTTGCCAGCTGAGCCACAGCCAGGAACTGGTCCTTGCTGCTGGGCAAGAGACTCTTTGCTACAGAAAGCTGAGCCTGGAGCTAAATTAGCTTTGAAGTTGATTAAACCTCCAGGGTTCCAGGGAGTATGTGGCTGGAGGGGCCCCTTGCAGTCCAGACACTGGAACAGAAGAGTACGAAGGAACCTTTCTACCCTGATGGCCTGTGGGGGCACCTGGAAAGGGCTCTTCATGCTAGAATACTCAGAAATCTTATTTTAGTTAGGAATAGTGCATTTAGCACGGAAAATAGACATGCCATGGATGGAATAACACATTTCTGCCAGGGTCTTGTTCTTCAGTAGAGAGGCTGACAGTAGTATAGGGAGGGGTGTGTGTGTGTGTGTGTGTGTGTGTGTGTGTGTATGTGTGTGTGTGTGTGTGTGGTATGCAAGGATTCTTAACTGCTCATGGGAGCTCCTTCAGTCATACTTTATGAAAAGTATGAAAATAATTTATGAAAAGACAAAAATTTCATTCAAAGCAGTCACCTCCAGCTACTGCTCTTATTTAAAATTTAAGGTGATATGAATAAATACACATAGCTTGATTTTCTTCTCTTCTATTCACACAGGCTAAATAGTGTAGAATTAAATCCATCCCATAAAATGGTGCTGGTCCAACTGGATGTCTACATGTAGAAAAATGAAAATAGATCCATACTTATCACCCTGCACAAAACTGAAGTCCAAGTGGATCAAAGAACTCAACATAAAACCAGACACATTAAATTGGCTAGAAAAAAAATTTGGGGAATACCCTAGAACTCATTGGTACAGGAGAAAACTTCCTGAACAGAACACCAACAGCACAGGCTCTAAGAGCAACAATCAATAAATGGGACCTCATGAAACTGAAAAGCTTCTGTAAATCAAAGGACACTGTCATCAAAACAAAGCGACTGCCTGCAGATTGGGAAAGAATCTTCACCAACCCTTTATCTGACAGAGGACTCATATCCAGTATATATAAAGAACTAAAGAAGCTGAAAAGCAACAAACGAAGTAATCCACTTAAAAAATGGGGAACAGAGCTAAACAGAGAATTCTCTGTAGAGGAATATCGAATGGCAGAGAAGCATTTAAAGAAATGCTCAACCTCATTAGCCATTAGGGAAATGCAAATCAAAACAACCCTGAGATTTCACCTTACACCCATCAGAATGGCCAAGATCAAAAACTCAAGTGACAACACATGCTGGAGAGGTTGTGGAGAAAGGGGAACCCTTCTCCACTGCTGGTGGGAATGTAAACTTGTGCAACCACTCTGGAAATCAATCTGGCACTTTCTCAGACAACTAGGAATAGCACTTCCTCAAGATCTAGCCATACCACTCCTAGGCATGTATCCAAAAGAGGCTCAAGTACACAAAAAGGACATTTGCTCAACCATGTTTGTAGCAGCTTTATTTGTAATAGCCAGAAGCTGGAAACAGCCCAGATGACCCTCAACTGAAGAATGGATGCAGAAATTGAGGTACATCTATACAATGGAGTATTACTCAGCAATGAAAAATAAGGAAATCATGAAATTTGCAGATAAATGGTGGGACCTAGAAAGGATCATCCTGAGTGAGTTGTCCCAGAAGCAAAAAGACACACATGGTATATACTCACTCATATAAACATACAACATAGGATAAACCCGCTAAAATCTGTACATCTAAACAAACTAAGCAAAAGAGAGAACCCTAACTAAAATGCTCAATCCCCATCCTGAAAGGCAAAGAGGATGGACATCAGAAGAAGAAGAAAACAGGAAACAACCTAGGAACCTGCCACAGAGGGCCTCTGAAAGCCTCTGCCCTGAAGACTATCAAAGCAGATGCTGAGCCTGATGGCCAACTGTCGGGCAGAATGAATGGAATTTTATGTAAGAAGTAGGAAATAGCAAGAGCTGGAGAGGACAGGAACTCCACAAGGAGAGCAACAGAACAAGAAAATTTGAACACAGGGAACTTCCCAGAGACTCATACTCCAACCAAGGACTATTCATGGAGATAACCTAGAACCCCTGCACAGATGTAGCCCATGGCAGTTCAGTGTCCAAGTAGGTTACATAGTAATGGGAAGAGGGACTGCCTCTGACATAATCTGATTGGCCTGCTCTTTGCTCACCTCCCCCTGAGGGGGGAGCAGCCTTACCAGGCCACAGAAGATGACAATGAAGCCACTTCTGATGAGAACTGATAGACTAAGATCAGAAAGAAGGAGAGGAGGACCTCCCCTATCAGTGGACTTGGGGAGGGGCATGCATGCAGAAAGGGGAGGGAGGGTGGGGCTTATGGGGGGGATACAAAATGAATACAGTGTAATTAATAAAAGTTAAATAAATTTTTTTTTAAAAAAAGAATAGCAACAAAATGACCAAACATTAAAATCTGAGAAGAAAACGAAAATAATGTGAAATAAATATAATGCTTTTTGGTGATTTCTATGAAATAGACAAAATTTCTAAAAGCAACATATTCTAAAAGCCTGAGTTAATTTTTTTTCTAGTAGGTACTTATTAAATATGTTATATGACTTATGTATTTGGGGAGAACTCATTGCAAACAATGAGACTTAGTATAGTAAATTATGAAAAGCCAAACAAGATGTAAGAGGCAAGGAAGTAAGACCACAGGACCTGCCACCGTAGTGAGACCCGAGAATGAGAGGTGGGCTGGAGGGGTACTCAGCAGCGACGGGAGCTTGCAGTTCAATTCCTAATTCAGGAAGCTTGCAAGTTCTATAACTCCAAATCCAGACAACCTGGTGCCATGTTTTGGCCCCTACAGGCACCTACATATCTGTTGGACCATGCACATATAAGCATAAATTCAAAATAAATAAAAATTTTAAAATAGAAGGGGGCCATTGAGCTAGAATCAAAGCAATCTACAAAGGAGAATAACTGAAGAACAGCAGTCTTCAAAACAAAACAAAACAAACAAAAAAAAAAAAAACAAGTGAAAACAAATTAAGCAAATGCCAGTATATCTGAAAACGCATCTGAAATGAAATGCTCATGACCTATATTTAAAGTGTGGAAAATCATAGGAGAAAATGTGAAAGAAGAGCTAAACAGGGGAGGTGTGGCACGTTCCTGGATGTAAAGGGGACTGCTATAAGCTCATCCTGCCCAGATTAATTCATATGGGTCTGTGTGGGGTCCATGAACAGACAATCTGATTTGTGGGTGTGTGGGGGAAAGAGGATGCATTTGAAGAGTCGGGGTTATTTTAAAGGTGTGCTGAGAGAGCAGGTAGTGGCTACCCCACATACCAAAGCTTACCTCAGAGCAGTATTAAGTAAAAGGATGTGGTCTAATCCAGAAGAGATAGACAGATTAGGGGGGAAAAAGAGCTTATGAAAGAATGATCTCAAGCCAGAGAATAGAGTGGCTTAAGAAGTAGTGATGTGTTTAGGAATAAGATTATGTCATAGCCTAAATGTATTTATTTTTAATCTTCATTGCATGAGTGTGTATTGCCTACCTGTGCATCTGGGCACATTGTGCATGCCTAGTGCCTGCAGAGGTCTGAAGAAAAAGCCAGGCTACCTGGAAATGGAGTTACAGGTGTTAGTGAGCTGTCATGTGAGAGCTGGGATTCGAAACTGAGACCTCTGCAAGATCAGCTAGTACTCTTAACCACTGAGTCCTTTCTCCAGCCCCTTGTTGTCCATTTAAAGCCATAATCAATGTTACATCTTTAAATGCTTAAAAATAAAGCAGTAAAGATGTGAAAAATAATTTAGGATGTTGGAAGTGTTTGTTCATTGGCTTCTTTGTTGGTAGCACAGGTAACTGATCCCAGGGCCTTGAATGGTTGCTAGGCTGGTGCTCTGTCTCTGACTCCCCCTCAGCACAGAAGAATACACAAATAATCCTAGATGATATTGGAGCTTCAAGGGGTTTCAAAAGAGTGATGATTGGACTGTGGAGTAATAAGTCACTATCTAACAAATGGTATTACTGCAAAATTATAAACTGAGCAATAGACTGGGATAAGATGTTAAAATCTGAGAGAGCGGGACGTCGGTCTTCGGGATGTAACGTTTCTGGTGCCGACCAGCCTAGAGCGAATTAGAAAATGGATGATGTTGAGAAAGGCAAGAAGATTTTTGTTCAGAAGTGTGCCCAGTGCCACACTGTGGAAAAGGGAGGCAAGCATAAGACCGGACCCAATCTCCATGGTCTTTTTGGGCAGAAGACAGATCAGGCTGCTGGATTCTCCTACACAGATGCCAACAAGAACAAAGGTATCACCTGGGGAGAGGACACCCTGATGGAGTATTTGGAGAATCCAAAAAAGTACATCCCTGGAACAAAAATGATCTTCGCTGAAATTAAGAAGAAGGGAGAAAGGGCAGACCTAATAGCTTATCTTAAAAAGGCTACCAATGAGTAATTCCACTGCCTTATTTATTACAAAACAAATGTCTCATGGCTTTCAATTGTACCATAATTTAATTCGTACATCAAAATTCAGATCATGAATGGCTAACAATATTTTTGTTGGACAGTACCAATTTAAGTAAAACTGACTTGTAGTAAAATGGATATGACCTTTTTCAAAATAATAATCCAGTTGCATATAGACTATCACTGCTCTCCCTTTCTCAAGATAAGATTGGACTTAAGTAGTAATGTTCTACTTTCCACAAAGATGGGGGTGTCACCTCAAACCTATTAAATGGTTTTGTACTTAGATTTATATAAATGGGCATATGAATGTGTTTAAACACTGGGAAAACTCTATCATTGTCTCAGAAACAAGACTCCCCTGTGTCTCAATTTGTGCTCACTGGTCTGTTACAGGCAGTGGCTAAACGTCAGTAAGCAACTGTCTTTTTTGATGATGCTGTTTTATTTAGAATTCCCTATGTCAAGGATGCTACCCTTTTACCACTGAAAGACACTGAGTTTGCTTAAGATATCAAATAAAGAGTAGTTAATACTTTATGGTTCATCTGTAAGTTAAAATGCTTTTCGTAACCAGCAAAAAAAAAAAAAAAAAAAAAAAAAGTTAAAATCTGAAACCTAAAGGTAACTCTCAGGACTCTATCAGAACAAAACACCTTCAAGAAGTGAATAAGGACCTGCAATAAGATAATGAATATTGAAAAGATACCCAGAGCTGTTTAACGATTAGAGATCTCCAAATGAGTAGAGGAACATGACAAAGTGAGGCTTGTGTATCAGAAGACATCAAGAGAGGAAAAGGATAACGTACGTGTTGGGAGTATCAAGTCCTCTATCTGATAATGGGCTAATGTGAAAAGCATGTAAAGATCTCTCCCAGAAATAAAATGGTTAGCAAGCCAACTCAGATACAGGAAGGGAGCTTCAGGAGACATTTACTGACAAAGATCTACAACACAGATGAAAACCACAGTGAGGCTCGGTCTGCTAGCTTGCACAGGTAATCTGAGCACTGGGCGCATGGAGGCAGAGGGATCGCCATGAGTTCAAGGCCAGCCTGGAATATGAGTGTGTAAAAACAAACAAACAAATGAGACACCACTTTACTCCTATGGGCTGTTTACTAAGACATAGTAGCGTGCTGTGCGCTGGTAGATGTGGGAACACGGGGTGCTGCAGAGGATGTGGTGGCTTGGCAGCTCCCTAGAGAGCCAAACACACAACTGCCAGGTTCTCAGAGACACTCACAAAAGCACTCCTACCAGCACTGTGCACACAGTCCAAAAGTGGAACCAACCCACAGCCTGTGAGCGATGATGGGTGAACAAACAAACAGCTATGCCCACTTGCAAGGGAATACCACTCAAGCGCAAAAAGTACTCGTGTTCTTGAAGTACCACATGCTATGCTGTGCGTGAACCTCAAAAACAGGATGCTGCAAGCTCAGTACATCGTCTGCCCTTTATACAGGGCACCCAGGAAGGAGAATCCTGCAGAAGAACACAGGCTGGTAGACAAGAAGGACTGCCTATGGGTGCAAGGCTTTCTTGGAGGGTTTTGAGAAGCTTCTGGAGCACAGAAGCACAACGACGTGGGAGCGCAAGACACTGCTTACAGTGATGCTGTGTGAACCTCACTTCAACGTGTAAAGGGATGACAAGATGATTTAGCTGTCCTTGATCCTAGTTAACACACGGCCTCAGACCCGCCATGACCTCATGTGTGTGGCACCATATGTACACACCTGTCCCACATACGCATTCAGGCAATACACATACACTCCTATAAAATCCCAAGTTGAGATGTGGGCTCTTGGCTCACACGTGAACAGCAGAGCATGTAGGGAGGGAAATTCCACAACGATTGCTGAGATCGGAAATGCGTGTTCCTGGGAGCAGAAGAGATGGCTCCGCAGTTAATGACAGCTGCAGCTCTTACAGAGAAGCAGGTCTGACTCCCAGCTCCCACCTCTCACTCCACTTCTGGGGTATTGCACCCCTCTTCTGACCTCCATAGGCATCAGGCACCCGAGTGGTGCACGCATGTACAAGTAGACAAAACCCATAGACATAAAATTAAAATAAATCTTTAAAACGCATGTTCCTTTAAAGTGCCCCTCAGCTTCACTTACAAGACATAATTCCACACATGTCCTAAGGTTCCCAGCAATACATGCCCACTGGTGTTTTATTTGTTTGCAAAGTGAAATTTATTACATCTATATTTTACATCCCAACTGCAGTTTCCTCTCTCTCTCTCTCTCTCTCTCTCTCTCTCTCTCTCTCTCTCTCTCTCTCCTCCCAGCACCCCTCCCCCACCTGCCACCTCCCCTCAATCTGGCAATGTGTGTTATCGGTCTCTAATTGCCCTTGAACACTTTTTCCACCACCCATGAATTCCACAGACATGATTTGTGCCAACAACTGCACGAGTAATAAAAATGTACACGTCTATTAATTTGCACTATGATGGATAGTGTGTGACTCCACAGAGTGGATACAAGAAAGTCCAGCCACTCGCGTGCTCCCCTGCTCAGACTTCAGCAGGGCTGGCCTGTAGCCCCTCAAACTTGCCAGCTCTAGCTGTTGACAGGTAGCTGAGCATCTCTCCAGCTCTGTTCTCTCATCTGAAAAATGGGATGATTGACGCACCTGCCTCAGAGGGTTATCGAGAGAAGCAGCGAGTCCTTTCAGATAAAGCACTTAACATCAGAGCTGGCGTGCCTTAAGCACCTGCAAATTCGGGGTGTTATTAGCTGCTCAGCGGTTGACATTTGGAAAGGAGAAGTAGATAATTGAAATTTTCCTGTAATTCAGAGCAAGGAGCGCTGCGCAGCTGTTGGTACGGGAACCGTAGGGGGCGAAAAGCACAGGATGGGTACACTTAGCCGCCACCACTCTGACCTTACCGTAGCTGGAAATCAACCCATCCCCTGAGACCAAGTCAAAGGCTCACCACTGAGACTGAAAGCTAATATGTTTTCCCCCCGGTGGTCAGATTCATCTCCGGCACACCCCTGCTATCTCCATTAACACGTATGCTTACCAGTTCCCCGTGTTTGGTCCCTGGAAAATAAACTGTTGGAAAGGAAAATCAATTTTCATTAGCAGTGCCATTACTTTCAGGAAAATCCTTTCTCAAATAAAAGTAGAAAGAACACTCTGAAAACTGGTATCAACTTGACCTTCCTTGAAGGACTCAGTATGCTGCTGACTGGAGCCTCCTGATTGTCACCTTACAGAGACCATCTACCAGGAAGACAAGGAGACAAGTCACCAGCAAGGGGGTGCCTCAGATATGAAAGGTGGGCATCTGGGCCTACAGCAAACTGGACAGGCCCTTGACTAGGGGTGGCGTTTCTCAATTCAGCTGACTCGGCTCAATTCAGCAAAAATCCAGGGATTTCAAATCGTCTAGTTTTTAAAGAGAAATTCTCTTGGGGCTGGGGAGATTGCACAATGGTTACCAGAGCATTTGTTGCTCTTGCTGAGGACCTAGGTTTTGTTCCCCGCAGTTTCGATGGGGCTCACCACCATCTGTAATTTCAGTTCTAGGGGATCCAGTACCCAATTCTGACCTCCACAAGTACCACAATTCTGACCAGGCACACATGTGATACACATACATACATACACGCAGGCAAAACGCTCAGACACATTAAATAATTATAAATCTAAAACAAAATGTTAAAAAATCCTCAATCTGGATATTTTGAGAAACCTTCCAGGTTTAAAATATTTTCAACAAATCCACAGCAATTGTCAAGAAGTCTCTAAGCTCAGTTAAATACTTCTGGCCCTGGAGGTGCCGCGTGGTGACTTCGCAGGTTTGAAATGATGCATGGCTCTGTGTATCTTGGGAAAACCATCAGCTGTGACTTTGAATCAGGCCCAGCCCATGCTGCAATGGGAAGTGTCTTCCCTACCTTTGATACCTGCCTGTCCTCCTTACCTCAAGGTAGTCATAGGCACCTCCCCCTGACGAGGGTCAACCCGTAAAAACACATCAACTCATCGGAAATATCCCGAATGACACATTCTCCAGCCAGGAGGCCCATGCGAGAGAGTGCTTTTCCTTTCTGCTAAAACACACTGCAGAGCGTGTGACACCCAGAGTCTCTATGTGATCACTGGAGCTCTTGGAAAGATTATCTGAAGTGGGATAAAGAATAATGGTGTCAGGTGGAAGGGAACTATAAAGCGACCAGACAATGCCAGGACAGCATTGATTTTCCCTAAGTGAGGCCAGTGAATAATTGCATAATTCACACTTGAGAGAGTTACTCTGAAACCCATTCCATCCCAGTGGCGTGGTGACTCTGCCTGGCCTATCGATCTCCACCAGGCACCACCAGTGGGGCGGGGAACTATGCACATCTGGTTATTTTCCTTTTTGGTCGGCGCAGATGTGTGGTAAAGGATGCTAAAGCCAACTCCTAAGATGGATTTCTTATCCCTGGAGTGGGCACTGTGTTTTTTAAGCATGACCATCATTTCTAAAATAAATAGATGTTGATCCATGAAAATTAAGAAAACCCCTTGCCTAAGAGGCTGTGCCTAACACTCCACTCCTGTGCCAGGGAACCAGTTACACATTTGCTCTGTCCCTTATCTCTCCATCCCTCTAATTGTCTCTTCCCTAATGGCAGATTTCTCTCCTGGAGAACTCCTAGCAGAGGTAAAACTGAATTTAGTTGGCTCTCCTTGCTGTGAGTGTCAATCTGTGGACCCAATAGATCTCAGAATACAAATATGTGGTAAAAAATAATAATGATAACTGCTAACCATGAATAGTCTTTCTTGGGACTGTTCCCACACAAAGCATGGTATCAAGTGCTCACAGACCTTTGTCGGCACACGTTGTATCAAGTACAACGTGTTTGGGCTACAGGCAAATGCTTCGCCTATTTCTGTTAGGGACTTGAGCATTATGGACATGGACAGCCTCATTACCATGAGTGGGAGGGGAATGCAAGGTGAAACCGGGAGAAAAAAAAAAAACAAAACCTCCCTTTCATTGCAATTCAGTGTGCAAAATAAAGAGGCCATGACTGGTATCCCATAACCCTACTCCTCTTGATCAATAAGTCTTCTATAATCATACTTAATGCTTATTACTCACTTTGTGTTATGTTAAAAAAAAAAGCATACTTGGGACATGAAAACATGAAACTTCACATTTAAGAGTCATGGTAAAGAAACTTTTACAAATTATTTGCTTATTCTGACCAATTATGTTACAGCCATTTAAAGCTCAATTCTATCTATTGCCCAAGATTCCAAGACAGTTGTGAAACTTGGAGGCAGGAGCTCACACAACATTTAAATAAAATTCTCACCTTATTGATCCCTCTCCACGTCTCCCATTGGCAAGTCCATTCTTTGAAAACCCTAAGATTTTTGAGGATGACCCAACATCACTGTGCAGTACTCTCCCTCTGCCCTCCAGGGTGGAAGGCAGGAAGATGCGGTTGGTAACTGCCTTAGGATGGAGTGGTTCGGGGGAGTCCATGAGAATTACAGAACCAGTAAGATCTGACTGGTGAGCCAAATGGCTGTGTTGCCAGTGTGCCTTGGTTATCCATCTTGTCCCTGTGGCCAAATACCTGATAAGAAGCAACTTTAAGGGAAAAGTTTTGTTTTGGTTTGTGGTTTGAGGGTACAGCCATTATGGAAAGGATGACATAATGGCAGAGGCAGCTCGTGGCTGTGGACATGGGTGTGTGAGGCTGCTTCCTCCACCTGGGTAAATCAAGAAACACAGAAGAGAAAAGGAGGCCAAGCTATGAGCTTTACGTCCTGCCATTCAAGACACCCACATTCTCCAGCTAAAATCCAGCTTCCAAAACAGTACCACTAAGTACCACCATTAAATGCTCCAAAGCATGAGGCTGTAAAGGGCATTTCATATCCAAATCATGCCACACGTCTATGTTCATATGTGAAAAGTCACTGGGCTTTCTGTGCTGGGTTCCCATTCCTCTTAAATAAGAGAGCATGTTTCAAAAAAGTCTATTTAACAAATGCATCAAAGAAAGAGAAAAATAAGAGCCTTAAAAGACATCTTTTTAAAGGCCCAAGAGGGCTCTAATAACTCAAGTCATTGCTTTGGGCTCCTAGAGATAGAAAGGCATGTTTTTTTATTCCCTACTAAATACAATTACTGCTTCACATGTTATATATATGATATATGTGTGTTATATATACTGTATATAATATATAATATACATATAAGAGATAATATAACGTATATGTGCTTGTTTGCACAAGAAGATTCAAAAAGAGAGAAGAAAGTTGTTGAGCTAGAGGACCCATGGACTGTCACAGTGATAAAGTCCCTGGTTTTCCCTTTTGTGCCCTGTAACTCAGACCTGGAGATGCACAAATAGTAGCCTTAAAATGCTGAAGAGTGAAGATTATTTTCAAAGTCTCCCAACGCCTGTTCTTTATCCCAGTGATCAAAAGAGTCACACCAACTAGTCAGGAACTTTGGAATGACTTGTCCATCTCTACTACCCTGGAGGATGAAGCTGTCTCATGCTTATACCACTAGCGGCATGGTATAGCAGAAAGTAAGTCCTATCAGAGAACCAGAACATTCACCCCTGCCAGCAATGTGGCTGCCCCAAGCAGGTGTGAAGAGCACTCGAGGAGCATGGACTGCCACTGTCACTAGGCATGACTGAGGAACCCCTCTCCTCCCCTCTGAGGTGATACCCAAGGAGATCATATAGAGATTTAAGACTTTCACACGTGTTAGAAGTAACAAGGCCACCCCACTACAGTGTCGTGGAAATATGCGCTATAGCAACAAGCTATTCCAGCTAGGGGAGGTCCAACACACAGCCAGGAACAACAGAACCCAAGTGGAATGCCTAGACTTCTACTTGCCCCTGACAGATATAAGGAAGCACTCTACTTTTCAGACAAAAATAATGTCAAAAGAAGTCAATTTCAGAAAGGGGGTGGTTAAATAAGACAACAGTCCATACCAAGATGAAAATACCCAGCTTTTAATTGAAAAACTCAGTTGTCCTTACAAGAACCAATCTCAAACTAAAGGGGAAAAAAAGTTGATAGATGCCAGCCAGTATGGATGTAAAAAGTATGTGGGAATTAGCTGAAATTTTGTCACAGTCTACATGATAAAAACATTCTGACAATCAGTACCAAGCACACTTGAAGCAAGTGGGAAAGAGGCTTAGTAAGGAAATAGAAAGTCCTATCAAAGAAACTGAACAACAAGAAGAACAAAGGAAAACATTCGAATCCAAAGATACAATAATGAAACCAAAAGCTCAGAGTCGAGAGAACACAGAAAAGAGTTGGTAATCCAGAATATAGAACAATTTGGAATTACCCAAACGGAACAACAGAAAGGGGGAAAAATCAAAAACAAAGTTAAACAATGTTTCAAGCCTATGAGAGTCTAATAAAAGATCTAATACACATAATAGTGTTGTCCTAGGAGATGGAAAGGTGAGGAAAACTACTTAAAGAAATAAAGGCTGGAAACATATCAAATTTCACATGAAACATAAATCTACAGATCTCAGAATATGAACATGTGAAAAAGCTCTTTGGGGGGAAATAAAATTTGGGGGGAAATATAATGATAATAAAGCAAAGAAAAATAAAACTACAGCAAAAGCATCATAATTAAACTTCTGAATGGTAAAGACAAATATATATATATATATATATATATATATATATATATATAAAAGGCAGTAGGTGAAAATGTGTCTCACCTATGGGGGAAATTCACTTTTATGTCAGTGAATTCTGACCAAAAGTCCTAGCAACCATAAGGAAACATGAGTTTTCCAAAGAAAAATATTATCAAATCCAGACTTTTGAACTCAATAAAAATATCATTCAGAAATTAAAATGGTATCAAGATATTATTATAAGAGAAAGAAGTAAAACTAAATTTGTGGCCGTCAGACTAACCCTAAGAGAAGGGAATGGAAGGGCAGGTGACAGCAAGAACTAAACACTCTAGAAAGGGAGAGAAAGCACAATTGACCCAAGTGTCAGTCTTACTGAAGACAATGGTCCCTTTCTCCTCTTGACTTCTGTAAATTATGCTTGACAAAAAAAAAAAAAAAATGCTATTTTATAAGGTTTAAATGTGTAAGATGATGGCATCCATATGTGTATATTGACACCTAGAATAATCATTCATTCATAAAGCTATATAAAACAATTCAAGCACACATAAGGTATAGGGTATAGTGATATTATTTTAAAATGTTAAAGTACCTGACTTGAATGAAAATTTAAAAATAGGTTTGGCAAAAGTGAATCAGTGGTTCAGAGTGTTTGCTGCCAACCCAAGAATCTGTATGTAGTTCTCAACACACATGTCAGGTGTCTCACAACCACTTGTAACTCTAACTCTGGATATCCTATACTTCTGGCATCTTCAGGCATATATACTCACATGTGTATACACTCTTCCCCACATACAAACACACAAGTATACACATATTTTAAAATAAAATAATAAAGCTTTAAAGTAAAACAAGTTAAAAACAGAGAGAAGAGAAAAGATATTTGACTTAAACCCTTATTGAGCAATAATTATATATAAGTAGTCTAAATGCACATATTAAAGTTAGAATTTGGCAGAATGTAGTACAAAGAGTAATCCAACTATTGCTGCCTACAAGAAACTCATTTTGATTTTAAAAACAGCTGGTATTTTGAAGAGCTGCTATTTTGAATATAACAATAAAATCGACAAGTTTCTAAACAATAGAGAAGAAAAAGAAACAAGATTGTCAAAACCAGTAACACAGTGTAGTACACTCACAGACCCAACAAATGTTAGAAAGGCAATTAGAGAATGCTATAGACAATCCTACAAACATGCAGCATACCTACAGACTCAACAGACGCTACAAAGAGAAAAAAACTAGAAAACATCACAAATTACCATTACTCACTCAATGTCAAATACATAATTGACTACCCTTACAGATATCCAAGGAATTTAAAAGCTCATAATTTAAAACTCCTTTAAACAAATATCTCCATGCCCAGGAGAAAATTCTTCCAAACGTTAAAAAAAAAAAAAAAATCTTAACACCAGTTCTACATAATTCCAACAAAACAGTAGAAGACACCTCTCCATTTTCTTAATCTACTAGCATTACTCTGAAACACCCTAACCAGAAAGATGCCTAAGACAGAATCTACAACCCAGTCTCTGATGAATACAGCAAAGTCTCTTCAGAAATTGTTAGCAAATGGAAGTAATATGTTAAAAGACATTTGTGACCAAGTTGGGCTTATAAGAGAAACACAGGCTATTAGTCCATATTAAAAAGTCAGTGTAACCTACTATAGTTAAGGCTAAAAAAAAGCCATATTATCCAATCAATAAAAAAACATTTCACAAATTAAATGTGCCCTTGCAAAAACTGTATTATCAGAAAAATCTTCAAAGTGCTTAAAACAGCATATGAGTAACATTATATATAATGAAAGACTGAACATTTCCTGATCAGGAATAAAGAGTGTCTTCTTTCTACCATTCTTAAAGGGTACAGCCACACTCAGTGGCTGGCTCTTTGATCATCTAGCCCTGGGGCATGCAGCCTTGCCAGGCCACAGAGGAAAAATGATGCAGCCAGCATTGATGAGATCTGATGAGCTAGGGTCAGATAGAAGGGGAGAAGGTCCTCCCCTACCAGGGGACTAGGAAAAGGGCATAGGGGAAGAAGAGGGAGGGTGGATGTGACTGGGAGGAGATGAGGAAGGGGGCTACAGTAGGGATACAAAGCAAATAAATTGTAATAAATATATATATAAATTAAATTAAATTAAAAATAAAAGGGATAGCTAATGTAATCTATAGCTGTATATATGTGCACTTAAAACATATGGCCTATATGAGCATTTTGTATATTGATATCAATGTATTTTTGTATATGTATACATGTACGTGTGACACAAGCATATATTGAACATACTTAATGCCACCAGTCCAATAGCATTTTCCAACAGCTAAGTATACGTAACTGCATCTGACAGTGGAAATGGAGAGAGAAAAAAGGAACTATACTGAAATCAGCTTGGTTTAGTTCACAAAATGCTTATTGAACTTACTGAGTGCATTTACCTGTTATTGCAGAATGGATGTGGAATCTTCAAAGACTTTTAGTCATTTTCATACAGGCACACACAAAAATATGACAAACATATAGGTATAAAAAAGCATATAATAAATATTTGATTTACAACCATATATAAAGATAGATAATATGGGAATTTCTCACTAATGTAATGGGGCAAGAAGACAAAAAGAATGTATCTTGAAAACTAAATACAGCTAAGGATGTGACTCAGTGATGGGATGCATACATATAAGTCCTTGTTTTGATCCCCAGCACAGAAAGGGAGGGAGGGAGAGAGGAAGAAGAGCTCCCTACCTTAACACATCATGACTTTCCACAAACTCACAGATATTTTCCAGAACTAATGCATGAATTCAATAATGTTGTAAGACACAAATAAACATACAAAAACTAATTCTATTTTGATACATTGGAAAGAACGCAAAGCCAAAAACATTCAATAGCATTTACAGTTGCTCAAAAGAATATAATACTTCAGTCTAAATCTAATAAAATATATAAAGTGTGTGTGTTGAAAATTATGCTCCTAGATACTCCTCTCATAGAAATAAAGACATGAATGCACAAAAGGCCTGTGTCTGAGTGTTTACAGCAGCTTAATTTGCAATGGCAGAAAGCTTGAAGTAATCCAGATATCATGCACTGTGTGAACAGACAAACTGTGGTACCTCCAATTGTGGAATCCACTCTGCAATAAACAAGAAACAGCATCATGATGTAACTGAACCATGGCCCAGATGAATTCCTGAACAATAATGCTGGGTGCAGAAGCTACTCCCAGATGCTGTGGGCTCTATGATTTCACCCTTCTCATATTCTTAACATGGAGAACAGATGGGTGTTCATCTGGGGTTAGGGACCTAGGAACAAGAGGAGGGAATTATAAGGACAACAGGAGGGGGTTCTAGCTCTGATGAGAATAGTCTGCCCTGACTATCTTCATGACCATAGGCAGGTTATGAAACTGTGCTGTCTCTTTGTAAGATAAAACGGTTGTGGTAGATAAAACAGTACATGGGATCTATGTGTTGCAGTTGTTAAAATTGCGTGTGAGCCAACTCTGGTCTTAAATGTTTAAACAGTTTAATTAAAACAAGTTCCAATGCCACTACATCCTTCAACCAGAATTAATATGGCTTTCCCTCTGTGCTTTTTCCTCGGGCATCAGGTTGAGGCTGGAAAACGGAAAATGAGTCAGCCTTAGAACCAAGTCATTTGAGGCTTAAATCTTCACTCTTTATATACTATGTAAAATGTAAAATGTAGAGTGTCCCATCATTCCTTGGAAAAGAGAAATAAATACATCTTCAAAAAATTACCACTAGGTTAGAGAGAATATTTGAAAAGAGTGGATGGGGGCCTGAAGAATAACAAATGCTTAGTAACAAGGAACAACAAAACCACCTCCATGTGGACCACCTCTCCTGGTACCATAGATGATGGTATTTAAGTTCCTCTATACAGGGTTGGAAGTTTGTTTGAGCAATGTTCTTGGATCTATTCAGCCATTTTTCTTCTAAGACAGTCTTTCACATGCTAGCTGTCTCAGAAATATGCGCTGGAATAAGTTCATGGTATAACATACCATGTGAGGTAGATATTGGTAAAAAAAAAAATTTTCAGGCAGAAAAACTAAGAATTAATGAATATAATGAAAATGACTTTGTCAAACGAAATATGCTGTATCTCAGCAAACAAAAAAAAAAGTTAAGATTCTGGCACATAGCACAGTTACTCGAAGTTCACGTCTGAAGCTACCAACTACAGTGGTGGTCATTTTATATGATGTCTCAAAAAGAGAGTCACAGTAGGGAGCAGGTCACAGGATATCCTGATTTCCTTTCTGCTGCTGTGATAAAATACCCTTATTACTAAGGAGAGCTGTAGGCATGTATATTTTTTAAACTCTTTTAATTGGTGGTTTTCCTTAACCACCTCTACCTCCCTTCCAAACCTGCAGGCCTAGGTAGGAGAGAAAGAAGGTTTGAAGAGAAAATGGATGTAAACCTCTTTAAACTTAGTTCCATCTGGTTAGAATCATTGGGTTCTTTGGGGAAATGCCAATCGTAGTTGTCAGGATATCTAGTAGTCCAGCAATAGCAAACATCAAACACAGCAGGATGAACAAGCAGCCTTCTTCCTCCTCTGTCCTTCTCTTGGAAGCCCCTTCCTCTCTGGGCTCTGGTATTTATACTCTGCCAGAGCCCTCAGAATTCCACTAACTCCAGCTAGCAAACACTGCACCCTTCTTTCATATACAACACTTGCTATTAGAACAATTATGTAACATAACTGAGTTTTTAAAGAAACCAAAACTTCCACTATAGAGAGCCATGTTGTCTTGCTGCATATGAACTTGAAGAGGTCTGCAGATCAGGGAGGAAGGCAGCTCTGTGTCCTTGTGTTATTGATAGCAATGCTAATATCTGATGGATGGATGGATAGATAGATAGATAGATAGATAGATAGATAGATAGATAGATAGATAATTCCTAACTATACCCTGTCCAGTTCATACCTGTCCAGTTCATATAACATTACTTGTATGGGAAGCTTCAGGTCTATCTGCTTGGAAGAACTCTTAGACATGTTCCTTTGTTCATGAGATCCTTGACAGCAAAGGTCTCCATCTCTTTAACACACTGCTATTTTTCCAGTGCCTAGAAACACAGCCGATATTCAAATATTCATTAGATTTGTGGAGAGTTTGTCTTTGCTCTCCCCAAATTCTGAGGGTTACTGGGTGCAGCAATAATGAGATCCATATTTGTCTCTTTCTTCTATAATGGCCCAGCATCTCCTTATGACCACCACATCTGAGCAAACACCATGTAGAAATGAGCATGATCAGTCAAGAACATCTTCCTGGCTGCAGAGGAGCACTTGGGAAGTGGTTGTCATCGCAGTGTCCCTCTGTAGAGGTGGAGCCCAGCTGCAACTGCCAAGCTGTTATGCCCTGATGGCTGTTCTTCAGGGTACACACTCAGCAGTGATCTCTCTTTGAAAAATACTAGGAGAAAGGAAAGAGGGAGGGACAGAGAGAGGAAGGAGTGATAGATAATGATGATGAAGATATATAGATGATAGGAGAGAGAGACTAGGTCTAGTGTGATCTGAGGCCAGAACGAGCCAGAGCTGGAAACCACGGCTGGTAAGACATTCCTTGAAAATGTGAAGCCATCCCATTGCTCTGCAGTCTGAAGATGCTTAACCTTAGCCTCTTCCTCTCTGCTGGTCACACAACTCATAGCTTGACAAGAAGTGTGGCAGCCGTGTGCCTCAGCAGAGACCAGGGATGAAGGAGAAAGACTTGTTCCTTCTACATCATCAGGATACCTTACTCAGTCTCTCTAAGCGTCTGTTTCCTTGTGTGTATGATGGAGATAAACTCAGAATCAATATTTTAAATAAATTAATTCATTTGTTCATTCGTTCATTTACTGGCGGAGGACACACTAATGCCATGGTGCACATGCAGGACTTTCAGGAGTCAGTTCTCTCCTTCCACTTGTGTGTCCCAGGGATTGAATTTAGGTCATCAGGCTTGGCAGCCAAGGCCTTTACCCACTGAAGCTTGCCAGCCCTAATCCCTATATTTTCAAGTAACTGTGAGAATTAAATAACAAGCTGGGTATGATGGCACACACCTCTAATCCCAGAACTCAATGAGGCAGAGGCAGGTGGGGATCGCTGTGAGTTCAAGGCCAGCCTGGTCTACACAAATGAGTCCAGGACAGCCAAAGCTATACAAAGCTATGTCTTGAAAAAACTGAAACAATAATTAACAATAATAACAACAACAACAACGGAAAACACATAAGACAGTTAGCATACCATCACAGCACGGTGGGTAGAAGCAGATATTTTCAATCAATTGTTGTGGGTCAAATGGACATCTGCCTGGGAGGTGGGAGGAAACCTTTGACCCTGCCTCATGCAATCAACACAAATCAATTCCAGAGCATGATAGACCCACAGAAGAAAGGTCAGACAGATACTTTCAGGAAAAAAAAAAAAACACCTGGAAAATATTGTCATCACTTTAGGAGAAAGATATAATATATATATGAATACAAAAGAAAGCTTTAGCCTTAAAAGATAAATTGGACTTCAGAAAAAATGAAAACCATATACATCAAAAGACACCATTAAGAAAAGAAAATTCAAGCCATAGACAGAGAAAGGGTATCCACAATACATATATCTCTAGCAGTGAATATCTTAAGAATGCCTGCAGATAAATAAGCAAAGGATAGAATGCATAGCTTTAAAGCCTGGCTAAAGGTTTCAGCGAGATACCTAGCATGCAGAGTAACGAATGCTGAGCACTGCCACTCACCTGTGTAACTAGAGCAAAGAAACAGAGCAGAAGAACTCAGATTAAGGTATTGGACAGTGTCCAGTTTTAGAGAGAATGAGGGCGACTCCATCTCTCCATTGCTGCAACTGAAGAAGTATCTGTAAGGCAGCCTCTTTGGGGTAGTGCCAGGGGCATTGCTTATCCACACAGCAATGCCCCCCATGCCCACTCTAGGATCAGTCATCCCACTTCCAGGCATACATCCAAGAGAAGTGGATTAGCGTGTCTCGGGAGATACACTCAGGAATGCTTGGAGCAGCTTTGTTCATCACATCCAAAGTGTGGAAATAAGCCAAATACTGGCCAACAGTAGAACAGAAAGGGGCGGTAGACAGACAGACAGACAGACATATGGTAGGTAGGTAGGTAGATAGATAGATAGATAGATCAATAGATAAGAATTAGATGCAGATATAGACTCATGCAATAGACTATCATACCTCATCAACAAGAAAACTAGAGCACAGATCCACACTACAACAAGGTTAAACCTTGGACATTGTGTAAAGCAAATTCCAGTGCCAGAGCATGTGTTACATTATTTTGGCTCCATCAAGTTCAAGAGGCAAAGGTGATGTAGTGTCATAGTAAAAAGAACAGGGCAACCTTGGTAATAATGTGCTAAGAAAGGACATAAAGGAGCGGAGACCACTGTGCATATTCATTCTCGACCTTGGTGGTTGCTATGGGGTGTGTACGTGTGTGTGTGTGTACATTTGTATATGCATCAAGCATATCGCAATATCTCATTACACGTAAGAGTCCATTAAGTGCTAGGCAAGACATTCAGTGATCACAGAGAAAGTTAGTGATCCATCATTTCTATTAATTTTGTCATCACAATGATGGATTCCTCTTCCAGTACATTCCCCACTACCAATTTTCCCCAGTAATGCTGCAGAGACAACACAATGCTTTTTAAGGTAAAGATCACTTCTGTTTTTCCCTTTGCCTCAGAAAATGTGTATGAAAGCCAAAGACACTTTTATTTCAAATGACTTCTACCACTGATCATACCTGTGTTAGATATTCTATAGAATGTGTGATGCAGTCAAACCAGTGTCAAACTGGGAGGAAAAGACATAAGAATGGTAGATAATCAGAAGACAACCTAGGCATTTGCCTCACTCAAGAATGTTTAAGCTGTTCAAAAGTTTCCCTGCACATCTCATGACCTGGGGGAAGGCAATATGAGCGTGACACATACAAAAGTTGCTGTTTCTCTGAAGATGGGTCATGTGTGTATTACAGGAAGGGTTTCATATTAGAGCCAGGCAATTGAACAAGGAAGGCTGGGGCAGCCAGGGAGTTGGTCCTACCTGACTCCTCAGTGCTTCGTCCCTCACTCAATCACAATTTGACTTTGCCCATTTATGAAATGGATGGATGGGGCTGAGAGGGATGTAGAACGAGCAGGGGCAGTAAATATAACGCCAAGTGTAGTGGCATCCAAGCACCAAATCCAGAAGAGAAAATGAACTGGGAAGCCAGGCACAGTGACACACACTGTGATTCCAGCATTTGGGAGGCTGTTGAAATAGGATTTTCATGCGTTCAAAGGCCAACCCGGGCCACAGAGTGAGACTGTTTCTAAAAAGAAACAAACAAACAAGCAATGGAGGGAAGGAGGTAGGGAGGTAAAAAAGGAGAGATGGAGGGAAGAGAAAGAAGTGGGGAACTGGGAGAAGTGATTTACCTATACTTTCACATGTAGTTAAAAATGAAGCTGATGGATAGCAGCAGGATAGCTAGCTCAGTGGGTAAAAGCACTTGCTGCCAAGACTGAGGACCCGATCAAGCCTCAAAGCCCCAGTTTTTATGAAAGAAGAGGAAATGAAACTCCTACAAGTTGTCCTAAGGCCTGTGAATGTGTGTAATGGCACACACACACACACACACACCAATTTAAAGGGAGGATGGGAGGGCAAGAATAAATGGGACCTGAGATTCCACAAATGGAACCGTTTTGTAATGCCTTCAAGTCCCTTCAAGTTCAAAATAGAGCCTAGACACTTCCTCTGCATCGTTATCAAACCTGGACATTTGTGGACGCTTTCCTAGCTGCAAACTCAAGAAATGATCCTTGAAATTATATTACCAAGAGAAATTTTCCTTCATTGCTTATTTTGATATAATTTCAATAAATGTATAGAATGTGAAATTATTTCCTCATTTCATCCCAGTTCTGAAAATGAAATTCAATTTATGAGCCAGGCTGTGAAACTCCAGCCGAGCACAGCCCCAACGCTCCGCTCCAGCAGCCTATCGCTAGCTGGAGGCCCAGGCTTCTGAGAGAGGGAACAGGTAACCCTTTAGGGCTGGGATGATCTTCAAGTTCATTCTCAGAGGGTGGGAGTCAGGATCCTCAGTCACTAGTGGTGACCTATGAGGTCTAAAAAGAAGGAATTGGGAAGGTGAAAACCCATGAGCAACTCTACACACCCCACTGTGACCCTAAACAACCCAAGGGGGACCCACAACCCTAAGCCCACGTGGGGGCCCCTACGGGGCTCTACACAGAGAAGAGGGCCACTTGTAGGAAATATGATCACATGAGCATCAGGTGGTGAAACTGTTATGACATTTTTTTTTTAAATCAGTTGGGCTTGTTGACAGAGGCTTATAATCCTAGCAACTCGGGAGACTGAGGCAGGGAGATGGAGAATTCAAAGCCTACCTGGGCTACAGAGTGAACCCAAGGCTCCTCTGGGCAACTTAGCAAGATCCTGTCTCATCATAAAAAGCAAAAAGGAGTGCTAGTGGTGAAAGGCTTGCCTGGCAAACAGGAGGCTCTAGGGATCTCTGATACAAAATGAAATGAAATCATGCAATATTTAAGACATGCGGTAGTATAATGCATACTGAAGTGTGCAGGCACCCCCACCCAGCCTGAGCAAAAGGTGTTACCAAAATATGAATAGCTGATCCTTTCCCTGGTCATTTCCTCCCAAGAAAACCCCCGTCCTGAATTCATGTTTATGCTTCTTAGCCATACCAGGCATCACCCAGCCTGTTGGTAAGATTACCGATGCTCTGTGGCATCCTGTTAGGCTGCCCTTTTGCTGCTCAGTGCTTTGGGATTCATCCAGGGTAACTCTTTGAGCTGTAGTCAATTCCTTTTCACTACTCAGGACACCTCTTTCTGATTCGCTCTCTCTCTCTCTTTTTTTTCCTTCTCTCTTTGTTTCCAGTTTGTAAATTGTCTATATATAAGGCAGGTGCTTGAAAGAGGGGGGTCATCATGCACACAAGCCTTCTCTCCTCTCCACCCCTTCTAGTGTTGAGGCAGAAACCTAGGAAGGAGACTGGTGAAATGGTTCTGGGGATAAAGGTGCTTGAAGCCTCTTCTGGTACTCTGAAAGGCACATATGGTAGGAAGAGAGAACTCACTCCCGGGAGTTACCCTCTGACCTCCCACATAAACACATACATACATAGTTTTGTTGTTGTTTTAAAGAAACTTTGGAGAAACTAGGGCTGTAGCTGAGTAGTAGAATCTTGCCTAGTGTACACAGATCCTCATTCAACGCCCAGCACCACAAGAAAACAGAACAAACCACATGAGCATCCTAGGTAATGTGGCTCATCCTTGTAGTCCCAGCCTCAGAAGTCTGAGGCAGAACAGTCACAAGTCCAAAGCCAGACTGAGGTCTATAGAAAGTCCCTGTGTCAAGAAAAGAAAAAGAGCCAGGATCTTTCTTCTCTCTCTATCCCATGTTAGCCCAAGACTAAGGCATCCCTCTCAGCTGTGCCTAGGCATCTGGCTTCCCTCCTCACCCTCATTCTGACATCAGAAGTCCACCCCTCCTCATCTGCCTTGCAGGAATGCACCTATCAGCTGCCTTCTCGTAGTCCTAGTCCATCTTCATCCTAACGACAAATATCCCAAGCCAGGCTGCTGTCACCTCACATTTGTATTACCAGCTCCACACTGGAAAGATGAAACCAGCCTCCAGCCTCAATGGGAGAACGTCTTTCTAAGCCAGAAACATGAACCTTATCTGCTCCCTCTCTCTCCCTTGAAAAATCCTCCTGTGGCTCTCACTACCTTCAAGATGAAATCCAAGCCAGACCCAAAACATGTCATGTAAGACACCTTGTGATCCTATCTCTGCCTACTTGGGCAGGTGCATCCCCTAAGACTTCTCCCCCAGAGAGCTATAAAGCCCTCCAGCCTGGCTGCCTGCCACCACCACCTCCTGATTCTTCTATATCTTCTCTCTTCCTCCATCACCAGCCCAGCCAGTGAGGGCTACTGGTCCCTCAGCCACAGCCAAGTATCCTCAGCAGCCATTTCCTGAGCCTATTCCATACAAAATTGCCAGTCTTCATTGTGAAGTCCATGGATTCAGAATCACCTAGGTGACACAGCACTGAGCATATCTTTAAGGATGTTTTCAGAGAAGATTGAGGAGGGAAGATCCATTCTGAATGTATGGCTCATATTCCATTCACTGGGGTCCTGGACTAAAAGGGGAAAGGAAACTGCCACATAAGTGCTGGCATTCTCCTTTTTCTGTGCTTCCTGTTCCACCAAGATGTGAGGGCTGCCAGTCACACATCCTGCCACCACAAACCTGCCTGTCACCATGCCTTTCCTCTGTAATAATTGGCAATCTTCAACTTTGAACCAAAAGGAGTCCTTGAATTGCTTTGTCTGGTATTTTATAACATTGATAAAAGCAATACTCTATTTGAACCTGGGATGAGGAGCCTACTCCATGGCCCTCAACATCACGTGTGTCACTTATATGACATACGCCCCTGACTGGTACTCACCTGGCCTTTCTTCTCTCCACAAGATAGACAACCAATGGGAAGGGCTGTTCATAAACCTCATATCCCCAGGACCCAGAACAGTTTACCCCTGGCAGTGATGGAGGAAGGCCACCTGGACAATATAAGGGCAGTATGGTACTCGAGACTCTGAAGGGCCCTGACCTCATTGTGTGAATTATTAAGAAAATGGAACTTAGAATATGTGGCTTTTCCACATCACTGAAGTTCACCCCTTGAGCTAGAATACTTACACTTAGTAATTTATATAGAATGGTTTCCTTAAAAAAGAAAGAAAGAAAGAAAGAAAGAAAGAAAAAAGCCTATACTGGCTGAATTGGTCAAACATTCTGTGGCACAGTGGATGAGCTACTATTTCAAAAATTCCTTCCCTGGGGAAGATATGACTGTCTGTCCCACCCCCAAGATCCTAAGGACAAACCGAAGTTCAGTTCCACCACGGTTCTCCCTGGGGACCAATTCATTTCTTGGTATTACTTACAGAGCATGAGTGAGAGGTTACAGACAGTTTGGGTGACCCCAAAGCAGCCATATTGGAAGGTCTGCACCCAGCATGGATGATGGCTTCACCATGATTGTACAGATGAGCTCCTCCCCCTACTCTTCCACAGTCTGTTCTCTGACCCATCACAGACACCATGAGGTCGCATGCAAATCGGGTAGAATTGCATGCAAATGGCTAAGAGGCATGGCCAGATACTGTAAAGGGTCTTATGATCTTTCCCACCCTTCCCTTCTAGTAGTGAATGTCAATGGTCCGCAGGCCCCAACATGCTAGACTCTCAGAAAGAGGCACAGATGGCCATGGCAGTTCGTTGGAGGACAACACTTTACAACAGGTGTTTATAACCTCAGTCTCCCCACTGGCCAATGCCCCACCCTCCCATTTCTCACATTGGAAGGGTCGCTCCTGACTGCTTTCTCCTGGAATGTTAAAGATAAGCATTGAGGAAATTTCCTTTATTTCCTCAGTCCCCATCAGAATCAGCCTCCTCACAGGACTTACAGGTTTGTCCCGTCGGGGCCCATACAGCTTTCTTATCTTTATTAAACTTTCTTCCTTAACATTTTTAGATAGGTGTGACATGCATTTTGATTTCTCTCCACTCCCATGCTGCCAAATCTCCCCCCAACACACACACACACATACACACACACACACACACTCACGTTTTCACATTTTCTTTTGTAGCCTACCAAGGCCATCTGTGTGATCATGGGTTTGAAACTACCCATTCGAGCTTTGTGGGCTTACCACTGGCCTCCTGAGGACAACGATTCTCTCTGTTCCAGAATCTTTCAGCAGCCCATAGTTTGACAAGGAGGATGTCTCTCTTCTGTGGACATGTGGTTTCCTTTTTGTAGATGGCATCCCCTTTTCCCAGTTCATCATTTCCCAGTCAACCATAGGATAAGTGCTTATGCTGGGCCTCTTCGATGAACAAGCTACTATGATACAGGGCTATTCTTACCCTCCCTAATCTTCTTCCCCTCCTGCCTGCTGCCCCAGGCCCAGTCAGAGCCTCTCATAGTAGCTGCTACTAGTTTGTGTTGGACAAAACTAGTGACATCGGAGCAGCTCTGCTGTGTTTAAACAGTACTGGTAGCCTAAACACCAGAGTATGGGCTGGAGAGATGCCTCAGCAGGAAAAGTACTTTCTATGGAAGCGTGAGGTCCTGAGTTTAGATCCCCAGAACTCACTTAAAACCCAGGCATGGTGACATGTACTGTGACTCTACACTAGGGAATGGAGGCAGGTAGATCTGAGGGCTCACGAGCCAAGAAATCCAGCCAAAGCTGCAAGATCCAGGCTCAGGGAGAGATCCTGTTTTGTTGTTGTTGTTTGTTTTGGTTTGGTTTTTGTTTGTTTGTTTGAATAAGTAGACAAGGGATTGAGGAAAATATCTAATGTCAACCTCTGGCCTTCACACGCAAAAGTATACTAATAACACTCATGCACACACATAGACATACACGCATATACATACACAAAACACCAGCAACAGCAAACAAAAACTACAAAAAAAAAAAAAATACAAACCAATCAGCCAAGAGACTTTCCTTGTCCTTAGGGGATTTGGGAACACTTTCTTTTGTTGTCACGGAATATCCAAGTCTAGGACATTCATAAGAGCAGTAACTGATTTGTGCTCAGGGACTGAGGCTGGAGCATCCTAGGGCAGGGTGTAGGTCAGAGCATTGCAATACGTCAGCTTTTGACAAAGGATGAAGGGAACAGACCCACGCTGCTGGAGAAAGCATGGGCCATTGCCTTGTCTCACAGTAGCCTGCTCTCATAGGAGTACAGCCACCTATAAATAGGGGCTCATCAGTGAGAAAGGTAAAGATCCATCCTTGAGGTCCTCCAACACCCCCCCCCAACACATTCCTCTGTGGACAAATACCACCATACTGAGAGTGAACTTTGGGGGGATCCATTCCAGTGGGGCAACTCGGGACACTTTATACGACTTTACCACGAGCTGTTCTGCTCAGTAAGGAAGTCAGGAATGTATTTCTAAGCGCTTGCTAACATTAGTCAAACTCATGCTTGGTGGGAATTCTGCTAGAATCAGACCCTCAGGAGCAAGCTGTATCTCATTATTTATAATGGGTAATGTAAAGTTAGACACCTTGGAGAACTTCACAGCATTTGGCCTTTTAGAATCCTGGTCCTGCCTGGGGATATGGCTCAGTGGTAGAGCACTTGCTTAGAATATGCAAGGCCCTGGGTTCAATCCCCAGCGCTGAAAAGAAAATTTTTTTTTTTTTTTTTAAATTAAGGTCTGAGTCCTTTTCTTATTTGCTCCCATGCCTGCCGGCTGGGGAGGCTACAGGTTTTCAGTGTATACTATTTATTCCTCACAGGCAGAACCTTGTCTCAGTACAGTCGCCCCTTGATTTCCCTGACCCTTTTCAGTTTGTTATTACAGCAAAGGCACGTAGCAAAGAGAATATTTCCCTTTTTTTCTATATGGTTCCAACTGTCGAGAAAAATGCTATTTTTAAAATAAGATAAGTGAGTCTCCCCTGATTTTTACACGGGGACGGTTCCATTAAAGGTGAAGACGCACTGGTGATTAGGGCCTTCATCATTCAATTTCAGCATTTGACTTGCAACAGGGGAAAACTGAAATTAATTTTCCACTTTACCTCATTGGCAACCTATTTTTCACTTTGCTGAAAGTCCAAAGCATGGTGACAAGCAGCAAATAATAAGCTGCCGCCACACTGAGTGCATGGCTGGAGACACACAACCATGAGGCCCTCCCCCACAGCAAACCTTGTTCCCTGGTCCCAGCGGCTATCGGTGCCCGTGGGGGCGGGGCACAGAGCTCAAACAAGAGGCACCTAACTTCATGATCATCACTCAAAGCAAATCCCTTCTGGACTGGCCGAGGTACCAGAGGCACACCCAGTTGGACTTCTCTATCAGGGGTTAGCAGTAAATACTGTCTCAAAGGGTTAGAAGCGGCAGGAGAGGAGACATAACAATATGTAAATAGGTAGGTGTGGCTTGTGAGCATTATGTAAACAGCAGGCTTGGTTGGGGTAGTAGGCAAATAATGGGCGTGGCTTTAGGGTAGTAAGTCAATTGTGACTATAATCAGTGGGTGATAGGCAGGTAGGCGGGTAAGATGCACATAAGTGGGTGGGGCTCATCAGCAACATAAAAATAAGTGCATGTGAGCCTGGGAGGCATATAATTGAGTGGCCATGGCTGAATTCCTCTTAGTGAATTCAATATATTTCATACGCCACATAAAATTAAGTTTCTCTTCTCCAAAACATTTAACCATGCAGAAGAGACGTTCTCACCCTAGAAGTCTCACACATGAGGGAGTCTGACTTCCTAGAACCGTATATGGAAGTCTCAGACATCCCTCAAGCCACCTGGGATAAACTTAACTCCCCTAGGAAATACCAGAAAAAACCAATATGCAGTCCCCACTTCCTGTCATGGACTTTTACTCTGGCCTCCAGCAAAGATTCATTCATCATGGGCTAGAACACATTCTCAGCCTTTCTGACAAAGTCAAGAGCTGAATGGATTAAAAAAAGAAAAAAAAGAAGAAAAGAAAGAAAAGAAAAGAATCTACATGTACACTATAATGTACCAGAACAGCTGGAAAAATAATCCGGAGATGGTCTGGGAGAAGAAAGCTGTGAAAAGTGAACTAGGACTGTCCGGGCTCCCGAGTGAGGGCCCTCGCCCTCTAATTAATCTTAATGGCAGCGTTGCCTGCCTCCACTTGTAGCGTCCTGATGAAAATTCACCTCACATTTCATTCAGGCCCGCACCAGGCTCATACACCTTAGGATACCATAACTCTGTGGTGATGAAATTGCCTACCGGCGAATGGGCTGGGGCTCTGCAGCTTAGAGGCGGGTGTGGGAGTGAAATTGCACTCAATTACATTTTATCACTGCTGCACAAGTTTCAGGCAAATTCATTAAAACTCGCTCCCAGGATCGGGTTGTGGAGCTGTGGAATTTTGGGTAGCCTGGATGACGCCGAGGAAGGGATATTTCTGCTCTCTGTGCCAGGGGAGCCATGATATGTCAGCAGCCTGTTGAGGCTTGGCTCTGACTAAGGATGTCACCTCTTGGCACCACAGCTGCGGTTTGAACAAGGGGCTCTCAGAGGAAGCAAACAGTACTCGCGGTCCACGCAGAGCCAAAGGCAGGAAGGGAGGCCAAGGGAGCAGTAGGCACAGATGCGTGGGTGCTCCAGCCAGCCAGCTCTGTCCCCCATCCCCCTAGATGACCTGCTAAGCACCCATCAACACCTACTGATAGAAGCGCTCCGTGCAGAGAGCAGAGCTGCAGATTTGAAAGTTGAGTGAGGAGGAATTCTCCACCACTGGGAACTGAAGTGGGGACATGAAGGCTAAGACCAATAAGTTCTACTCATGATCAAATAGAAAGTGCTGTGGCCTGACAGCCTCTACTCCAAAGCCTCATGTGTGGCAGCTGAAGAGCTGGCCAGGCAAGCTCCAGGAGAGGTGCTGACTACTTCTGTCTCCTCTGCCCCAGCAGGCCAGGCTGCCCAGAGGAAGCTATAGGCCCAGCAGCTGCTGGCCAGCATTGGTCCACAGGGTTCTGTTGGCACAAGCTAGAAGAATCCTGATGAGATGGCCAAGCAACCCTCCTCTGTCTGCCTATTCCCGCCAGCAGCATCTAACAGCTTCCTGGATCCACAGGGGCTTGCCTGGCCAGCCCCATTCCCACCCATAGCCAGCGTGTGAGTAGAGTCCACAAGCTGGGTCAGCACCCCACTCAGTACACACTACAACTAATACTGTGTACAGTCTTCCTGTACCAAGACTCCAGGGTCTATGAGGAGTGGAGCCTCCTAACTACTAAGGCAATAATAGAAAGCTGCTGTCTGCCTAAAGTCTGAGGTAGGATGGTCTCAGACACACTAGAGAAAGTGTCTACTTTTGCTCAGGGCTGTTGTGCTCTCCAAGGTAGCACTAAGTACCCTTGCTGGAGTGGAGTGCCTTGCCTTCAATGGGCACAAAGCCATGTGTATAAAGCATTCAGTGGTTCTGTCCTTTTCCTGGGAAGGATCCACTGGATTCTGAAGCCACACTTTTCCAAGGATATTGTCTGCAGTGTTATAGATAAAACTGCCACGGCAGCTGTTGGGTGCCCATGGTCCACCTGGGAGCAGGGGGGAGGGGAAAGCATCATATAGTGAAGCCAGCAGAGCCTGGAAGCCCAGCTTTCAGGAACACCCCTCTTTTTTGTGACTTACTGATGCCCATCAGTCCTCCTGTCAATGCAAGACTACATTTGCCCTGTCTATAGGAACTGAGATGCTCAGGGGTTGGGGACCTCACTCTGCCCTGTCACCTTTGTAGTGTCATGCTGTGGCCAGCTCACACAGCCCTTTGAAACAAGTGTATGGCTTCCAACCTCTGAGTTCAAGGGCATTGAGTTGGCATCTGGACACCGGCCATAGTGGAGGGTTTATGGCACAGGAAATGCAAACATCACAAGCCAGAGCAACCACCCCAGGCTGCTTGCTGACATGTGACAGAAAGGCTCAAGGCTCCAGCTCCCTGTGCAAAGGCACGTGAGACAGGGAAGCCCTGCTGTGACTTTCCTAGCTCTCACCTGTGAATGTAAACAGCCAAGTGGAAGGCCAGATGTGAACGGCAGTGAGAAGAGTTGGGCCACCTGAAGCTGTTTCTCTTTCTGTAACAGAGAGACAGGCACTGGGCTCAGGACACATGCCCCTCAAAACACAGCTGTGGGGGATCAGAATATACCACCCCAAAATAGACGATAGTAAATCTCAAGCCAGTTATTCTGAGAAAGCACAAACTCAGGCCTGGCTCTGATAAGCTGACTTTATCGTAAAAGATGTTTTGGTTTTTCCAGACAGAGTTTCTCTGGGTAATAGCCCTGGCTGTCCTGGACTCTCTCTCTGTAGACCAGGCTGGCCTCAAACTGACAGAGATCTGCTTGCCTTTGCTTCCTGAGTGCTGGGATTAAAGAGGTGCATCACCACCACCTAAGAATACTTGAGGACTCTGCAGTTGGGAAGATCTGGACACGAGAGAGGAGCCATTTTGGTATAATTGATCACTGGATGTTGGGCTGCAGAACAAGACAGGTTTCCTTCACCATTCATCTTCCTCCCCTGTCCTCACAGATCATCTCCATCAACCCCAGAAGCTCCAAGCCTCATGTGCTCACAAGGCTCAGCAATACTTCAGTCATCTGAGTCCCATGCTCACGTAGGTAATTAAAACGGGGTTTTCTCTTGTTCATCTGTCTTTTGCCAATTCAATTTGTAGCTCACCCAAAGAGCCCAGAAGGGGAGAAGGAAGCCATTCCCCTCTCCCTAACACAATTGCAGTTGCCTCCTTAGATGATGCCATGGGGATTACATGAGATTATCCACTAGGAAACACGTCGGCCAGCACATGGCATGGAGCCCAGTCTGCATCAGCGACTACGATGAATGAACAGCCTCCTGGATTGCTGCTGAGCAACCTGTGAGCTCCACACAGATGGAATACAGTTCAGGGCATCCTGCATCCGGCTTTGCTTATTTGGTCCTTGGACCAGAGAGGTTGACCACTAAGGCTGAAGGAGAACACCGTTGATTCTTTAACTGACACTTTCCAGGGACAACCCAAATGACAGGTCTCCCACACTCAGTCTATGGACATTTGTGTCCAGGGTACTCTCTGAGCAGCTGAGATGAGGAGTTTAACCCCATCCCCCAAGGCTCCACCCACTAGATGCCAGTGGTCTCCACATCTCCCCAGGCCTCTAGTGGTGATAACCCCAAAATGTCTCCAGATATCACAAAGGTCTCAAACTTGCTCTGTTTATGAACCATCTCCCAAAGCCAGGCACAGTGGTGTATGCCTGTAATCCCAACACTTGGGGGGGGAGGGGGAGGAGAGACAGAGACAAGTATATCTCTGTGAGTTCCAGGCCAGCCTGGTCTATAAAGTATGTTGAGGACAGCCAAGGCTACACAGAAAAAGCCTCTATCTCCCAGACAACTGTTTGCTCAGTGAGCTGTGCCACAGCAGAGCATCTGAGCCATGACCTCAGGGGGCTATAGGTTCTAAAGGCATTTGGAAAAGAGCAAGCCAGAGTGTCACCAGTGCTGTTCTTTCCTGGCTGAGCATTTGGTATTGGTGAGCTTGGTATCCTTAATAGGCAGCTGCTCACCAAACTTGAATGAGTACAGCAAGCCACTTCTGAGGGGGTAACCTTGATCTGGATCCTTATGGTTACCCCTAAAACTCAGCGAGGGTGATCTACCATAAAGCAGCCATAGGGACAGAGCTCTTCAGGATGGCAGCCTCAGTTCATGGCAAGAGCTAACCTCAGGGACTTTCAAGGAGCCAATACCCTAACATTCACGAGACACAGTCTTGTCTGGGCGGAGTGGAGAAAGGTGCTATTCACTTTTGTTCACAGGCTGTAGTCCCCCGAGGGAAATTTTTAAGGTCACATGTCAATAGTAAAGCAGAGTAAGGAGTAATAAAAACCATAATATGTGATATCCATGCTCACCAAGCTTAACACATGTCATTATACCATGAGTGTCAAGTGATAGAGAGGAAAATCAGAGCCTGGGTGTTCCAGATCTCTCCTCAACTGCATGAATCCCCCCCCGCCCAATAAAAGAGCTAATAGCTATGTGGGCAGAGCACACAGCGGGTACACACTAGCACCAATCCTTACCTTTAACTCCACTTCAGTGGACTTCCCGGCCTCCAGGACCATGTGCTCTCCCAGCGCTTGCCTTTGACAGAAGGGAAAGAGGTTGCCTTCAGCAGCCTGGAAACAGTGGCTGACGGAAACCATAGCAACCTCCTGCTTGGTCCTGAGCAGCATGTCTGCTCAGTGCCCTTTGCTCACCTCACCCTCCCTGAGGCACCCATTTAAATATTAAAATCAAGACCCCTTTGTCTTGGCTCAATGATAAGTTTAGGAGTAAGACTCTAGACCAAGCTTGGATTTACATGAATTCAGACACCAATTCATTTGCTGTCAATATCTCTAGCAAGAGAAGATATACTTGTAACCCATGCCATTCTCTGCTGCTACACCAGCCAGCCTCCACCTTAACCAAAGTCTGTAAGAGCTGATGATGGCTCTGTACTTAAGAACAGAAGTCAAGGCTCAACCTCAAGGTCTTGCAAAGCTGGAATCGAGCTGTCAGCTAGAGATGCCTTTTATCTGCAGTTTGAGGTCCCCCTGGACTCTAAGGCTTAGAGGCTCATTCAGGGAGTTAACAGAAAGCATTTAATTCCTTTCGGACATAAATTGGGGGTTACTGTTTTCTTTGGGTCAGTGTTGTTGCGCTTCTCAAGTCCTGTCATATGGCTCTTCCATCTTCACTGACAGCACACAGAACCCTTCACACTAAAGCTCTCTGGTCCTTCCCAGGATTCACCTACCTAGGTCAGGTCCACCAGATAAGGTACCTTTTGATTAAACTTGGCCTGACCAATAAGTCATCTTACTATCACAATAGATAGCATCCATCATGCTCACAGGCTGTGCCCACATTTAAAGGGCATGTACACCAGGCTGTCAGATTCTTAGAATTCTACCTCTAGAGGACAGAAGGAAAAGAAACAGATAGGGACAGGAGTGTTTGAAAACTGAGAGTTGGAGAAGCAAGGGGTTTGGCTGTTCTTATTGGCTTATTTCTCAACAGGAAACAAGTCTAACCACCAAGGAAAGAAAGAGAAAACACACAGGGAAGAAAAGTTAAGATGAAGAAGTTGAATGAGTGAGAGGCTGGGCAGAGAGCAAAATGAGGGAACAGAGCCAGGATGAGTAGGTAGGTGGGGATTGCCTCTGGCATGAGTGATGTAAGAATGATAGCTGCATGGCAGGGTGATGCTATTTCACTCAAGCATGGCTTTGCAAGAAGTGAGTTAAGAAGGTCTGGCAGCAGGAGAGATAGTTCTATCTATAAAGTCCTTGATATGCAAGAAAAAAAAAACCTGTTTTGGGCCTCTGCACCCATGTTCAAAGTAAGGAAGGATGGTTCTCACTTGCAGCCTGAAAGCTGGGGAGATAGAAACAGCTAGATCCTTAAATACAATCAACCAATCAGTCTAACTGTATTGTTGAGCCCCAGGTACTAGTGAGAGATTCTGTCAACAAGAATAAGGTTGATGGCTTCTGAGGAATGACACTTGAGGATTCAGGCTCACCTGTTACCCACATATGAATACACACACACACACACACACACACACACACACGAAAGTCTGGCAGCCGTGGTGGAACCACAGGGGACCAAGGACACTGCTCTAATTCCAAGCATGATTACTGGGGAAAGAGGTTGCTAAGGGACAGATGTGCTGAGTAGGTACAGGTTTATGGATTCCTGGGGCTTAAAGTCAAAGAGACCAAAGTGGCATCTCCTGCTGGGATCCCACATGATGCCACCTTCCTCATGATCTGCCAGACACAGCTTACCCAAAACCAGCGCCAGGCTCTGTATTAAGTTCTGAGTCTGTCCCAAACTGGTCCCCAATTCATACCGGGGGATCCCTAGATCTGGTCTGAGCTAAACAAAGGTCCCAGACAATGCGGGCATAAATCAAGGATGCATCTGTTCAAAACAGTTTTGAAGACACATGAAAGTAAAACTCAAAAAGCAAGCGGGCAGCATGAGCAAACCAAAGGGCGTGTCTTGAGTAAATGACAAGAAAGAGGAGTTCCCAGAGGTGTGACACCTGATCTCACAGAACAACCTGCTGGGCAGCTACGAAGATGGATGGTAATGAGGGCTCTCAGAGCCCTGCCAACCAAAACCATGCTGAAAGCGGTTCTTGTGCTTATCCTCATTAAAACCAACCCTTAGCAGGAGGAAATCAATTTAGAACAAACCCTACCACTCCTGGGCCAGAGAGAAAGCAAGTGTGGGGCTGGGGGTGCAGCCAATGAGCATCCACAAGGCCCTATGGTCCCGCCTCAACATTTCAGGGAGGTGGGGAGAAGTAAGTATGCCTCACCTCCAAGCTTTCTGTAAAAATAAAATAAAATAGAAAGGCAGGGAGAAAAGAAACACGATTGTTCTTTTTAGCTGGGGACCCAGCACATTGCACTGATGGCTTTAGTCAATGATTTATTATAATCTTTAGAACTAGAGGCAACAGTGTGCATCTAAAAGAAATATCTCTTTAAAAATTAAATAAAGCCGGGAACTCGTCAGGAGGGCTGGTGTTACTCTCCTGGCCTCACTCCACACTAATCATATTCTCCCACTTTATCGTAGGTCCAGTTGATGCTGTGTTATCATTCTTCTTTTTAATTCTCCTGCCCGGCACACTTTATGCCTGCAGTCGCTGGAACTCCTTAGGGCAGGCACTTCATTTCGCTTGCTGCCAATCAGCAGAGAAATCCCTGATTCTCTACAGCACAGCACACAGTGAACCCTGGGTATTTTCTTGCTTCTCTTTAACTCCCCGGACCAGCTTCTTTAAGTTGCAGGACATGAATACATTTAAATGGACCCCAAGAAGTTAATATATTATTACCCAGTTAGTGCAGTTTTATTTCGTGGTGCTGTGATATAGCGCTCAATGATTTTTAAGCAATAAAAGAAGTGACTTTAAAACTTAATTAGGAAAATTTAGAGACTATCTAGGGTTCTTAGAGAATTTCTGAAAACAGGAATGGCGCACTAATATTCATGAGATTTAACTCAGGGAAATCCCGGGAAGGGTTTCTGGAGCTCTTGCAAATCACTCTCAAGGGTACTGTGTCTTACAGACTCACATTTTCTGAGGAGTTAGACAAGAAAGATGCCAGGGTTTTTAGGAGAAGCAAATCCTGTAATACAGCCCCCTGTCTGGGTCCTCTGTAGAGCCCTGTCAGTATCCCTGGTTTTCCCCTCTCCCCAGTGCTGCATTAACCTCCTTGTCATACTTTCAGGCTCTCTCTGAGTTTTTCAAATTAATGTGATCATTTAAAAGAGAAGAAGAAAAAAAGCAAGTGAAAGTATTTAGTCCTAATAGAATCTTTTCCAGAACACATTTTCTCAGCCTTGCCCTCCACCATGGGGTGGCCTCCGATGCATTTTGATCCCTCCCTTCTGCGCAGCTCTGTCCTTGGCCCACAGCTTTATCCATTTCTATTAAAGTACATGCACTCACCAGCAGAAGACTGCCAAGGAAATAAATGTTGGGTTTGGCACCCATTCCTCCTGGAGAAGTCACACGCAGAAATAAGAGGCCATTAGAAGCAGCAGCCAGAGCTGCATCCATTCAGCCACTGCCCTGCAGAGCCCTTCCTGAAGACTGTGAGCGGTTGCTTTTCAAAGGTAAAAATTCTTACCCACCAAGCAGCTTCGCAACCTACCTCCAAACCGGGACATAGGTGAAAGTCACCAGGAACAGGAAAGACAGGCACTAGGTAAGATTCCACTTACCTAGGCTGATGCAGTTAGGAACGCAGGCAGCCAGGCCAGTCCTGCAACAGGGACTATAGGGGCTAGGGACCTACAGTCACCTGTTGTTCTGCCTCCAGGAAGCTGCTGGGATGTCCCAGGCCTGGGAGGAGGCCGAGGTGAAGGCAATACCTGAATAATGAATGAGCGAGAAGGCTCTCACCTCTCCTCATTAGCATTCCATTCAAATTACTTAACTAAGGCATCCATTTCTCTTCCCACCTGCAAGGGAGAAGGGTTCCTTTTAGGAGCTAGCCGAAGATGGATCTGGGAAGAACCTACCTGGGCTGACCCTCTGCAATTCCGCAGCCCCTCACTCGGAGCTCTGGCCACCAAACACAAACCACACAGTGGTAATGGTACAGGCAGCCAGGGCGTGAGTACTTCCAAAAGAAACCCAGCAACTGCAGCTGGGCCCCTGGAAGCAAATCCCTGCTGGTGAAGCCGGCAAACTGGCAAACCAGCAAACCACCTTCTGTGGAATGTCTGAACCTGGTATCTTCTCCCTAAAGGATTTCTGTAGCTCCAGCTTCGGAAATAGCACGTTCACTTTTAGGGGCCTGAACAAACCAAGACTCCTTAGTCAAGCCTTTTTTTCAGCTGTTGTGCAAATGTCCTGCCTGTAGGGGGAGACAGAGAGCACCTTACCCTATCCTGAATCCGCAGAAAAGACCAGAAGTTCTCTTGGTTCCTTGCCGGCTCCTAGGGATGATGTCAGACATTCCATGCCTGACATCAGTTGGGGTTCCAAAGCCTCTAACCTCGTGTTTTTAGACTTAATAAATGGTTGTATCATGAATGTTTCAATTCTTCCTCATGCCAACAGAAAGTGTGAGGAGAAGAAAATGAACCCGGCCCAGCTCTGCTGGGAAAGCCAGGCTCTTCAGTGGTTTTAGTGACTTTTAATAAGTAGCAAAAAATGTATTCTTTTCCTTGCTTGTAAACTGTAATAAAGAAAGAATTAAGCATTAAGAATCAACACAATAGAAGAACAGGAGTATATTTTTATAATCTTCATAAGAAAATAATTCAAAACAAGACTCCATATTTGGAAGATATTTTTAAAAATAAAATTTAGACTATATAAAAGCTTGAGTGTTTTTAAGGTAAGAAAATATATACTATAAGAAAAAAATAAAATATAAACTAAAAACTGGCAGAAATGTATTAAACACTCACGTGTTAGATAAAAAGCAAATTTCATTAATGCATGAAGAACTTTTAAACAGAAAGGGGCTGAGAAGATTGCTTGGTGGTCAAGAGTGTTCGCTGCTTTTGTAGAGGACCCAAGTTTAGTTCCCAGATCCCACATTAAGCAGCTCACAACCACCTGTAACTCCAGCTCCAGGACAATCCAGTGCCCTCTTCTGGAGTCTGTGAGCTCCTGCATTCATGGGCGCCTGCACATACATACAAAATTAAAAATAAAATAAATCTTTAAAAATTTTAAACAGGTTAATTAGTAAGTCCGAAGAATGATAGATTTAGTGGGGTTTACTGCAAGAAGCATAACTGTGGCTTCAATAACAAACTTCATTCTAGATGGTGAGACAGGGAAAGCATTCTCTGTGAGCTCAAGTCAAGAATGAGAATTCAGTGCCTTCTACAACATAAACATGCTATTATTAAGCAATGAGAATTTTGTTTCTTCCCCTCTTCTTTATTTTTTATCTTTCTTCTTTTTTAAGTTTATTTTTCATTCATATTTTATCAGCAAAAAAGTAATAAATTGTACCTTTACAAATTAGGAACCAACCGTCAATAAAAATATATCATTGAGAAAATGAAAACACTGTCCATACTATTTAAAAGGTGTTTACAATTCATACATTCAACAAAGAATTTGTAACCTGAATATATGGCTAGTATCTCTGTGTTAGTAAGAAAAAAGATTAATATCTTTTTATTTCTTAAGAACGTGCATGTAGCCCAGGCTGGCCTCAAACTTGTTATGTAGCTTGAGGCTAGTTTTGAACATTTGATCCTCCTCTTTCTACCTCGTGGACACTGAGATTATAATCATGCAGCACATATCTGGCTCAAACAATCTATTTTTAAATGAAGCTGAACATAGTTCTCTCAAAAGGGAATATCCTAATGGCTAATAAAAGAGAACATGCTGATCCTTGTTAATCACGAGGGAAAGGATAATCAAAACCCCAGGAGAAGCCACCACAAACCATCAGAATAGCTAATAGGAAAGTACTGGAAAAATGCCAAGCGCTGACAGCGAAGCAGACATTCAGTGCTGTGCTGGTGAGTTGGTGTGATGGCCAAGTCAGTTTATCAAACTGTGCTGCACCCTCTATCCCAGCAATTCGCTCTTGGGTATCTGCTCTGCAGGAGAATGTCCATAGTAGCTCCACTGAGTAAAACCCCAAACTGGAAAGTATTCAGATGTAGAGTAACATCAGACCATAACAATAAGACCATTCATTTCATACAAAGACCATAACGAATGTGATGGTTAGATCTTGTCAGGTTGACAAAATCTAGAATTGCTCAAGAGACAAGCCTCTGGGCACATCAGTGAGGAAGTTTCTAGATAGGGTTAATTAGGGTGGGGAGCCCGAAAGTAATCATGGTCAGGACTATTACAAGTGCTGGGGTCCTGAACTGAATAAAAATGAGAGTCAACTGAACACCAGTACTCTCTACTTTCTAACTATAGATACAATGTGACCAGTTGGCTCCTGCCACCATTTCTTCACTATGATGGACTGTGCCCTCAAACTGTGAGCCAAAGAGGACCTTTCTTTTCTTTGTTGTTTTTTCCCCCCTGTATTTTGTCACAGCAATGAGATAGGTGACCAGTACAATATAAATTTCTCAAAGTTATGATGTCAAATGAATAGATCCCAATGTCCTTAATCCAGGTGATACAGGACACAAAGTGCTTCAACAGAAAGGAAAGGCTTTATTGGAGGAGAGAGACAAAGGAGAAACAGAGACACAGAGAGACAGAGAGAGAAAGAAGTTTCAAGAATGTCTGAGTCATGGTCACAGACACATTGCCACTGAAGATTCATGAAACTGTACGCAGAGTATGGGAGCATTGCACCATATAGATAGCACACTTCAGTTAAGAACGCCAGCTCTGCTCTGCAGAGAGGCAGTTAGAACCACCTGCCCGGTCAACACAGCGCATCCCATATCCTTTCTCGGTGGACACAGCAGCCACTAGGTCAGACTTATCAACTGCTTGCAGACAGGTGTTTCAGTGAGATTTCATTCTGGAAGGGTTTTGCAAATCTGTATTTCTTGATGCAGTTTTACACTGAGCAAATTTCATTGCACTCTGTTCATATCAAAGATCCTTTGAAACCTTTAAGAGTTTAGCACGCACATTATTCCTGGCTAAAGACAAAACAAAAAAGGGAAAAGAAAAGACTAATAAGCAAAAATTTCCCAAGAGCAATCTCTGAAATGGGTGCCACTCTGTTTTTACATGATATCGCAAATCACCTCGCCTATAGGTAAGTGTTGACAAGAGCCAGGCATTGTTATCAGCATTCTTTATCCTTGGAGTGACTCTGTAACGCAGGACTTGCCATCTTTGTTGTGTAGGTGGGGAAACTGTGTGATTAAAGAGCTCATTCAACAGCGCCAGTCTCATGCACGTTAACGAATGAGACACAAGCCATCACGCCTGGCTTATTCTCTCATGGTGCTACCTGGGAATGACCTTGGCCTGCAGCGAAAGCTGTGGACCTGCCACTCTATCAGCTTGCTCTTCCTGGGCTGTGAGGAATTTGCTGGGCACAGACACTGGATTCATTTGAATGAGTCTGTTTCATGCTCAGTGTCAAAGCTAGCACATGAGAGATGTGGGTACAGTAGAGATAGACCTCCAGAGGAAAGAAGACACAGGTTCCCCTGCGCGATCCTGAGAAGCTCTGGCTGGCAGTCTTCTGATTGCACTCTCCAACTCATCCTGGGGTCCTGTGAGCTCTGTATCTTCTCCATCAAATCCATTTTTCCACGAGTTAATTTGGATTGGTTCATCTGACCATGATAGGAGTTTGGGAATCCTACTAAGACAAGAAGTGCTCCAGGTGCTCCTCATAAATAAGAAATGTGTGTGCATGCATGTGCACTCCATATGTGCACTGTAGACCAGAGAACGTATGTCAGTGAACGTGTGTGAATGTGCATGCGCAAATGTGTTCAAGTGTGCCTGAATGTGCATGTATGCAAGTGTGGGAGGATCATGCAAGCCTGTGTCTGTGCATGGGCCTGCATTTTCCTGAGCAGGTTCCCATCCTCCCTCCGCCCTCTATGCATGTCCCTCTCTGTCCGAGACTAGCTGTTAGTGACATTGCCAGTGTTCTCCCTTGTACTTGGTCCTGCCTTGCCTGCATTATGATTGACATTTACATTTGCAACAGGAGGCACTAATTTGCTTTTACAAGGCAAAACTATGGGTGTCTAACCAGAGAGTGCAGGCGCAGCTTGCCTCGACCACAACCCATTTTAGACTCACTGCTGTGTTGAGTAGGAATCTGGGAAAACAAACTGCGTCTCCTATTGCTTGCTTAGCCGAGGCCTGGGCTACACAGACTTCTCACAGAGATTTTTTACGGTGAGGGACAAGCAGGGATGTTCATGCAGGGTCTTGCTTCCGAAGAACTCAAAGGACCTAAAAGGAGAAGTGAGGAGAGAGCAGGAATACCAGCTGGAGAGGTCACGTGGCTGGCACGTGTATTGGGAAGAGAGGGACGGGCAGCAGGGCTCAGTGCTAGAAAGACATTCTCTAGCTGGGGAAATCAGGCCATGACAGCTAGGCAGACTTTTTAGGGGTGTGGCTCATGTACTATCTGACCATGCTCTCATTCCCAGACACACTAAGGATCCCTGATGACCCCTAAGCTAGTGGTTTTCAACCTTCTTAATGCTCCAACCCTTTAATAAAGTTCCTCATGTTGTAGTGACCCTCATACATAAAATTATTTTCATTGCTACTTCATAACTATGATTTTGCTACTGTTACAAATCATAATGTAAATTTTGATATGTAGTGTATCTAATGTGCTACCCCTTGAAAGGGTCATTTGACCTCACCTGAGGGGTCCCAACCCATAGGTTGAGAGATATTGTTCTTATGGCCTAAGCCCTCTGCCAGACTCCACCATAGGGGTAATCTAGGCTGTCTGACTTCTCCTTTCTTAAGGTTGAGCTCTGCCTTTGCCTTCTCCTGTGTTCATCATCTTCTCTGTAGACCCAAGCTAACCAGTGACTCTAACTAGCTAGTGTAACTCTCATTAGCTAGTGTCAAGTGTGGATGCAGTATGCAGGTATCATGAGTGGCTAAGTAAAATATGTCAAACGCTTCTCCGTGCTTTGGAGAAGTTCTCTACACTCAGGGTAAGATACCTACATGTACTTCCCAGCCCACTTTAGTGCTGGAGGCAGCCACATGACAGAGGCAGGAGCATCTCATGCACCCTGAGGACTGACTTGGAGCAAGCTGTAGAAGGAAACAGAATGGCTACCTTGCTGCTTCACAATGGCAGCATCCTGGTCATGGAAGGGTGATGTGATTTTGAGGTTGGTAACTGTGTTGTCACCTTCTGTTTGCAGCACGGAGAGGGCAAGAGGAGATAGCAGCATCCAAACCTTAGTAGAAACAGCATGGACCTGGGCACTCGGTAGCGCTATAGCCAGGAGCAATTCCTAGAATAAGCCTGTTCCCATGGCCTCCAGTGCTGCCTTCAATAAAATCCCTGAGCCCACATCAGACTTTTTGTCCTGAAACTAAAAACTCTGAGCAGTGCCACACTTCAGGGCATCTAGAGAGAACACAACTGTGTCTCCTGCTCCCTAGGGCCTTTTAAAAGCATCTACATATGTGAAGAGCCCATTGGCCTTCTCTACTCCACTCCCCTAGTCCACATGTTTTGGTTCCCTTTATGCTTCCTAAAGTCTACATCCCCCCCGACCCCACATGAAACCTGCACAAAAGTACGTAAACCAAGGCATGTGGATACAGATAACTACATCTGCTAGGATCTTGGAGAACAAGTAGGGGCTGGTGCCTCCAGGCCCCATTTTAGATACTGAGGTTAAAAGAGAGACGAAGATCTTCAACTCATTCGAGAGAGAAGTGGAGTCTTTAGGTAATGATGTAACTATGGAAACAAGTGAGAAAATGCCTGTCTTCCCATTTGCATCTCTTCATTTTCTTCTTGTGATTATACTTCTTTTCTGTTTTTGGAATATCATAAAAGTGACGGACTCTAGAAATGTGAGCAATCTTCCATGCCAACTCCAATCATCTTCAGGATTCGCCTGGAAACCTTGGAAAGAAGTACTTCCTATGACAGGAGCATGTCCACCACTCAAGGTTAGGGTGGTATCACAGAATCATACAACAGCAGACTGTTCCCCAAAATGGTTCAGCGTCACTCTGCAAGGCAGTCTCGGCTTTGGTGGACATGACTGACACTTGGGACTGGCTAAATCTCAGCTGTGAATGTTGTCTTGCCCTTTGTTTGGTAACGCTCCTATCACTGGGTACCACTGCAACCCTCCCCGAGGGACAGAACTACTTCTGGACAGTGACCTTTGCTGAAAGGTAGGAGTACTAGTCCAGTCTGCTACAGTGAAGCCCAGAACATGTGTGTGTGCATCTGTATCTAATGCCTGCAGTTTGAGAAAATCCTCACAAGTGGTCCACTCAATCTCAAGGTAATTTTCTTTTATCTCTAAAGCATTCCAAGAGAAAAATGATTATGAATCCTAAGGTAGGGCTCAAAGATTCCCATCCTTAAACGTCATCACTTCCTACCTGGGATTTTATACTGGAAACATATTCTCAGTCGTCTGAAAGATCCTTATCTGACATAACGGTTCAGGTTTAAAAGTTCTAGATTTATATTCTTAAATTGCATTCTGCTTCATATTTATGAGGCTGGTTGTTATCATCTCTGTTCAAATAATCATCCCAGCACTTTCTGCTCAGTGTGCTAGGCAGCTTCTCTTCTCATTTAGATGGAGTCATGCCCTGACAGAGCCTGGGATGGTGGGGGCCACCCTCCAAAGCTAGCTATGCGTCTCAGCTCACCACAACTGGCTGGAGTTTCTCTCTTCAGCTTTGCCAGCCCTTCCTGTGCTGAAGGGCCACTTTCTCAGGACAAGCAGTCCAAGTTGCCTAATTTCCTGGTCCCCAAAGTCTCACCAGAAGGATAGTCAGAGGACTGCTGTCTGGAAGGAAACAAACAAGTAAACAACAGCAGTGTTGTGATCTTCTGAGATTCACCACCTGCCCAGGGAGCCTCTCCTTCTTGCTTGGGGACCAGATAAAAAGTAGTAGAGACATGTGCAGGTTGTGAGCACACATGGGAAACAGTAAGCAAAGCCAGCCTGGATGTCCTCATCTAGGGCAGACATCCCTCATGAGTGCTGGCCCATTTTGTCCCTCTTCTGTGGTATTTAACAGCACAAGTGACAGAAATCCCAGATACTTGAGCAAGAATGATATCAGCAGGGATCTGGATGATTCCTATATCCCTGAAGGTAGGATTTGTTCTTGGAACAAAACTGGAAAATGGGAGGTGGTGAGGAATACAGAAAGAAGACAGCAGCAAGAAAAGAGTGGAGGGAAAAGGAGCAAGGGTAAGCCAGGGGCAGCTTGTACAAGCCAAGTGCAAAAAACAGAGGGCACCTCATTCCTAAAGCAAGGGATTGATGAAATACAGGCCAGACAGGAGAGGCAAAGCCTAGCCAGAACAGCACACTTGCAGTGCCAGGCTAAGGCACTTGAACCCTGTGACCTAAGTTATTGTCTGTCCCTTCTGCTGACAGCCTTAGCCACAGCAACATGATCCGGCAGCTAGACAGAAATGTAATTTTCTAGATATTCATCCCTTGCCCAGACCTACACATCAAATACATATCCCTGAGCGGGTCTAGAACCTAGTGATTCTGATGTTTGCTAAAGGTCCATACACTTCTGCCTGCAACACAGCCACTGATCACCAAGCAGAGGAGAAAGTTGTTTTCAGAACCAAGGCAGCTTTTCTTTCAGCTGCACAAGATATGAATGACGACTTCAATTTAAGTATTTTCATGTCCCAGTTCGACAACTTTAAAGGTCTTTGCTGCACCTTTTAATATCTGATCTTCATTATTCTAGCAGTGGCTGTTTCAGGATATTTACATCAAAGAAACATCCATCACAGAGCAAGTGATGATGAAAACCATGACAGTGGGGCAGGAAGATGTCTCAGTAGTTAACGTTCTTTGCTGTGGAAGCACAGGGATCTCACTTCAGATCCCCAGCACCCACAAAAGCCAGGGGCCTCTGCATGTCTATAACCCCGACAGTGAGGGCCAGACACAGGACAATCCTGAGAGGCTTGCTGGCCAGCCAGCCTAGCTGAAATGGTTCAATGAGAGACCCTCAAAAATACAGAAAGACATCCCAACATCTACCTCTGGACTCCACACACAGAAGAATGAATGACTGCACACAGACACACACAGAGAGACAGGCAGATACACACATACACACACACACACAGGAAAGAGAAAGAGAGAGAGAGAGAGAGAGAGAGAGAGAGAGAGAGAGAGAGAGAGAGAGGCAGCAGCAAACCTGTCTGGGCAGAAAGAGCTGTCTTGAGGATTAAGCCCTAAGATTCTACATGCTGATAATCCCTGAAGCTGCAGCCCATGACACTTTAGCCTTCGCTATGTAAAAGACTATCTGTAAGGCTGGGGCTATGAAGACCCAAGTCTGTGATGTGAAAGAAACGTAGGCTCATTCTGAAACATCATGATGCCATTTTGTGAGGCACCTGGAGGTTTGCTTCATGCCATTCACACAGTCACAGATGAGAGGCCACATCAGTAATTGCTGCCCAGCACCTTCAAAATGGCCATTTGCATTCTCAAAGCACACCCACAGAATGCTTTCTTAATTGGGTCCTTCAGTCCCCAGAAGTTCAGAGAGAGGTGTCAGATGTGGAAGGTCAGAGACTCCAGGGGCTTTTAAATTCCCTGCATATGGAGACAGGGCAATAGCTGAAGGAGAGCGAAGCAGGGTTTTAATGAGGAAATGGTTAAATTGCAAAATATGTGCTTGCCCCACGCATCTTAGAGGGATTGCTTCTCAGTGGAACTCAGGACCAGACCTGGAGGACCAAGGGCTAAGCCAGGCAGGTTCTGAGAGGCCTGCATTGAAAAGGACCTCCGTGTAGCCTCTGTTCCAACATGGAGACAGACAGACAGACAGACAGACAGATAGAGAGGCTCCAGACAACTGAGCCCATCTATCAGGAATAACACAAAAGTGCACAGCACCAAGCTCTGAGTCTTTCCTCAATCGAGTTGACCATGTAAATTAGCCATCACAGTGATGTAACAGGGTGTTTTGTAGATAATTAATCATTGTAATATTAAGTTTGTGCTTGTTATTTCACATTATGGAGCTGGTGAGATTTTCATAAAATCTATGAAAAGGAGGCTGACTAAAGCACCATACCTACAGGACACAATCTAAAAGCCCCGTGAACTGCAGTTCAAAGCTCCACACACCCACTCCATAGCCAAAGATGAAATGGGGTGTCAAGAAGAAACCTAGAGTGCTCTTAAGGGAGCAAGGGAAGGGAAGGCAAGAGTAGGTATGTCCTCAGAGCCTGGGGAGCAAGTGGCAGCAAGGAGAGAAAGGGTGTGTCCACAGAGCCTCATTCACTCAGCCCACAGAGGGTATCGGTTCCCCAGAGAAAGGTGGCTCAGATCTGTCAAGACAGAAATATTTTCCTCTGGAGTATTGTTTATTTGATTGCTTTCTTGCTTATTTATACTAGGTAAGTACTCAGCCACTGAGCTAGATCCCGCCTGTCTTTCTTCCTTCTTATTTTAAGATAAGATCTTGTTCAGTTTACTCATGCTAATCTTGTACTCACTCCATAGCTTAGGCTGGGTTTGCTCTTGTGAGCTTCCTGAGCCGGCCTCCAAAACAGCTAGGATTTTAGACCTGTGCCACCAGACAGGGGTATGTTATTTCGAATTTGTTTCCTTACACATGTGCTCTCTGCAAACCTTGCCATCTTAAAAGTCTTCGGTTAGTATCACAGTTTTAAATACTATACTTGACAAGGGGTAGGAAAGTTTTCTTCCCTAGGAGTAGCATACCAGGAAAGACATGCCCAAGAGAAGTCTAATCAGCACCCGGGAGCAGCGGCAACCCAGAGCAACATTGCTATGGTCTAGAGCTACTGAGCAAAAAGCACCTACATGTCCATGGCTGGCCAGTCCCCCATCTACAGAGGACTAGGCTGAGTACATGGAATGAAAGGAGCACAGGGTGCACCCCTGTGCTGGGAGCAAGCCCAGTCCCGAGTGAGAAGAGTAGCTCCAAGACAGGGTAGTTATAGATCACCTGCTGAAGAACCAGAAAGAGAAGTAAGTCATGTATGTTTCCCACGTACATGTACACACACACAAATGTGCACACACATACATGCACACATGCACACACATGAACACTGGGAGGAAATGTAGAAATGCATCAGAAGCAATGACCTATGGTGGTGATGGCCAACACTGGATATCCTCCTGGACTGAGAAGTTTGTCTACATTCATAGACAAAAATTTCCTCTTTCATATGTGTGCTCACATACATGTAGCTGTATGTGTGTGCAGAGGCCAAAGGACATCCTCAGCTGTCTCTCCTTGGGTACCATTACCATTTTTGGCTGGTTGAGAGCAGACACCAGGAATCTGCTTATCTCTGTTTCCCTAGGATTATAAGAAAGCACCAGCTTTTTTTTTTCCTTTTTACATAGTTTCTAGAGGATCAAATTCATGCCCTCGTGCTTATGCTGCTTTCTCAGCTAAGCTGTCTCCCCAGCCTTTGCAAACATTTCTAAACCTCACCAGTGCCTGTAAGCAGCTGGTTGATGCTGACAATAGATTCCCAGAAGCCTCAGAACAAGAACATCCTAGGCAGCAAGTCCACCAGAGCAAAGGCTCCAAGAAAAGTTTTCTCTCTTCAAGATCCTATGGCCAGAGGGTTCTTGCCAGAGGGGATAGGGAAAGCAAGGTTCTAAGAGGTGTGTAAGAGTCCTGCAGGAAGAATGTGCATCTGGACCAACTCCTTCATGAAACGGAAGGGCCTGCCAAGATGAAGGTGGAGGAGGAAAGGTGTGATCATGTTTATGAAAACAACCTTCTGAGTGCTTTGGGCAGGACACTGGCCCATGAGTAAGAGGACCGTCATCCCCAGCAGAGGTGACAGAGTGGGAAGAAGCTGTTGTAATGTTACAAAATGCTTGTTTTCAGGAGGGATTTTTGAAGGAGATTTCAACTGCTGTGCTCAGGCGAAGCTCTGAGAGAAGAGGCATGGCCCGTGTGTGCACTTTGATAGTTTGAGTGGAAAATTTTCCTCCCAGGCTCACAGAATGTCACTTGAAAGATAAGTCTGAAAGCTGAGGAGATGGTTTACTAGGCAAAGTGCTTGCACGCAGGCATGAAGATCTGAGTTGGGATCTCTAGAACCTACCTCAAAAAGCCAGGCACTTTAGACCAATGGTCGCCCAGAAAACTTCAGATGCAGAGACCGATAGCCATAGTCTAGGCAGAGCCAGGGGAACCCACAAAAGAGGGGGAAGAAGGATTATAGAGCCAATGGTATTGACACCAGAACACAGTGGAATCAACTAAGCAAGGCTCTTAAGAACTCAGAGACTGAAGCAGCAAACATGGAACCTGCATGGGTCTGCACTGGGTCCTCTGCATATATGTTATGGTTGTTAGCTTGGTGTCTTTGTGGGACTCCTAACAGTGGAAGTGAGAGTGTCTCTCACTCTTTTGCCTGCTCTTGGTACCTTCTTCTTTCTACTTAATCAGTTGCCTTGATATGATGGTTTGTGCCCAGTCTTAATGTAACTTATGCCATGTTTAGGTGATGTTCTTGGAAGGCCTATTTTTGGTTTTGTTTACTGTATCAATTTAAATTTATTCACTTTGCATCCCAATTGTAGCTCCCTCCCTTGTCTACTCCTAGTCCCACAATTCCTTTCTCTTCCCCCTCCCCCTCCCCTAGTCCTCAGAAAGGGAGAGCCCTCCTTCCCTACCATCTGACCCTAGCCTATCAAGTCTCATTAGGACTGCCTGCATCCTCTTCCTCTGTGGCCAGGCAGGGCCACCCTCCCAGGGGCAGTGATCTAAAAGCAGACAACAGAGTCCATGTCAAAGATAGCCCCTGCTCCCTTTACTAGAGAATTTATGTGGAGACTAAGCTGCCTATCAGCTTCATCTGAGCAGAGGGTCTAGGTCCTTTCCATGCCTGGTCCTTCATTGGTGCATCCTCAGCCTTCCTGGGCCCAGATTTGTTGGCTCTGTTGTATTCATATGAAGTTCCTGTCCCCTCTGGATCTTTCTATCCCCAAACTCTTCCCTGTGATTGCCTGTGCTCTGCCCAGAGTTTAGCTGTGATTCTTGGCATCTGCTTCGATCCCCTGCTGGGTGGAGACTTTCAGAGGACATCTATGATAGGCTTCCATTGTCAACAGAACAAAATGTCAGCCTATAGACCAGGAAAAGATCTTCACCAACTTTATATTTGACAAAGGGCTAATATACAAAATAAAGAACTCAAGAAATTAAACTCCAACAAACCAAATAATCTAATTAAAAATGGAAGATAGAAAGACGTGAAGGGGACTGGAGCTCCACCAGGAGAGCAACAGAACCAAAAAAAAAAAAAAAAAAAAAAAAAAAATCTGGGCCCAAGGGCCTTTTCCGAGACTGATACTCCAACCAAGGATCATTCATGGAGATAACCTAGAACCCCTGCAAAGATGTAGCCTATGGCAGCTCAGTTTCCAAGTAAGGGGAACAGTGGCTGGCTCTTTGATCACCTCCCCCTGAGGGTGGGGCAGCCTTACCAGGCTACAGAGAAAGACAATGCAGCCAGTCCTGATGAGACCTGATAGGCTAGGGTCAGATAGAAGAATAGGAGGACCTCCCTTATCAGTACACTAGGAGAGGGGCACAAGGGGAGAAGAGGGTAGAAGGGTGGGATTGGGAGGGGATGAGGGAGGTGGCTACAGTTGGTATACAAAGTGAATAAATTGTAATAAATAAAAATTTTTTTAAAAAGAAAAAAGAAAAAATGGGGTACAGAATTAAACAGAGAATTCTCAACAGAGGAATATCAAATAGCTGAGAAACATTTAAAGAAATGCTCAATGTTCTTAGTCATCAGGGAAATGCAAATCAAAACAACTCTGAAATTCCATCTTACACCCATCAGAACCTCTAAGATCAAAAACTCAAGTGACAGTATGTACTGGTGAGGATGTGAAGAAAGGAGGACACTCCTTCATTGCTGGTGGGAGTGCAAACAACCACACTGAAAATCAATCTGGTGCTTTCTCAGACAATTGGAAATAGTGCTACCTCAAGACCCAGCTATACCATTCCTGGACATATACTCAAAAGATGCTCTATCATACAACAAGGATATTTGCTCAGTTATGTTCATAGCAGCTTTATTCATAATAGCCAGAATCAGGAAACAACCTAGATGTCCCTCAGCCAAAGAGTGAATACAGAAATTGTGGTACATTTACACAATGGAATACTACTTATCTATTAAAACAATGAAATCATGAAATTTACTGGCAAATGGATGGAACTAGAAAAGATCATCCTGAGTGAGGTAACCCAGAACCAGAAAGATATGCATGTTATATACTCACTTATAAGTGGATATTAGCCATATAATACAGGATAACCATACTATAATCCACAGACCTAAGGAAGCTAAACAACAAGGAGGACCCTAGGGAGGATGCTTAAATCTTATTCAGAGAGGCAACTAGAGGAGACACTGGAAGCCATTGAAGAGAAGGAACAGGATGAGGGCCTGCTCTTTTTTTAAGGGTAACAGGAAAGGTAGATCTGGGGGAGAGTGGATATTGAGGGTGGGGGCTGGGAAAAGTGGAGGGGGGAACTCTGGTCAAGATATAATGCATAAGAGAATAAAACAAACAAACCAAAAAGGCCAGACACCTGAATCCCAGAGCTAAGAAGGTGAAGACAGGAAGACTCCCAGGACCAGCTGGCCAGTCAGTCTAGTTCTTCCGACTCATGAAGAGACTATCTAAAATAAAGTACAAAGCTTCTGATAAAAACACCTGATGTCAACCTTTGGCCTCCACACACAAGCGCATACATGTGCGTGTACACCTGCATCCACCTCTGTGTGTACACATGAAAAACCTACACACAAAATAAGAAATATGAATTGGTTCCATATTAAATGATGTTAGAATCCTGTCTCATTTGTAAGGTACAACACAGGAAATGGGATCTGGGAAGATTGAATTTCCCCTATGAAATTCAAGCTCATACCAGAGCTGGCGTCAGAGGCGGGTTCTGCTCTCAAGCTGCTGTTGCTGATCTGGGAGGCTGCGGAAACTCCAGGACATGGGAATCAAATAGAGTATGTGGGTCACTGAGAGAAGGTCCTGAGAGCATGCTGTCTCTAGCCCCTTCCTCTTAGTCTCAGTTTTTGAATGCAGAAAGACAAAGATGTCGGTCCCACCACATATTTCCCATCACCATAATGTTCTGCTTAGGTCCATGGGGCCAAGGAAATACAAACCAAACCCTTTGCAATCATGAGCTGAAATCAACCCTTTTTTTCCTTTTAATTTGCTCTCTTGGACATTTTGCTCACAGCTATGCAAGATTAGTAAGTACTTATCCGTTAATCCAGAGCTACAGCTTTCAGGGTCCCAAACAATGCAAGAAATGGTGGCACCATTGATGTGGGCACCTAAAGGCCTCATTAAGGTGTCCAGACTCTGTGGCATTGTTCTTGACAGTGGAATGGAAGAATTTGGTCTTCTCTGTGAGCCCACCTGATCTCACAGTTATAAGCTCAGTTACAGAAATGCAGAGACTTTGGAAATGTAAGCAGACCCTTAGACTGCTCCATCACACTGCAGAAAGTGGGTGGAAAATCCTTGATTGATAATCATGAAGCTGACCTCTGCTCCATGGGGCTTGGTAGCTTGGGCTCTTCCCCCAGAGATCCAGAATGTGCTTGTGTGGCCTTTGGATGGCTGCTACACCTCCTGACAGCCCCATCTTCTCTCTCCCCGGCAATTGACAGCATCAGAAAAGAGGACATAAATTATTCAGCTTACAGGCTTCCTAATTTCACTGTTTAAACTGCTGAAAGGGTGTGTTGCACAGAAGGGGTTTGGGGGCACCTGCAGAGACTCTCAACCAGAGTCAGACTAGGGTGCCTGAAGCAAGCCAGTTTGGGGTGGGAGGAGGCCTCTGCCTCCAGGTCTGAGCATGCTTTAATTTTCCTGGGGCCCCATGTCCAGTGTGCCTTAGGGATTGAATAGTTATCTCTAATGGTATATGTGTTCAAGAGAAACATACAGGTTAGCCCTAAGATCACACATTGAGGTGAAAGGGTAGGGCTGAAGGTTGGAAACACCTGAGATACTCCGGACTCACACAATACCCACCTCACCTCCAAACACACAGCTCTCATCATGATTTCTAAACGTGCTGCCTCTTACTCTTTATATACAGTGGACTATACCTGTTCAGGATGGGGGTGGGGTAGTAAATGAACCCCATCCTAACCTAACACCACATAGAAAAACTAACCTGAAATAGAATATCGTCTCGACTAGAAAAGTTCTCAACTGCAAAACTTACAAAAATACAATCTAGGGGAAAATCTTCACACTTTAGGGGAGGCAAATAGGTTATTCATCAGAATGCCCAAAACACTAACCACAAAAGGAAAGAATAACTGAACTAAATGAGTGTTTTCTCTGCCTCAAAAGACTAGTAAGAAAATGAAGAGCAAGCTCCAAACCAGACAGAAATGCTTGCCTTATGCAAATCAGGCAAAGGATGTGTTCATGTTATATAAAGAGTCCTGTAACTCAATGACATGACATTTAAAAAATTTGCCAAGGACCTAAGTAGATGATGTGAAATGTTAATGGGCGACTTATAAATGAGAGGTTCACAAAACTTCCACAGGGAAATATCAGTAGTCACTGACTGAAAGGACCCAAACCAAAAGTGTTGGCAAAATCAAGCATTGGTGAGGGTAAAAACAGAGACAAACTTTCATGCATTGTTGTTGGAGGGATAAAGTTCGAAAGTTTGTTATAAGGTTAAACATATATTTATCACATAACCCAGTAAATCCACTTCTAGGGATCCACCCCTACCTATCTACCTACCACTCTCCTCCAAAATATAGTGCACAAAAGGAATTAAGTGAAAAAGTTCATCACAGTAGTGCTGTAATGAAATGTTATGCCACAATGAAAATGATGGCCATGGTTTGTGGACAGAGGAATAGAGTGTCCGTGAGCCTGGAGATGAGAGGCCACACACTGTGCCTGAATAAGAAAGTAGCCTCAACCAGTGGGTGGGGAGTGGGAGTGGTGGCGGTGGTGGCTCACACCTTTAAACCCAGAACGTGGGAGGCAGATGCAGGTGGATCTCTGAGTTCAAGGCCAGCCTGGTCTATAGAGTGAGTTTCAGGGCAGCCAGGGATATACAGAAAAACCCTGAAAGAAACCAAAAAGAGAGGGAAGAAGGAAGGTGCGGAGAGAGGAAGAGGGAGGGAAAAGAGAGCAGGGAGAGAGAGGAGGAGGAGGAAAAGAAGAAGGAGGAAGAGAAAGAGAGAGTAAGGGGGAGAGAGAGAGAGAGAGAGAGAGAGAGAGAGAGAGAGAGAGAGAGAGAGAGAGCACAGGCTCGAGATGAGGCTAGGAGAAGAAAGAGCTGGAGAAGAGGCTGGGAGGAGGCTCTGGGGACCATGCTAACCTTTTCTAAGAATGAGGAAGGCAAGAGCTGCCCAATCTGATCAGGTTTGCATTTTTAAAAGGCAGTCAGTTGCTAGATTATAAGCTAGAACACAACTAGAGCGGAGGCTGACAGAACTCCTGGAGGACAAGATGATGCTAGCTGGGGCAGGATGGGGCTGTTAGAGGAGGTGCTTAGGGAATTGTGAGAGGACAATAGCATCAGCAAAAATCTCAATGGCTGTGAGCTGCTGCGTGGGGTTCTTCACAGGGACATAACATCCGACAAGGGGAACAAGAAAGAGATGGCTCATCCCGGCTCACTGTCTGAGGGTACAGTCCATTATGGTGGGGAGATCATGGTTGCAGGACCGTGAGGCAGCTGGTCGCATTGTATCCACAGGCAGGAAACAGAGGGATTAGTGCTGAGGGTCAACTTGTTTCCTTTTTATCCAGAGCCCGAGCCCATAGGATGTTGTCTCCACCCTGGAAGTTCCTTTCCTCATCTTCACCTGAACTCTGTCACTTGACTCACAGACAATCCCTGATGATCCTTGCCAGGCCTGCCAGTTCTGACCAGTGTCTTCCAATTTCTGATTCAATGCTACAGACATTGAAACGATGAGGAACACTGGGATATGGGGCGTCCCCACTGAACTAGGAACAATAATTGCACTCTTGAAGGAGAGTTAGGGGTGTGTAGGCAGGCAAGGTGACTGAAAAGTCTTCTCCCTGAGATGATGACTTCTTGTTCTCAGAAGCAGCAGGAAGGTGGTGGGAGGAGGGGAGCTCTAAATAGGACCAAAAGGGAAAAGGGACAGATTTAGGGGCCCTATGAAATACTCAAACCAGTGTCAACCTAACAGACTCCCAGCCTTAGGAGCTCCTCCCATCCTGAAGGGATAAAGCTTTTACTTTCCGTTTCTCCAAGGGTTGGTGTTTCTGCCTTTTCCAGATGTTCAGTTCTTTGTGCCAGAAAATGAGTTCAGCAAGGACTAACAGCGCCCAGTTACAACTCTCTCAGCCAAGAACCCACCCAGCCATGTCTGTCTGCTCTTCTGTCCAAGGTATCATGGGGAACCTAGACAGATGCCTCAATACTCCATTTTCATGCATCTCCTACACACACCCACACCCACACCCATGCCCACCTGCATGCACACACAGACACACAGACAGACAGACGGACACACACACACACACACACCTGTTCTAGTAAGCAAAGCAGCAAAAATGAAGGGCAGCAGTTGTTAGTATTGACAGTGACAGATCTAGAGTCACCCAGAATGCAAACTCCTGGGCCTGCCTGTGGGTGTAACGTGACCAGCTGCCTCACGTTCCCACCGCCATGATTCCCCCCCCCATATCGGACTGTCCCCTCCAACAGTGAGCCAGGATGAACTACCTCTTCCTTAGGCTTCCCTCGTCAGATGTTAGGTCCCAACTACACGTACAGTAACTAATGCAGGTGGGTGGGATTACACGACCTCCTCTTCTTGTAAACAGTCCTGACTCCCTGAAGATCTCTCAGCACATCCTTGTGGCCCTGGTCCACGGTCAGCAGTCAGTGGCAGAGCTGTGCCCATCCACACCATGCTACGTTCTCATCACACCCACCCTTTCTCAGCAGCCCGAGTCTCAAATGATAGTGCTTGCAGAGGGAACCATCCGTCCTTCTGTCAGTGTGTGGCAAACAGGTCCGTTATTAAAGCTGCTGTGCTCTTCCTCTCTCTCTCCCTGAGTGTGTGTGTGCATCCAACAGACTGGCCACATGGGAACTAATATCTTTGAACACCAAATCCACTGAAAGTAGTTGTTTACAAGCAAATCCACCTTGTTTTCCCATGCCATCAGCGCGTTATTGTTTAAACATCCATCACCCTGGTCTGGTGCTGCTCCCTCTGCCTGCCCTCTTCTTGAGTCTCACACATTCCTTGTGGCATCTCCCCCACAGCCCCGTGATTAAGTCACTCTGAGCACACTGCTTCACTTGTGCTTGGCACATGAGCCAGGCTTTCCGAGGGGAGCATGAATCAGCCCAAAGACGTGTTTCCTCGGCAGTGGCGTGTCTAAGCCGATCTAAACAGGTTTCAAAATGGAGTGAAATTATTGAGTTTACTGGGATGTGACCCTGTCCTTGGCATTAGAATGGAGAGGAGGAGGTAAAAACTGGAGTAGTCAAACCAGCCCTCCCTCTTCCTATTCTCTCCCTCACACCTACCCCTTCTTCCTTCCTTTCTTCCTTTTCTCCATCCCTCCCTTTTTTCCCTCTCTCTCATTGAATTGCTGGTTCCTGGTATCTCTCAGTCATCTTGGCTCTGTCTCCAAGCTAACTACCATACATCCATGCTGGCTAACTTCTTAACCTCTTATTGGTATTTTTCTGACAATGACTTAGAAACTCGAGATATGTATTATTGTTACTATTATTATTGTTGTTGCTGTTGTTGTTGTTATTTTATTTGTGTGTATCTGGGGAACTGGCAGAACTGGCGCAAGCATTTGTGGTGTGCGTGGGTGTGTGTGAGCATGAGTGAAACAGACAACAGCCTCAGGTATCATCCTTAGGAATGCTGTCCACCTCCTTTCTTACCAGGTCTCTCACTGACTCTGGAACAACACTGGTTGGTAGCCTAGAGCCTCCACTTACGCAATGCTTAGAGTGTGAGTGTGGGCTGCCGTTCCTGGTGTTTTCATGTTGGTTCTGGGGATTGAACTCAGGTCTTCTACTCATGCAGCAAACACTACCAATACAGTCATCTCCCCACACCAGTAACTTGAAGATATTTCTTCTACTGAGAACCCTTAGCCTCATCGTAATCCTGTCTGTAATTTCCCCCATCCATGGTCTTTCTGGCAAATGGGTTTAGCTGTGCAGGAAGTAGATCTTTTCATGCTTTTCAGGGACAACCATGCTAGGCCCGTTGGTGCTCTGCAAAGCTGGAAAGAGCTGAAATGCTGGTGGAGCTGCTGGATGGATGGAAGGGTGGATCTTATCCTGGGGACCAACAAGAAGCAGGGGTGCCACAGACACTCCTCTGAGATATAAGCATGGAGAGCCTTCATCTGCTGGTCCCTAAGCTTTGCCTGCTGGCTTCTGAGTGCTCCACCAGAAGCTGCACAGACAATTACGTGGATTAGACTAACTGGTAATGGGGGATTTGAACACTAATCCCCTTCCAGTTGTTAATATTAATTAAAGTGCTCTTCCCTCTCCTTATGTAACAAATACTAACTATTTCATTAGAGGGAAGAAGAGAAAATGCCACATGGCAGGGAAGTCTCTGGCTTTTTTTTTTTTTTTTCCATGTAGGAGGCTCTGCATGTTTGTTGTTCCTCAGACACCAACTTTGGGATCCGAAGGGAATGCCGGGAGGAAGAAGGGAAATTTTAATCAGTCTGACACAATGGTGTGAGCAGTCTCCCGTGAGGGGTCTGTCATGCATGTGGGCATGTGCATGCAGGGTGTGACATTCCTCATGATCAAGATGGTCTAGAGCGTCCAGCCGACAGTTCATGGGCACACAGGTTCCCAAGCTGTGCAAGTTTCTGTTGCCCCAGGAGATGCTAGGGAACATGTCAAGAGCCTTCTCTCTTCTGAGGGCCAGGGGGATCTGTCCCAGGCTGCTCTGCACAGAAGAGAAGGTACTCATGAGCAAGCAACAAGGAGCATGTGCTGCACACATGGTGACAGCCACGGAATGTGTCTGGACCTACCTGTGTGACAGTCAGGAGGCAGCAGAGATGAGCCACCCGCACCCCTGGGCCATTTCTATTAAGTCCATCATGCTCTGAAGTCTAAACGAGGAAAAGCCACACTGGGCTTCCTTTCTGCGCAGACCAGAAGATTTACACGATTACAAGACTGAGGCTGTGTATGCATTGTGTGTACATGTATGCTTGTCTCATCAGGCACAGTATGTTTAACATAGGTATGGTTATGCAGATATTAGTGGGTAAGTTTGTTTCTTCAGGTTTCTGTATGTTGTATACATGTATATGTAGCATGTACATGTACACACATATATGTGCCCCTAGGTATGGGTGCCTGTCAGCATATGTATGCATTTTGGGAAATATGTGTGCTTCCTCAGGTATACACAGCTACAGCTATAGAAATGTACACATATGTATGGAGGAGATATATGTATATATGTGTACAGTTACATGTGTGTTCACTTGTACATATATTGTGCATAGGTGTATATGTGCGTTTGCTCAGGCATATGTGTGTATACAAATGGGCACATGCATGTGGGGTATTTGTGCGTATGAAGTCATGTAAACTTGCACATGGTGTATGCATACATGTACATGTGTGTGTCTTCAGCAGACATGTACATTTGCAGCCACGTACGTGTCTCCTCAGTCATATGTAGGTACACAAATATACAAATAAATACATTTGTCTGTATGCAGGGGTATGTGTGTACATACATGCTACTGTGTACATGTATAATGCACATGTGTATGCATGGGTGTGCATGTGCTTGTTTATACAGACATATGTGTGTATATAGATTAGGGACAAAATCAGGTTGTTTGTTCCCTAAATTAATACCCCAAAGCACCGAAGTGGTATGTAATCTCAGATGGACACGTTTCTAGTTTCATGTCATTTTGGCCCATTTGCCCACCAACATTGCGTTTGCCCTCTGTGGCTCTTTTAGTCTTAATAAAAAGATTCTTCTGTTTCCATGTTGAATTTGGGGGCTGGTGAATTAAATTCAATGTAGGAGGCTCCCCTTGCTCTGCCTCCTGCCTGAATTCAGAAGAACTGACAAGCTGCCTTCCTGGGAGGGGTTAGGACACAAAGCTCAGAGGGCGGTATCTGGGCTGGATGGCACCTTGGCATGTCTGGTATGGCACGCATGGTACATGCTCACGCCTGGGATGAGGGCAGGAGAGGACCACGTCATGATCTACAGCCTGGTCACTTGGTCTTCTCTAACTGCCTCGATGCGCATGCTCTCTGAGACCAAATGGCAGCAAGGGCCTTTCAGTATGCAAATCCAGCAGATTCAAACAGCATCCTCTCACGCCACTGTCCACTCTCAGTAGTACAGTTGGCCTTCCAAAAAGATGCAGGACCTTGATCCTGGAAGAGAGTCCTCTCAAGTCTCTCTTCAGGTGTCACTGCTAACCGCATGTCTGATCAGAGGCCCGTGCTAAAGTCCTTATCACTTTCTCCCTCCTGGGTGCTGAGTATACCTGGGTGCTGGTACTCTGCCTGTAAAAAACCATGATTAGCCATCTTGACACACGAGCTGCTGAGAGTGTGTAGGGACTCACACTCGTAAGGCTGACTGACATCCAGTGTCCAGTGGCCCTGCCCTGCCCTGAACCTTCTGAGGACCATGCAGCCCTCTTGTTGTCTATGCAAGGTGTAGGGTCACAGGCACCCTCAGCAAGGCAGAGGAACACACCTGGATATGTTCAGTCCACACAAACTTTGGGAAATGAGGGAAACATTTGCTGTGTGGCAGAGAGGGCTATGTTCAGCAGCGGGTAAGCTGGGAAGGGAAAGAGTCCTCACAAGGACTGTGTGTCCACACACTACGGTGGGACCACTCCTAGGTCAAGGCTGGGGCTTCATCGAAAACCACAGGTTTGAGGAAGCCATGCGGCCTTCTTCACCAGTCTCCTGCTGGTTACCTGGGCCTGTCCTTCTACTCAACTGACCTTCAACACCTCTGTGAAACTGGACCAAGGCCTCCACATCCCCAGACCTAGGCTAAGAGCTGTTCACTCAGCTGTATTCCCACAGCACAGACACTAAAAAGGGCTTCCAGTGAATTAGCTGATTCATTTGCTTGGATCTCTCCATTCCTTGTTTCCTTTTATAGACTTAATCTTTAAATGAAAGACAAAAGTATGAATCCATGTATGTTCGCTCTTTCAAAAAAGAATGCAAATTGCCGCATCAGGGGGTCCTCCTTCAGGCAGCTTGTTAGCCTGGCACTGAAGATGGGAGATACTGCACAAAGCCCAGAATGCATATGTAGGAGATAAGCTTCCCTGCCACAGCCCAGCAAAGATGATGGGGGCAGGGCTTGTTTTTCCCTTTAAGCATCTCTCAACATCCCCAGGGTCGGGGAATTTAACAGAGGCAGCAGGCTACCTACACTTTCCCACGAGCTCCACCGACCAGAGATCTCTGCACGGGGCGGATCCTCATTAATGGAAGCTGACAGCTTACTCAGGTAGATCAGGCCTATTTTCACAATTGGTCACGCATGGTGTGCAGAGTTTTCTATTAACGGATCCTTGGATTTGGTCACAGAATTTCTGCATAAGAGTTGAGCATTTGACTCCAGTACACCATCTTGAACTGGTAGCACATCAGGAGAGTTCATGAAACAGCCAACACTATTAACAGAAGATACTCTGCTTGCACACAATAGAAATTGACTTTCAATTAAAGGTGGCTTTATGTCTTTGTGAACTTACGACTTACTGGCCGTTTTTTGTTTAGAAGAGTTTTCCATATCCTAGACTACACTCAAAGTTGCTAAACAGCTAAAGGTGACTTTGAACTTCGGATCCTCCTGCTCCCACCTCCCCTGTCCTGAGACAGCAGCCATGTGACACCACACCTGGCTTATGTGGTACTTGGATGGAACCCTGTACTTTGTGTGCCAGCTAGGCAAGACTTCTACCAACTCAGCTGCTTCCACAGCCCCTTAGTGACTATTTTTAACCTTGTCATGAAGATAGAAAAAACACTCTTTGATGAAAATAGCTTCATACTACTTTAAAGACATCCAGAATCTGGACCAAAAGTCGTATATGTAAGCAACTGTGCACACCCTCTGTGCTGGCTTTCACATTGCTGTTACAGAATGCCTGAAATGAATATAGAAACAGAAAAGATTCATTTAGCTCTTGGCTCCAGAGGTTTCAGTCCATGCTGGCAGAAAGGAGGTAAAGGAGAGAGAGAGAGAGAGAGCTGAATCTAAGTTTCTCCTTTCTCCCCTTTTACATCATGCTACTGTTTACCTTATGATAGCACTGTCCACAGTCAGGACAGAGCTTCTGCTCTTAGTTAACCCTCTCTAGAAAACATGCTGTCATCTGCTAATCACCTAAGCTTGTCTCAGTCCAATCAAGTTAACAATTGAAGTGAACACGCTACAAGGGGCATCCTCCTCAGCATGACAAGCCCAAGATTAGGGGAAGCTAGAACAGGGTTCTCAGACTCTGATATTCTCTACATCCAAACACTGAGCAAGCCCAGCACAATCCTTTGAAAGACACAAACACTTAACTCGTATGATGCTATGGCCCAAAGCTCTGTAGGCCAAAAAATGAGATACTGTTTCCTGTAGGGCCAGCTATGGAGGACACTGAAGAATAGATATCCCTTGGTTCTCTGATAGGCCCTGTGTAGGAAGAATCTGTAGAGTGGTCCAGCAAGGACATAAAGGAGAGGGTAAGATAGATGAAGCTTCTGTACTCAGGAGAAGGAAGGTGTCTTCGTTGGTTTTTTTATTACTGTGAAAGACACCACGACCAAGGAAAGTTATAGAAGAAAGAGTTTACAAGGAGTCCACACTACCAGAGTTTACAGTCCATGGCCATCAAGGCAGGGAGCATGGCAACCAGCAGGCAAGCATAGCAGCAGCTGAAAGTTCACATTTTTTCTACAAGTGTAAGGCAGATAGACAGCTAGCTGGGAATGGAGTGGTACTTTGAATCATCCAAGCCCACTCCCGCTCTCCTCTAACAAGGCTGCACCTTCTAATCCTTCCCAAACAGTTCCACCAACTGGGGACCAAGTATTCAAATGTACAGGTGCCGTTCTCACTAAAACTACCATGGGTGGCTTCTAAGGTCTCCCACAGATCCCTAAGGACATCTGCACTTAGACAGGGGTCTTCTGGGCCTGCCACCAGGAGTGGTATTGCTTCCTTTCATACCCCCAGACTTGGGGAATCACCAAAACATAAGGTTAAGAAGCCCATAAGCCCAAGAGTATAGAAACACCCAGTAGCCTCTAAAAGTAGCCCCCCATGAAACATAACTCCAAAAGGATACATAGTTAAAAAAATCGAAGTAACAACAAAAGAAAATTGAAATGAACAAACTAATGGGATGAATGACTGAATGAATGAATTAATTCAAATGCAGCTTAAGGAAGGGAAAGGCTTTCTCAAGCTGAAAAATGATCAGTAAATTTGGAAACTGCACCTATGAGCTGAAAGGTGAGACAAAAATTACTGACCTTGCAGCTGGGCATAGTGGCACGCACCTGTAATCCCAGCACCCAGGAAGGCAGAGGCAGGCAGATCTCTGTGAGTTAGAGGCCAGCCTGCTCTACAGAGGGAATCCAGGATGGACAAGGCCACACAGGAAACCCTGTCTTAAAAAAAAAAAAACAACAAACCAAAAAATACCAAACCACTGATCTTGCAATCACAACAAAGACCAGCATGTGAGTGCTGTCCCGGTGCACCCCAGGAATTCAGGCAGTCCCCCACAGTACTTAACATTGGTGCTAAAAAAGCAGAGTGCTAGTATATGATTGCATTGTATTTGGAATAAAGAAAATGATTAGGTCATCCATAATACAGAATGATGTTAACAAGATGAATAATATCACCATTGTAGGTTATTCTCAGTAGGATACATGATTCTGTTTTTAAATGCTTGTGCAAAAAAACAATTGCAGCCCCTTACCATGATTCTCGCTGTTTCTGGGCATGCTGCACGTTGGTTGTAACACACAGTAGACCTGCATTCTACATACTTGCAGACTCAACCCAGCACAGACACCACCAAGACTTGTGGTTTCTCACTGATTGCTTTAAGCGTTCCCCAACAGAACGTCATCCTACATCCTTCCAGAATAAACCTAGCACAGACACCACCAAGACTGTGGTTTCTCCCTGTTCGCATGAATTCCTGCAGTAACCAACCCTCTCCCACCATAGTGATGGTAACTCATAATGAAGACCCTCCTTCTCAACACTGTGCTGCTGAAAATTCAGTTTCTGACCCATTGATGCTGCGGGATGCATTGGCCCTACAGCACCCGTAATCCTTACATTCCACATGATGTTACCTGCTTAGTATTACCAAGATGTTATTTGCACTGAGGGATGTATTAGTAACAGTGGGTAAGGCAGCTGCTTGATCATGACACAAGGCTGAGGCACCAAATTCCATAGTGCCCACTGTAGTCTTCACTGCCACAAACCTAAATGCCTAAACACCATTCGCCAACACTTCTGATGGGGCGAGGAAAAGTCCTAATTTGATAATACAGGTGCCCTTGAGTGTCTATCGCATGTGATAAACCAGGATGCTCCACTAGCCACATACATCTACGTCGTTAGGAAAATCGTCTGCACAGCTGTCGGTGGTTGCAGGCACAAACCTGACTTGCCACTGTTTTCATGAAACATCATTAAAACGGCATTTTAACTTGAAAGATCGGCTGGCAAACCATGATTTCTCAGATGTATTTTTTTCAAAAACACAGTGAGCCTGCCATTTTAAGAAAAACAGCTGAAAATCCTCCTTGTCAACACTCCAATTTGAACTTTCAAGTCAACTTCGAATTTTGAAAGCTTGTATATGCCGCCTTGAGCCTGACAGATTCTCAATAACTGGAGGCTTTAGGGATGAGTTTACTGATATTAATGAATTCGGTTTTGTTTTTATAAAATAAAGTGTGCTGATATGTTGAAGATCCTTGTAACTGTATGTGTTCCAACTCACCAATGCAGGACACAATAAAATCATACTTGGATAAAAGACCCATTCAGCATGTGCAATCTACCCATGGGTTTTAAGGTAACAAAGTGGGAAAGATTCATCACCATGGCTTCACAGCCATCAAATGCCATTCATCACACCGTGGGAAGTCAAATAAGCCAGTTGCAAAATGAAAGGACTGTGGGATTCCACTCTGAGGCATCACAAAGACAGGAAGAATTGTGGCCAGGGGTTGCAGTGGGTGGCAGTGGGGTGTTTGATGAGAAAATATTAGTTTTACAAGGTAGAAAGAGGTTCAGAGATGGGTGGTTGTGGTAATTCCCAACATTATGCATGGTCTTCACATCTATTGCACACTTAAAACTTAAGGTGGTAAGTTTACCTTGGGTTTATTTTAACACACACACACACACACACACACACACACACACACACACACACATATTTCCGAAAATAGAACACCTCTTGCAGAGTTTGGGGTGTAGCATGAAAATCTCTGAAAAAACTCTGACACTATTCTCCCCTTCTCCAGCTGTGGCCTCAAGTGACATCTGGCTTTTGTCATTGAATTCAACCCAGGCATCAGATTGTAACAAATGCAGGCAGAAGCACAAATGAGGGACTGCGGAAGTGCCTCGGTCCTTAAAGCCCCTGCTGCATAAGCAGGAGAACCTGAGGTCAGACCCAGGAGCCCACACAGAAGACTATGTGTCTGCATGAGGAGCCACACATCTAACTCCAGGCCTGCAGAATAGAGACTGGCGTAATTCTAGCGCTCACTGGCTCGCCAGCTTGGCCAAACCAATGAAGGTCAAGATTCGGTGATAGACCCTGTCTAGAAAAAAAATAAGGTGGAGAGAAATGGAGGAGGATACAAAGTCAGCCTCTGCCTCAAGATGTATCTGCAGACATGCGTGCACACATCCATGATCATGTACAAATGCCACAAACCTAAAAACAAAAATAAACAAAGAAAACAAAAACAGAAGCCACTGGGTTTTTTTTTTTTTTTTTTTTTTTTTTTTTTTAACCCAGACATTTCAAGAGCATGTGGAAATACAAAACAATGCCAGGCCACTTACAATCTTTGTCTTAAAAAATATAGTTTGTTTTAATTAAAATGTTTTTGTGTCATAACAAATAGGTTTATCTTCACTTATTATATGTAGTAAAAAATGTGTAAATTAAGAAATTAGTTTTTGTTTTGTTTGTTTCTTTGGCTTTGGTTTTTCAAGACAGGGTTTCTTTTTGCATAACCTTGGCTGAACTCACAGAGATCTGTCTGCCACTAACCTGTAAGTGCTGGGATTAAAATGTGTGCCTTTAAACCTCCCAGAAATTAGTATTTTAATTATTCTTGGCTTAATTTCTGGTTCAATAAGGTGGACAGATACAGACCACTAGAGCGTGAACAAACGCTCTAAGGAATTAGCTCAGTGGGCAAGGGTACTTACTATACAAACATTAAGGACTCAAACTAAAATCTCCAGCACCCATACAGAAAGGCTGCACATGTTAATAATCCCAGCATTCGTTGGGGCAGAGGCAGAAGGATCTCTGGAGCTTGCTGGCTGCCAGCCTAGCTCCAGGTTCAGTGAAAGACCCTGTTTTCAGGAGGTGTGCCCCCAAGCTCTGACCTGCAAACCCTCCCTATCACAAGGTGTCTACATGTGGAGTCTTCCTAGGAACCTCTAGGCATAGAAAGGAGGAGACCTCCTGCCCTACCAAAGCACACAACCATAAATATTTCTGTGTTTTTTGAAGAAACCAAAACTCCAGAAGGGGTTGAGAGTATTAACCTCCGCCTCTCCTGTTTTGTCCTTCTCTGTCCTGCCTTGGTTGAGGTCCCACAAGTGGTCTTCCACTCCTCCAGCCTCCCACTATCCATGCTCCACCCTCCACATCCTGACATCACCTATCACAGTGAGCAGCATCAGAGACAGCTGACAGAGTCTGGCGTTCTGCCTCTTCCCTGCCCACAGCTTACAAATGGTCCTATTCTGAAACACGATAACCAATCTGGAACGTGCTCTTTGTTTTCCCCATGATTCTGATTCAGGACTCCTGTAGACAGGGGGGCCCTTGGGGAGGTCAGCCTGTCCTCTGTTCTGCTTCTCTCTGCTGTCCTCCTGGGCCAGGAAGAACTCCCAGAACCTAGTACTCCCCTACCAAATAGTGCATGAATGAATGAAGAATGGATTTCATTGGGATTCTCCCTGCACGCTAAATGAAGGGCTTTGAAAGTCTTTAGAATGGGAATTAATTGCCTCCTCTAGTCATTATGTCAGTCCATACCTTATAATCAAATCTTCACTCACCCAGAGTTAACAAATGAAATGCAGCAAGGGAGCAATGAGGAGAGCTTCCCTAAGACTCTGAAATCATTGCCCCCAAATCGTAATAACTGGAGGTGCAGGGGAGACCCTGTGCTCTGTTTTCTTCCGCACTTTTTATTTCTGTTTTATATTTGCTCATATTATATTTTAACATAGCAATTTGATGGATACATAATTCACGTGTGGTATAATTTGCCTGTTGGAAATGTGTACACTAACGCTTTTTAGACTACCCACAGAGTTGTTCTGGCCTTACCTCTTGGTGTTGAATGATCACCCAACTCCAAAAGATATCACACACTCGCTGGCAGTCACTCCCATTCCCTCCATCCCTTCATGCACACATTTGAGTAGTTTCCATTGTCAAAGCACTGTGGGAAAACACTGCTATGAACATTGGGCCCACATTTTATGTGGACATCCATTTTCATTTCTCTTTAGAAGTTCTGGGTCTCATGGTGACCAGCTTACAGGGTCAGCTTACATCCCAGCTGGGCTATGTGAGAGCTCTTAATCTCTTCATGCCCTCTCTGCTCATACAATTGTCTATATTTTCTCTGACACTGTTATGTTTGCTTTTAAACATTCCGGGGGGGGGGGGTGTCACTGAAAGTGGCTTGAGTCAGCTTTAGTTCAAGCCTGGCCCCATACGTAGCCACATGTGGAGGGCTTGTTCTAGAATTGCTTCCCCAGCACCTGACTATTCCTAGAGTTCACTCCTGTCACCAAGGGCCAAACAGTGTCTTAGAATCCAGACAAATCATACAAATGGCTCCTAAATGCTCTGGAGCTGCTCTGTCCAATATGGGGAACTGTACACTGTACTGCACATGCCCTTCCTCCACTAACGGCCACGTTTCAAATGCTGAGAACTATGTGTGACTGATAGCTTCCATATTAGACCTTGGGGACATAACACATGTGTAGATATCAGAATGTTCCACTAGACAGCACCAAAGGAGACAGTCAGCAGACACTGCAGATGGCTAGCCTGTGAGGCTAGCTTTGTCTCTAGACCCCTCCTCTTAAGTTACCTAGTCCACATGCCACTCCCCCCACCATGGCCCGTTTTGCTAATCACCCAATGGGAGCTCAACAGTCCTAGGGATGACGGATAAAAGGGAGATGGGCGAGCATTATGTGGAAATGTAAAACGTTAGGTCATGCTGTTTTCTAATTGGTATAGCATTTAAGTATTCTCTTCTTTCCTCAAGTTTAACTACCCAAGCCTCAATATCTGGGATGAGAAATATTAAATATTTCTAGCAATCTTTTTCTGAAGATTCTTCTGTGAAGGGCTCCAACATTTGCACATTTCTAAAGAAAAAAAAATAGAATCTGCTGCATAAAGTGCTATTAATAATTAGCAGTCAATTAACATTTTCTACTTCCAGCATGTTAGAAATGTTAACTGAGCCATTTATGGGAGAACAGAGTGCCCTTGCAGCAGCAATGCGTGTCACATACAAAAGTGGAGGCGGCCTTGGGTTCCAGGCCTGGAAGCCATGCAGAATACCAAATGCAGGATTTTACACACCATTGATTATTATTATTCAGAGTTCATTCATTTACACCTTGAAATGAAAGCAAGAGCTCTTAGTATCTGTACGTAAAATATCAGTGGTCATTAGACCTGTCTCAAGAATTCAATTTAATCGTTTGTCACAAGCTCAAGGACAGTCCAAGGACCAAAGCTACAGGTAACCATTTTAATCCACTGTCATAAAAGTTTGCAGTTACCAGTCAAAAATCTAAGAAAAAAAAAAAAAAAGAAACTTAAAGAGTCAAATTCTGCTTCTTTTCAATTAATACAGGTAAGTATGCTATTGCTAGCTCTGGCTTCAAAGCAGTAGCCAGCAACTTCTCCATCAGGATAGATCAAAATCACAGCAAGTGAGCACCAAGTGTTTACTAGAAGAAAACAACAGGTAACGTTTCCCTTTGGATGAGAGCATCAGGGATCATAGGAGCCAAAGTTTCAGCATTTCCCACATGAACAGAATATGCAGTAACCCAGGATGTGGCTGGCCATGTTGGGCCAGTCCTCACTGCTCACTTGAGAGATGTACCCTCCTCAAAGGAGACAGCGTGAGTGTGACAGGTGGAAATTGATGCCAGGATCCTCCCTTCCTCGTGAGCCTTTTAACCTCCTCGAGCTAGTACAGGGACCCCAGTGCTGCAGGAGCATGTTAGGAAACCTGGTTACAGAGCAGATCAAAAGGGGCTAAAGAGCAGGCATGATAGTGTGGGGTGGGATCACTCCATAAAGGCTCTGGACTCTGCTCACTCCCAAGGCTGAAATTTCATCCTTGCCTCACAGAGAAAGCCACCAATATTGAACAAGTTACCCAAGGAAACCAGGGTAAAGCAGAAATCAAGGTAGTCTGACACCATCAAAAATGCTTTTAAAATGGAATCAGCACCTTCAAAGGATGCCCAAGATCAAGACCATGCCCAAGGAATTCAAGAGAAAGGCATATAGATAAGCCCATAGGTCTTGTATCTCCTTCTGCTCAAGCTGAGAGCCAAGCAGGATGAGGTCACAACTTAACTTGCTATGGGCCAAGGAGGACAGCTAGGAGCTAGAGGAGACCCTCTATCCTCAGTGCAGTCAGGGCCAATCTCCACTCTGATTTTACACTAAGCTCAAACTTTCGACACAAGAAAGATCCGCCGGACTTGAGGAGTGGTACTGGCTAGGAGGACTGCATGCTGACCCCCAAGGGGGCCTCTTCCTCCTAAGACAGTGGTTCTCAACCTTCTTTATACAGTGGTGACCCTTTGACACAGTTCTTGATGCGGTGACCCCCAATTATAAGGCTACTTTCGCTGCTACTTTATAACCACAATTCTGTAAATTGTAATTGCTGTAGACTGTAATATCACTGCTGTAAATATTTTTGGAGAGAGGTCTGCCAAAGGGGTTGTGACACACAGTTTGAGAACCCCTGTTAAGAGGCCTAGCCCTGACTCAAATTCTCGGCACCCACCTATCAGATCCACAGGTCTGACAGGATCCTGACTTAATCCAGTGAAGGACAGCAGTAATACTTGGTTTAGATGCCGACTCCCTGACTCAGCCGTGAGTCCGCATGACCTGCCTAAAAAGTGCTGCAAAAGCCCATGTCCAGAGGCGACAACCCACTCACTCTTCCTGGTTCTGTGTATTCACCGGGTGCTGCTTTAGTTCTTGATTTGGCTGGGGCCAGAATGGTCTTACTGAAGTATCTAGGGCCCCAGCTGGTGCAGTGAGTTTCTCTTCATGTGCTCTCACCCAGCAGGCAATGGGCTCAAGCTCAGTCCCAGGGAGACGCAAACCTTCCCGGGAACTAGAAGTGAGGAGCCCTACCTCCCACCTTCTACCTTATTGCTCATTGGCTATTGTCCCTTTGACTAAACAAGCCACACAGCCAGACCCACAACCATGGGAAGAACACTCAACAGTGCAGCCTTAGGGTTCAACACACTGAAGGATATGATGTGAAGTCCTAGGTACCACAAACCAGAAAGCACGTCTCTGAATGAGATATTTAGAGCACTGATAAATGGTGCCTCGAGCTAAGTTATAGTGATTAATAAGATTTTAGACCATGATGCCTTTGAAGCAAGGCTATAAAAATATGCAATTTAAATTTTTCGTTCATACTTTTAATTTCCACATCTTTTCTCATTGAATCCCTGTATTTTATTCCCTTATGTTTTCTTGCAGCTGTTTGGCAAATGTCTCTTCAGATCCTAGGATGTAGAAAGCATGGCAGAGAACAAGAGCCTAGTAAGAGCTCTGATCTCTATCCCACTGGGAGAGATAAAAAAAAAAAAATCTGTACCCAGATTTCTATAATACTTGCCACAAAATAGGGGGAAAGGCACTGTGGGAGTAGAGGGACAAAGGAAAATCCAAAGGGCTCAAGACTGGGCTCTACTAACATCCCATGGTGCCTCACTGCTTAGATTACATGATTCCCTAAGCAATTTCCATTTGGTCCAATTTGGCCAAGTACCAGGCCTTTCCATCAGCCCACCATCATTATCAGTATCCAAAGATCTTCACATCTATGATGGAGGACTTCTGACTATTTGGTCCTATTGGTCAGAAGAACATGCCCTGATGTTGACTGGATATTGGATTGATCAACATCGGGACATAAATGAGTGCTGTTTTTCTCGGGACTCCTGGACAGCCATATGCTATACGGCCTGCACTGCCAGAGCCGGGGGGGGGGGCTGCAGTATCTGCCACTCCTCTGTGAGCAGGCTGATTTTTCTGTTCCCAGTGCCTTATCATTTGGGGGATTGAAAAAGCCAAGCATCCAAATCCACCCACACCACAGTCAAACCAATGGCTACTGAACCCAGTATCCTAGCACTTGCTGCCAACCATGGTCCATTTCTGCAATGGACTTTTTCTATCAAGCAGCGGCTAAGTGTGCTCTCACCCTTCCAGGGGAATTGTTTTGGGGGTTCACCTGAAGAGTTTGGTGAGCATGTGGGCGAGAGGTAGAGGAGAAGTACATTCATTAGTCATTCAAGCATGCTCTCCACCTACCCTACCCTTCTCTGCATCTCCTAGAAAGCATGGCATCCTGTGAGCATCTATTTACACAGGAGGTGACTGAGAGCTAAGTCTCAGAATGATTTGCCCCACCCATATAAGCAAAGGCACAAAGAGGATGTGGCAGCTTGAGGAACTTTCTCAGTGGGAAAAATGGCAACTCTTTGTCCAACTTTACCCTGGAGGTCAGTTCCAGGGCTAAGTGTGCCTCGACTTTCCCATCTTAACAATCCATCTCCTTAATTAATAGCTATTTAGGACTAAAGCAGAGCCCCTGGAGATTCAGGCCATCTCAAGAGCAAAACCTTTTGATCCTTGCTCTTTGCCTGTCTCTTTCTAACCAAATCTCAGGCAGAAAGACAAATAATAGCAGGTCTTTCTTCCTGGATCCTGTGACCCTCAGGGCCCCAGCAACATAGGACCTGGAAACTGATATATGACCTCTCTTCTATTCCACACACCTCTCCTTTCTATCCAGGCCTCTTTAATCTGACTTGAAAGCAATGTTAATAAAAGACTAACCCTTCTGGTTTTCACTGGTACTAAATGGCTCTCAGAAAACAAATTCTTCAATTCCTTCCCTGAGAAATATCTCCCTCTTTCTTATATCCTAAAGAGACAGAAAACAAAAAGATTGTGCCTAATTAAACACTGCAAGCCTCTATGTGGATGCTGCTAATTTTCTTCCTGCATTCTCATCAGTTTCCCCCAAAACAATTTCTAACCAACTAAGAAAATTTGTGCTCTGATTTAATTTCCAGGCCTAGAATATAAGACTACTGATTGTTTTGAAATCATTTTTCCCCAAGGCAAAAATGGGCATCTCATGGCAAAATGCCTAAAACCCCTATAAAGAGATGTTATAGATTCCCACTTGAAATTACTGCACCGACTCTCCTAAATGAACCATCTTGAAGTTAGACCACTCCAGCCCAGTGCCAACTCTCTTACCAGGTGTCTATATCATGGCTGAATATTCAGTCTTTGGGTGGAGAGAGAGAGAGAGAGAGAGCGCTAACTGTAGGAAAAGAGTTCTCCAACTCCCTGCCTCATTTGCTGGGATGATTTTCAAGGTCTTTGCTAGGACAAGGCATTCTGATATCAAAACCTGTGCTTTTGCCTCTATCTGGTCACCTCCCTCAGATGAGATTTAGCAGACTGTCTTATTTCTCTATCACATAATTCATCTCTATAACAAAAACCATCTGCCGCAGAGTTTGCCATTTTGAGTACAGGTGTGTGTGTGTGTGTGTGTGTGAGAGAGAGAGAGAGAGAGAGAGAGAGAGAGAGAGAGAGAGAGAGAATTGAGATCATCACTCACAGAATCCATGAGCAATAAATGTTAACATATGCCAATTTTTATTCACAGCTGGCTGTGGGCCATGGCTTGATGCTTAATATTTATTGAGTGTCCGTAATGGACGAGGGCCCTCTGACCCCCTTGTGGAACAGCCTTCCAGAAGGACAGACAGTGCTTTCCCAAGGGAAAAATCCTCCCTTGCTGTGACACTTGGAAGGGAATCTTACAGCTAGATGTAATCCTATTACCATATTTCATCAATTTGAAGGTGCCTTTCAATCTTGCAAACTTAGATTGATGCTCCATTATTTTTTTTTAAACCTAAGAATGAAAGACACCATCATTAATTGTAAAGAGCTGTGCACCACGGGACACATCCCAATTGCAGAGGTGTGTAAATGAGACAAAATGCACATCAATAGGATAGGCTATTTCTGGCTTTGCCCCAATGTTGGTGTGGAAACTCTGAACTATTGGCACCGGCCATCAAATCTTCTCAAAGAAGAGTTTGGGTCAGAGACTGTCCCCCACCTCCCCAGAAAGCATTGTTATGTTAGAATTGCCCCTGCTCCCAAGAAATTCTTTCTCTCACCCAGCCATATTGTCCAGTATTTTAATTTGCAGTTACCTGAGCCTCTGTGTTCTTGAATGTAAGCTAAGCCTCTCCTTCCCTATCTGAAATAAAATCTTGTATTTGTTCAACACTACCCATCATATTTCCTCCCATATGTCAAACAACCCCGATTCCTTTTTATTGGTACAGAACTTACACGTCTGAAGAGGCAATGAGTCTCAAGTGTATAACCTGGCGATTTTCATGAAGGGAACACTTCTGGGAAGTCTCTGCACTGATTAAAGAGGAGCTCTGCGCCACCTCCACGCCTGTCTGCTTTAGGCTCACTGCCAAGCTAACCACTGCCACCTCCCTCAGAACCCCAGTGTCCCTTTGGCTCCTTTGGGCTAGACATAAGGGAAGGTGGGTGGAGTGTCTCTTGGCATTCTGCAGCCTGCGGGAGTGCGCAGAGCTACCCAGCTCCTGATCAGACGGACTTCCCTATCCTTGCTTGTTCTGAGTTCCACTCTCTCGGGCATTCCCACACCTCTCTCCCAGGAGAGAGGCGCTGCTCCAGCTGGGACTGTATGGAGGTGTTTGATGAACGAGCAGACCTACCCACACAAGGAGCAACACATGACTGTGTCTTCACGTGGCGCACGCTCTGCTCTTCTTGTGATGAATAACCTTGAGAATATTTTCCTTTGCCTCTTGCTCATCACTTGCTTTCCCTGGTGAAGGGCCTGCTTGAGCCTTTAGCCTTTATGAAAAGTTCCCTGTAGCAGGGTATGGGAGCTAACACGAGTAATCCCAGGGCTACATCAGGAAGCTCAACTGAGTTCAAGGCTAGCCTCAGGTGCTTAGCATGTTCCAGGCCAGACTTAGCTACAGTATGAAAACTTGCCTCAAAAAAAGAAAAATACAATAAACAAATAAATAAAAACCGTATTATTTTTCATGCTGATTTTTAGAAATTCCTTATATATTATGCATGTTGACAATAATTCATTTGTTTCTTCTATGTGTATATTTTACATATTTAATTATATATAACTGTATTTGATAAATCACTCAATTATATCTATCATAAATTATATAAATGAAGTGTATGATGAAATAAAATATACAAATTAAATACAATAGCTGGTAGAATAAATTAACTGAAGCTTATTATTTTAAAAACTTTTATTTGCATTTATTTATTTTATGGAAGAAGGGATGCATGCCATAGCTCACATAAGGAAATCAAACAGCCACTGGATTCTCTTCCTCTACTGGCCTGATTTTTTTTCCTTACACAGTAAATTTTGATGTGCAAGAACCCTCAATTTTGGGTGGAGGAGATGGCTCCACACTCCACAGTTAAGAGTACTGAATACTCTTCCAGAGGACCCAGGTTCAAATTCCAGCACCCACATGGCAGCTCACAACTGTCTGGAACTCCACGATCTGACACTCTCATATAGGCACACATGCAGGCAAAACACCAATGTATATGAAATAAAGGTACATACATTTTAATAAAATAACCCTCAATTTTAATTTACCCGTAAAGTAATTCAACTCTATAACTTTTTCATTTATTTTTTTTTTTTTTACATTTTGCACACCTCATAATTGTAAAAATATAAAAATATTTACCGTGAGACCTTCTAAAAGTCTAATTATTTTTAGGGTAGTTATTTTGACAGTTTCATTCATGTATACAATACATATTGATCATATCTAACCTATATCCCCCTCGCATTCTGCCCTGACCCCTTAATGTCCTCTTATTTTATAACTCAATGAGTATAATTAATGTAGTCTGCATGTACCTGAGGAGAGCCAATCACCTGAGTATGAGCAACCTACCAACATCCACGCTCCCAAAGGAAAATGCGCCTCCCTCCCCAGCAGCTATCAGCTAGGAGAAGCAAACCATGCAGAATGGAATCCTGGGTAAATGTCCCAAACCTCCAGACAACCTTCCTCATTGTGGTCTCTTCTTGTGGTACTTTGGGTGAGCACAGTGTGGCCTAACTCTGGGATTGCTCTTCTATTATTATACTAGCCCCATGCTCTCTTGATTGCTTTAACTTAATTGTGCAAAAACTCTCTGTTAAGTGTCACTCATGAGAGGCCCTATCTCACTCTCCTGGTCAAAAGAACGTAGTCCATTAACAAAAGGAATTTTAAATTAATTCAACAACTTTATTTGTATATCCGGACTGTTATTTCTTCATCCGCTTTTCCTTCTCTCTTAAAAGTCTGAACTTCTATTTTTCCTCTCAGGAGCTAGAAGGAAAAAAAAGGAAGAAGAGGAGGAGGAGGGAGAGAAAGGAGAGGGGGAGGAGAAAGTGAAGGGAGAAGAGAAGGGGGATGTGAGGGAGAAGGTGGAAAAGACGGAAGGGGGAGGGGAAGAAGAAGGAAGAGATGACAATGTCAAGGATTATTCTTGTTGCAGAGTAGAAAAGAGGAAAGAAGGGTTAGTAATCCAAGATCATTTTTAGTATTAGAGAGAAAGAAGCTGAAAAAACAATAAGAAAATAAAGAAGATAGGCAAGACTTAGCCTTCTTTTCTGTTTTCTTGGTTTTATAACTTATAGAAGTGAAGCCCCTGCTTGACCCTGCTACACTTGCCACCAAACCCTCAGGTAGACCAGCTGTCCAAGGACTGCACCCACTCTCTCAGTACACATCTACCCTTCCCCCAATTGTGGCCCCCAAATCCAGCAGAGGCTCCCTGCTCTCCCAGAGGCAACACTGGCCTCCAGAACTCCAGATGGGTTACATCTGGAGAGCCCCCATTTTCAGTTCCCCTACAAACATCCTACCCACAATTCCTCTCTGGGTACCCTTTGTTCAATCACAGGCTACTTCAGCCAGAAGACCAAAGTAGAAACAGAAACAAAGGGAGTCCAACAAAAGATAAACTCAGAAATTTGTGCCTAGACTTGTAATTACCACGAACTCCGATGCCTAGAGGGCAGTGTAAGAATACAATCAACAGCAGCCAGGGCAATAGGGCACCCTCAAGCCCTGCTATCTTACTATAACAAGCCCTGAATATTCCAACATAGTGGAAGGACAAGAAAATGGCCTCAAAACTAACTTTATAAAGATGATAGCGATCCTTAAAAAGGAAATGAATAAATCCCTTAGAGAAAGCCAAGAAAAAACAGTTAAAAGAAACAAATTAAACTGTTGAAGACCTGAAAATGGAAATAGAAGCAATAAAGGAAACACAAACTGAGAGAATTCTGGAAATGAAAATTCAGGAAAGCCAGACAAAAGCATCAAGAATACCACAGATGGAAGAGAGAATCTCGGGCATTGAAGATATAATAGAAGAGATAAATACATTTGTTAAAGAAAATGTTAAATCTAAATATTTCCTGACACAAAATATCCAGGAAATCTAGAACACTATGAAAAGACCAAACAAAAAAATAATAGAAATAGAAAAAAAAAAATCCCAGCTCAAGGGCCCAGAAAATATCTTCAACAAAACTTTAGAAAAAGCATTGCCTCACCTAAAGAAAGGCATGTCTATAAAGGTACAAAAAGCTTACAAAATACCAAATAGATTGGACCAGAAAAGAAAGTACTCTCACCACACAACAATCAACACATTAAACTTACCGAACAAAGAAAGAATATTAAGAGCTTAAAGGGGAAAAGGTAAGGCAGACTTATTAGAATTATACCCAGCTTCTCATTGAAGACTCTAAAACCCAGAAGGACCTGAACAGATATCTTGTAGACTCTAAAAGACCACAAATACCAGCCAAGACTACTGTACCCAGAAAAACTTTCAATCACCATAGAAGAGAAAACAAAATATTTCATCATAAAGTCAAATTTAAACAGTAGCTATCTACAAATCCAGCTCTACAGAAGACACTAGAAGGAAAACTCCAACCCATAGAGGTTGATTTCAGCCATAAAAACACAAGAAATAAATGACCTCACACCAGAAAATCCCAAAAAAGGGAAAGCAAACACATACACACACAAACTCACACACACAATCACACATACACACGACCAACAACAAAACCAACATAAAAAATTAATAATCATTGGTTATTGATATCTCTCGACATCAATGGACTCAATTCCCCAATAAAAAGACAGGGACTAACAGACTGGATGTGAAAATAGAATCCATCCACCATGTTCAAGTAGACTTCATCCCAGGGAAAATGAAAATCAGTCAATGCAATTCACAATATAAACAAACTGAAAAAAAAAATCATCTCACTAGATGTTGAAAAGCCTTTGACAAAAATCCAACACTCATTTATGATTAATGTCTAATGGAGAGATTAGGGATACAAAGTGCATACCTAAACATAATAAAGGCAATTTACAACAAGCCTATAACCAACTTCAAATTAAATAGAGAGAAACTCGAAATAATTCTTTTAAATTTAAGAACAAGGCAAGGCTATCCACTCTCTCCATGTCTACTGAGCAATAAAACAACTGATGGAGATAAAGGGATACAACTTGGAAAGGAAGTAGTCAAGGTATCATTATTTGCAGGTGATATGATAGTATATGTAAGTGACCCCAAAAATTCTACCAGGGAACTCTACATCTCATAAACACCTTTAGCAATGTGGCTGAATACAAGATTAACTCAAAAAAGATCGGCAGCCCTCCTATACACAAATGACAACAGACTGAGAAAAAAAAAATCGGGAAAACAACACACATCACATTAGCCACAAAGAAAAGAAAGAATAAAAAGAAAGAAAATATCTTGGGGTAACCCTAACCAAGCAAGTGAAAGACTTCTATGACAAAAACTTCAAGTCCTTAATAAGGAAATTGAAGAAGATATCAGAAGATGAAAAGATCTCTCATGTTCATGGATCAGTAGAATTAACAGAGTAAAATGGCCATCCTACCAATAGCAATCTATAGAGTCCATGCAAAATTTCAATGTAATTCTTTACAGATCTTGAGAGAACAATACTCAACTTTACACGGAAAAAGCAAAAGACCCAGGATATCTAAAACAATCCTATACAATAAAAGAACTTCTATCCTCACTCAGAAAGGCAAATGACACGGACTTTGGAAGATGGAGAAAACAGGGAACAGGACAGAAGTCTATCACACGCCTCTGAAACAGGTCACCCAGCAGGGTATCAAAACATATGCTGAGACTCATAGACAAACTTCAGGCAGAGTGCAGGGAATCTTATGAAAGAAGGGGGTGATAGAAAGACCTGGAAGAAACAGGAGCTCCATAAAGGGAGCAACAGAACCAAAAAATCTGGGCCCAGGGGTCTTTTCTGAGACAGATACTCCAAACAAGGACCATGCATGGAGATAACTTAGAATCCCTGAACAGAAGTAGCCCAAGGCAGCTCAGTATCCACGAGGGTTCCCCAATAATAGGACCAGGGACCATCTCTGACATGAACTCATGGGCTGGCTCTTGGAGAACCTTCACCTGAGGGGGGAGCAGCCTTGCCAGGCCACAGAGGAAGACAAAGAAGCCAGTCCTGATGAGACCTGATAGACTATGGTCAGATGGAAGGGGAGGAGGACCTCCCCTATCATTGGACTGGGGAAGGAGCACAGGAGAAGAAGAGGGAAGGAGGGTGGGCTTGGGAGGGGATGGGGAAGGGGGCTACAGCTGGGATACAACATGAATAAACTATAATTAATAAAATTAAAAAAGAAAAACATAAAAAAAAATTCTAAAAGTATCCCCATCTCCATTTCAAGCTTTACTACAGAGCTATAGTAATAAAAGTTGCATGATATTGGCATTAAAAAGAAAAGTTAATCAAGAGAATTAATTTGAAGACCTGGACATAAATTTACACACCTGTGGACACCTGATTTTTTTTTTAACAAAAAGGTCAGAAATAAATGGAAAAAAAAAAGCATCTTCAATAAATGGTAACTGGTTGTCTGTATGTAGAAGAATGCAAATAGATCCATATTTATCACCCTACACAAAACTAAAGTCCCAGTGGGTTAAAGACCTCAACATAAAATCAGATACACTGAATCTTATAGAAGACAAAATAGGAAATATCTTGAATGAATGCATTGGCACAGGAGACAACTTACTGAACAGAATAACAATAACTCTAAGAGTCCATCTTACACCTGTCAGAATGGCTAAGATAAAAAACACAAGTGACAGCTCCTTCTGGCAAGGATGTGGAGCAAGGGGAGCCCTCATCCATTGGTGGTGAAAGTATAAACTTGTACAGCCACTGTGGAAATCAACATGGTGGTTCCTCGGAGAATTGGAAATTGAGCTACCACAAGACCCTGCTATACCACTCCTTGGCATGTACCCAAAGAACACTCCACCATGCCACAAGGCACTTGTTCAACTATGTTAATAGAAACTTTATTCATAATATCCAGAAATTGGAAATAACCTAGATGTCCCTTGCCCAAAGAACGGATAGAGAAAATGTGGTTTATTTACACAATGGAGTAATACTCGGATGTTATAAAAAATGACATTTATGAAATTTTCAGGCAAATGAATAAAACTAGAAAAAAAAAACTCATTCTGAGTGAGGCAATTCAGACCCAGATAGACAAACATAATACATACCCACCTATAAGAGGATATTAGCTGTTAAATAAAGGATAATCGTACTAAGATACACAGACCCAAAGAGGTTAAGTAACAAGGAGATCTCTAAGAAAAATGTATGGATCTTCATGGGAAGGGGAGATAGAATATATTTTGAGGGTGGAATTGGGGTGGGTGGGGATGGGAATAGGATGGGAGAAGGGGGGATGAAGGAAAAGAGTACAGGAAGAGGCACCTGGAATAGGCTGCCATTTAGGAAGCATTTAGGAGGTGATGTCGAAACATCCTGGAACCTATGAGGAGGACCCTTGCAAGGATTCCTGGTAATGGAAGATTCAGAGCCTGAACAGGACATCGTAACCAGGCAAGGCTCCCAGTAATGAGACTGGGACACCAACCCAGTCACAAAACATTGGAACCATACCTGTCCTGCTTGCAGGATGTCTTGGGTAATGATGGCTCAGAGCTTGTGAGAGTGGCCAACTAATGACTGGTCTAACTTGAGGCCCAAGCCATCACTGCCTGGATGGGCAGGAACCAGAAGCTATAGAGCTCAGAGACCTAGGGTAGAACCGAACACAACTTAGAAAGAGAGAGAAAAGAAAAAATCGATGAAATTATTCCTAAAGATATTCTTCCATACTCATAGATTGGTGCCTAGACCAATTACCATCAGGGAGGCTTCCCCTAGCAGCTGATGAGAACAGATGCCTAGACCCGCAGCCAAACATTAGGCAGAACTTGGGGAACCTTACAGAAAATGGGAGGAGGATTGTAGAAGCCAGAAAGATCAAGGATACTAGAACACAGCCTACAGAAGCAACTAAGCAGGGCGCACAGGGGCTCACAGAGACTGGAGCAGCAACCGTGGAGCTTGCATGGGTCTGCACTAAGTCTTCTGCAAACATGCTGTGCTTGTTTAGCTTGGGGTGCTTATAGGACTCCTAACCGTGGAAGAGGGGGTATCTCTGACTCTTTTTGCCTGCTCTTGGGACTCTTTTCCTCCTCCTATGTTCCCTCGTCCAGCCTCGATATGAGGGTTTGTGCCCAGTCTTATTGCATTTTGTTATGCTGGTTCAGTTAATATCACTGGGAGGCCTGCTTATTTCTGAAGGGAAACTGAGGAGCATTGGCTCAGAAAGTGGGGCGGGGCCTGGAAGGAGGGGAAGTGGGGGAGGCTGCACTCTGGATGTGTTATAGGAAAGAAGAGTAAACAAAAGGAAAGAAGGAAAGACAAACAAAGAGAAAATTAAAATAAAAACTTGTGCAAACAAAAAACAATAAAATAAAAACCAAACCAAAACAAAAAAGAAACAGAAAACTCTCTACTAAATTGAGGAGATGGAGGGGAGATAGGACCTTGCTTCTTAACGAACTCCGTGAATGAAGAGAGGATCTGCATCTCACACCGGTTTTTGTTCCACACAGTCACTCGTTGCTTTCTAATTCTTCATGGTTTTGTGATTCTTTTGCAACTTCATAATTTCCATTAAAAATGAAATATGGTAGCTGATGGAATAAATTACCAAAATCCATGTAATCCTTTCATTACTCTCATATTTTAGGTTGCTTCAGGCTCTTTGTAGAATAAATTTACCACAGCAACAAATATATATGGTTGTTTCCTTTTTTTTTTTTTTTTTTTTTTTTTTTTTGATTCTCAGTGGATATTTACCAGCTTAGATGACCAGTGGTAATATTCAGCTTAAGGAGAGAGAGGAAAAGAGGGAAGGAGAAGAGGAGGGAAGAGGAAGAGGGAGGGGAGGGGAAGTAGTCAGGGAGGGAAAGAGAACAGGGAGAGGGCGGAGTGCGGGTGGGCATGCGCAGGTAGAGGGCATGCGCAGGTAGAGACCAGCAGTTGTTAGATACTCTCCAAGGTGCTTCATCTTCCTTTTTGGTGGCAGGATCTCTCACTGACCCCGAAGCTTGCTGACTCAGCCGGCTGGTCAGCGAACTCCAAGTTCTTCCTTTCTCCATCTCCCCAGCACCACACTCAAACACCATGACGCACAGCTTCTGACGTGGGTGCTGGGAGCTCAGACTCAGGTTTTTTTGTGCTTACAGAGCAAGGGCATTACTGACTAAATCGTCTTCCCAGCCCCTCTGTTTCAATATATTAATTGTGAATGAATTTACATTTTAATGAGGTTAAAGATTTCCCGATGCATTTTCCAATTGCATCTCCTCTTCATCTGTGCTTGATAGAATGGCTTCCTAATGGTTTTCTTATTGATTGTGGGGCACCTCTTGGACAAAACTCGTAGTTGTTTGTCTTTAATTAGAATTTTGGTACCCTTTGGGTCAAGGACTACGCAGATTATCTTCCTGTCATCGCTGGTGGCTCGCGACTAGCACCCGGCATGTGCTTAATCAACATTTGTGGAATGAATGCAGCCTGCCTGTTCCCAGTATTTTCCATGTATTGTCTCCATCTGGGTCTGTGCATGGACAACTGATAAACACTGTTTGTTGTGATAATTATGACATATGGTATATTTATTTTCTGTGGCATCTGTTATAAATAACACTCCCTAATTTGTTCATTTTAGTTCAACAATCTTACAGATTTTTTTTCTAAAACTATTCCACTTATTTTTTGATATTAGTAAAAATCTCATTAGGGGTGATGGCAAATGCCTGTTACAGTACTTAGGAGGCTGGGAAGATTGCATAATTTCAAGGCCAGTCTATTACATAATAAGTTCCAGGCTAGCCTGGACTACATTTCAAGGCCAGTCTATTACATAATAAATTCCATGCTAGCCTGGACTACAGAGTGAAACTATTTTAAAACAAACACCCCTCTATAATTAATACATACGAATATGGCAGCTTTAGATAGAATTTCCTTGACTTGGCTTTAACTCATCCAATACTATTCTAGTTTGTTTTCTGTTGCTGTGATAAACAGCATGACCAAAATAGTAACTTGGGGAAGGAAGGGGTTTAGTTCACCTTACGCTTTATGATTCATTACTGAGGGAAACCAAGGCAGGAAGTCAAGACAGATGCCTAAAGCAGTAAGTGAGAAGGAACACTGCTTATTGGCTTGCTCCCAGACTCATGCTCAGCCACTTTGCTTATACAGTCCAGGCCCACCTGCTCTGGAATGACACCACCCCTGTGGGCTGAGCCTTCCTACATACATTAGCAAGCAAGAAAATGCCTCCCCAGACATGGCCACGGGCCAATCTGATAGAAGAAATTCCTCAGTTGAGATTCTCTCCTCCCGTGTGTTGACAACACACGTACACGCACAGTGCAGGGGTGCAGCTATTACACTTTGCTATAAACGGCAAGCAGTCATCTCTCCTTCCACCAATACTAAAGGAATGGCATTCTCTGCCCTTTCTACCACGCTGCTCCATCCTCACCCCTAACTGTTCCACCCCCAGAACCTTTAACTCACATCTTTCTAGCCTAGCCCTCCAATGGGTTGGCTGTATCGTTCCTTCCTCCTTCCCACCTATGCCTTGCCTCCATCATCTGTATTGCGAGGGGAGGGAGGTGTTCTTGGCTCGTTCTACTGCTAGCTCCCACCCCTTCACCATGAATCTCTTCTAACTCTACCCTAGACCCTGAGACATTGTTAATCCCAGCCATGTGGATAGATGAAAATTCCTGAAATCAATCCCAGGTTCTTCTCCACCTCTGTAGCTCATCTGATGCAATCTCATCAGGAAGGAGGCCCAGCCTCAGTTTTCTACTCTTGAAACCCCTTACCCAGTGCTAATTTCTCTCCTTAAACTCAGAAAAGGATTGTTGCCACATAGAAGTAGTTTTCAGCCAGTGGTGTGTCCTCTCTAGGGTCATCTGGAGGAGTCTAGGGACCATTGTTTTTCATAACTGGAGGAAGGAAGCACCCCCGGTTCTAGTGGACAGAAGCCAGCCATCTAACTAACATGTGGTTCCCAGGATAGCCATCACCACAAAGACAGGTCTGATCCCTAAGGCAGCAGGGCTGAAACCTCATTCTTCCCACAGACTTCAGCCCCTCACTGTTTCTGCCTACCCTTCTGTAGTCACCATATCCTGAAAGACTGAATAAATAGCAGAGAGAGATTTAATTGGGGTTGGCCACAATGTTCCCATTACATTCAAAAGCCCTTTTCCATCAGCACCAACATGTAGGATTGAAGAAAAAAGAAGAGAGAGGAAAAAAAAAAGAGCACAGGCTCCTACCATTCAGAGAAACTTCAATAACCCTTCAGATGTCTATTAGATGTGAAATTATTTCATTTACATGTGAAAGCACATATTTTCACACATACCCCTCATTCCACAAATTAAATACCAATATCAGAAGGCTTGACATGCAGCATTAATAATGTAATTTGATTTCCAAGTGTTCTATGTACCGTTCCTCCAAAGAAGATGTGGAAGCATCATGGGGCCACATCTGCCGTTCAGCAGCCCAGAGATCTGCTTAAAAGATCTTTCAATGGATGCCGCTGCAGACCTTAGGCCCTTTTCTGCTCAGCCCTTTCCTAAATCCTGATGGCCTTAGATCTCCCTTGTTGCTGTGCCTACTGTTGTTCACCAACTTTAGATGAGCTTCTAAGCTGTCCTTGATCTCTCTGCCTGGATCTGGCCTCATTTGCCCTCCTTAAATTTCTACTGTCTTTGTCACTGAGGCCTCATGTTAGCTCTCCATCCAAGAGACCATCCCTGAACACCTAGTGAGGGACAGGACCCCACTTCATTCTACCCTCACACATGCTTTCTTTTTCTTTGTAGAGCCTACATCCCCTGGCAACCTATACCCATATTTGTCTTACAAACACACACACACACACACACACACACACACACACACACACACACACACCTGAAACAGAAGAACAGCTTTGTGAAGCTGCATCTTTGATTCAGTTATCTTCCCATTTCCAGAAATGAATCTGGGACACAGTGAATACTTATTAAATGTCTTTCGAATGAATCACCCCATCATCAAACCTAGGAAGGGTCTATCCCCATAACACAAAGAGATGGTGAACTTTGCCAATCAATCCAACGAGAATACTCTGAAATTTCACTAGGCATTTCTATTGCACATTGGCAAGTGCCAGCCCTGTAAAATGATTACAAGATAATATAACCTGGTCTCTTTTTTGTCTTGTTTTCTATTAAGAGGCCTCATCAGAATCTGCCTCTGGCTAACCTATACCAGTGGGATTTGCAGAGCTCATAGAATTGCTAAGAAGACTGAAAACAGATTTGGCACCTGGCAGGAGCTAAGTGGGCTCCAGGGAAGCACACGGCTCAGTTAGAAATGGCTTCAATGCCAAGCAGACAGGCAGGATGAGAAGATGAAGCCAAATGGCCGTCTGTGGTTTAGACCCTCCTTATGCTAATCATTCCAAGGTCAAAGGCCCAGAAAAGAACATCCAGGGGTCACCTTGTGGATCTGTTCCAAATAAACAGCAGCAGGAAGAGGAAAGACCCAGAAGAATTATCCAGCTGAAGTCTCTTTCTGCTTCAACAAGAGGGAAGAGGCATCCTGATGTGCTCCCAACAGGGTTGTGCTGTGTGGGTCAAGGAATCCCCAGGAAGAATCCAGCACTCTGTGGGAAATGGAGATTTGTAGGTTCTGAGCAGCCAGGGACTAGCAAAGAGCTTCTTTGCCCTTGTCCTTCAACTGCTAAATCTCAACACATGGAAGCCAAGGTGAGGATCTGAGGGGTCCTGAGAAGAGTGCCTGGTAGGAACCCAGAATTCCCCCACATTCACTCCTGGAAGCTCAAAGGGTTTATCTAAGAAGACACTTGGTCATTTCCTTCCATAGCCCAAACACTGGCCTAGCACCATTATTGTTTAGCAAATGTCCCAGGAACTGTGAAACCAAACCTACACTTCCCAGTGTGTTCCATTGACACTCTCATGCAAACACTTGACATGCAAAGGCTTGCAGAACTTAGACAAATGTGCCCGTCAGTACACTGGGGACCCAGTAAGGGAAACAGCTTACCTCGGAATCAACGATATTTTAATAAGATATAACTAGAGTTCAGCGTCCTGCTTAACTAGTATCCAGATGTGCATCATGAGAGAAACTAGTTCCAGGAGAGAGTGAGAAGATAAAGTTCCTTCTCATAACTGGTCGCTTCCAAACTGCCCAGAAGAAATTCAGTTGGCTGACCTTAAGTTGACATTTTCTGAAAGATATGAAAGCCTCAAAATGGAATAGGTGGGTGGCAACATGGAAATTATCTTGAGAATCAAACTCTGGCCACTTTGTTTCTTAATAGAGAGCTATTAGAAAATGCCAAGTTTCTTGCCAAGATATGGAATGGCTCAGAGACCTCTGTCCATTGAGGCAGTTTCTCATGCAAGGTGGATTCAACCTCACACTTTCCATCCTTCATAGGACACAAATCCTGGAACTGCACTGTTCTTTTATGCCTTGTGTTTCTACTGTCTGGTGGGGACCATTTGCCTCTTGGACCCCCAGTTTCCCTGACAAGAAGGAAGGGAAATGTGTCCTCCAGATGGAAATTTGCTAACTTCCAACCTCCATTAAGCTCAAGGGTGCCAGACACTTAGGGTCAGTTCAGGAAACCCTGAGCCTCATAGCTTGCCTTACATGTGAAAGGCTCATTACCATGATGACATATCTTCCCTTGGCTTCACACATGTTCTTCCAAGTTAAGAAGTGATTACTGCGGCTTTGATTTCACAATTAAAATGGAGCAGTAGGAAGAAATAATGATTGATCTCTGAACTATTGTGCTGAGCTGCTGAAAGTGCTGCAGTGTGCTGGGAGCAGAAGCCCTGCATCACAGGGATCGATAACCTGAGCTATATCGGTGCATTTGCTGCAGGCTTCCAGGGGTAGACTGGTGCTGGCAATTAAAGAAACGAGTCAACTTTAAAAGTGCTTCACTAGGAGCACATAACCTTGATTTGTAAGTGAAAGTGTAGCTGTCCTCGGTGCTGTCAAAACTTCTCAATTCTTGGCTGTCTGCAAGAGCAGTTCCATCTCAGAGCTGCCTGGGTGCTATGATAAAGGCCATTCTGCTATAGATAATGAAGGCTCAGAAGTCTGGCAGGGCCATAGAGGAGTGCGATTTTTTAAACAAGAATAATGGGGATAAGAAAAGGTTTAAATTCCTATGGTATGGTACCATTGTGCCATGCCTAGTGGGTTTTTGGAAGACCCCTGCTATGGCCCACATTGATAAGGCAGCAATGCAATGACATTGGCTTACAGCTCTGGAAGAGGGCAGCTTCTTCGTGTCTCTGTTATTCATGCCTCCAGCACAGAACTTGCTCCTTAGTGATTTGATTTTGCTTGTTTGCTTGCTTGGTTGATTGATTGAATGTTTTAAAGCTGATCTCCAGGGAGAACAACTGTTTGGGAAAAAAATCACTCCTTCTTTGCTCTGACCTCTTGGTAGCTCAAGGTAGAGAGTGGGAGGTTAACAGGCAAGGGCATATGCTTTCGTTTCTCTTGCTGGGGACCACCCATTTCACTTTAGGGTGAATATAACTGGTCCATTTTAGTGAGGTACTGAATGTTGGGCCTGCTCATTTTCTCAGAATCACGATGTATGTCTTGGAGAAATGCATCAGATGACATCTAATCTGGAGGGTAAGAGTCTGTTCCTACTACCATGAAGATGGGTTCCTCCATGTGACTGGTGGAAACGCCTTCATCTGGCAGTGAGCATTCCTGGAAGGGCTACTCATCTGATCTGTAGCTCAGGGATTTCTTATTGATCCAAGCTGACAAGAAGATTTCTATGAAGATTGCCTTTGATATTCCTGAGCCCTCCACTGCGTGTTTACTGAAAAAAATAAAATAAAATAAAAACATTCAAAATGCCAAAGTGCATATCTTATTTAGTTGTGTATTTTCAAGCTTTTACACAAAGCTGGTGTCCATTAGATATTGTGGTGTGTGTGTGTGTGTGTGTGTGTATACATGGATAGGCATGGTGATGGATGGGTTGGTGAGGTTTGTGGGTTCTTTATTTGTGGGGAATTCTAGGACTCCTGATGAGGCTTCTCTGTGTATTCTGATTGTAACCAGAAAACTAAGCAGAGCCTGGCGTATGGTTGCAACCTTTCTGGGCGCCAGCCCCAAGCACGTGGATGCTTCCCATTGGCTCAGCCTTTTAGCAGTCTGAGCAGCTCAGTGAGTAATTTGAATCTGCTTTGCTTAGTGGGCAGTTCTGGCGGCAGCTGTCATTCTGTCTCGGGCAGTTCTGCAATCATGATACCCACCCATTCCCGAAGATGCTTAGAGGCCAGGCTCACCTCTTTCCTCTACCTCTCATCCTTGACTCCCCATGGACAGGGCTTATCCAGTCACCCACGTCATCACAAGAGGGCTGGGCTCTGAGTTATTTCTGCTTCTTCTAAATGCCAGGCTCCTACAGGTCTACCCCAGTTCTGTAGCAGCCATTTGCTCTGCCCTGTGGCCCACCTTGGCCTCAACAACAACTGTGGAGGGCCCTTCTGTAAACATCTGAGATCTTGAACTGGAGAGATCAGCTGGTAAGGTAGTTGCCAGGCAATCACGAGGGCCTGAATTCAGTCCTCAGAACCCATTTCAAAAAAGAATGGCAGAGATGACAGGGCACACTTCTAATCTCAGCAGTGGCAAGGGAGAAACAAGAGGGTCCCTCGGACTCACTGGCTAGACAGCCTAACCTGCTTAGCAAGCTCTAGGCCAATGAGAGACTGTGTCCTAAAAAACAAGATGACATTCAAGGTTGACCTTTGGCCTCCAAAAGAACATGTATGTATATCCACACACACAAAACACATGCATCACGAGAATATCTGGGGTCTTAAATGAACTCCTTGTGACACTGCCAGCGGACAAATTAACATTCCAAACACAGCTAGTGCTCTCTACAATTACATTCTCCTCAGGACTGGAAGGCAGAAAACAGCCTTCAAATGTGGCATTTAGGGCCCTAACTGCTCATGAATGATGAAGGCGGCTACTACCGCAGCATTAATCTCCCATCATTGACCTCTTCCTGCCTTAATTGTAAAGGGTGAAAACTTTTATGACAGTGGCTTCTTAAGAACTAACTTTGTCTTTTTGCTGAGGGCACAAGAAGCCCAGCTAATAAGATGACACAGGCAGATGTCCCCTGGCAAGGATGTCTCACGAGCAGTGGCTGATGGACACATCCTAATGAAGGGAAAGCAGCTGGCCAGGAACTGTCCCTTTGGCACCCTTGAGTGGGGCCCCTGCCTCACTCACAATACATCTCAATTATCAAGAATTGCCTGTGCAGCGACAAATGGCAGGTGTGAAAAGCAAGAGCAGGGGATGGATCTTCCAGCTGTCTGACAGATGTGGAGACATCTAAAGACATCAATTCTTTATGCAGAGACTTGAAAGGGAGAAAGTTTTCAAACTGCCTTTAAATTCTGTACATTTAAATTTTTAGTTAAACTTAATGGGGGAAATATGCTCATGGGAGATTTGTGAAGAGATGGGCTCGGGAGTGCTATGGCGGTCCATGCTTTGTATTCTGTGTGGATGCAACCACCCTCTCCATTAGTAAGTCCATAACCACACTTAGTATTCAGTGGAGACAGGAGCCAGCAGCCCTATAAAGCACTGTCCAGGGATAGGGCCAGGCGGAGCAGGGCTTGATAAATGCTGGCTGCTAGCAAAGTTAAACACGCTGAAAGTCTCTGGTCCCCAAGAGCCATCCATGAACTTCACAGACAAGCTTTGATTTTATATCCTCCAGTCTCTCTTTCTTCCCTCCCTCTCCCACTCCTCTTCCCTCTCTTTCTCTTATATATCTTTATGTGTAATGTGTTATGATATGTAGCTCTATATGTCAATAAGTATAGGAATATACATGTCCCGTCATGTGTGGAGACCGGAGAACCTTAGGTGTTGGTGCTAGCCTTCTATTTTATGCAAGATAATCTCTTATTTGCTACTGCATACTCCAAGCTAGATGGCCCATGAAGTTCTGTAGATTCTCCTGTCTCTACCTACTGTGTCATCACAGGAACACGGGGCTCACATATGGTACCTCCAGCATTACATGGGTTCTGAGACTCTGAGCTCAGGTCCTCATTTTCACAACCACTGAGTCATTTCCCTAGACCGCAACTTCTCTTTTTACCTTGCAAACATTCCTTAGAGATTTGTCCTGAATTAGAATGCATGACACTATACACATTTCTCTCCTTTCAAAATGCAGATAAGAAAACCATCCACTGCCTCCACGTACTACACACAAGGCCCTATGGCAGGGCAACCTCATTTCATTCTCACGGTGGCCTTGGCTTGCAGCGCCACTGCTCTGTTTTAAGAAGGCAGAAGAGATTTTCACCCTGTGGTGCAATGGCACCTACCCACCTGCAGGAGACAATGCAACAACAGGGCCCAAGTCCTGCTCTGTAAGGAATCACAGCGATGCTGATGAACAAGAGTAGCATGATATGATCCCTTAATGAGCTGATGGCTGAGGAGTGGGAACAAAGAAGAGAGGAGAGATGAATGGCTCTGATGTGATGGCCTGAGCCGAGTTCTTATATGGAGCAGAACATCTCTAGTTCTGATGACTAGAGATGGTTGAAGCCAGGGGTGGGAAAACAGTGTGGAGGGAGGGAGAAGAGAAAGAAAGAACAATGCTTGGGTTCACATCTCTCTGATGTAACATGTACTGTTATGTCTCCTCTGACCACACCAAGCCTGGTTTGTCTCTGGTGCCTACTACAATCCTCCTTCAGCTTCATCTCTCCCATAATCCTCATGTGTTAAGACAACTGACCTGCCACAATTCATCTGACAAGTTGTCCTTCCCCTATGGTCCTTCCTCAACTATCCATCTCCTTCCCTCCCTCTAAACTCTCAGATTCCCCAAACAACACCATAAACTGTTCCAGAAAAGAAGACAGCAGCAGAAAACACCCGTAAGCATCTGTACTGTTTTGGCAGGTGGGGAGAGTGACCTCAAGCAATGCTAATTTAAAACCCAGTAACAGGTTTTATGATAACAGGATCAGCTGGGAAATACAGAAAAGCTACAGTGAGTCTCCTGACTATCAGTGTTTAAGGCCCTCATATCTCGAAAAGCAAGGACATTATCCCTTGACCCAAACTCTAACTGGTGCTCAGAGTCCAGAGCCTAAAACCTACATCACGCATGGTGCTGTAGGAGGGAGGTGCCCACCCCCACATTGCCTACATTCAAACATGACTCACTACCCCCCAAACACAGGAGAAACCCATCTTGGTCTTTAATCACCCTCACAGACTACCTCTAAAATTTCATTAAAAAAAAAAAATAGCAAATCAAACTTTAGCAGATAAGAAGCATCCCGGAAAGCCACATTCAGAGTTGAGTGGGGAGCTGGACTCATACCAACGTGGATAAGAAAGATATAGAAGAAACTATACGCTATACATCTTTAAGACAAAGCTATTGAAGACCAGAAAAGGAAGAGAATTTTAAAAAATACAATCTTATCATAGATGATGACTCTGTCTGTCTTGCGGCTAAAATCCAGAGCCCATCTCCATCACCTCTACACCCATGGGACAGCTCTTTACCCATGAAGAGGGAACTATTACATAGTATGAGCTCTGGTTTGAGGCACTGAGAGGAGTACAGTCAGGAAAATATACAATCGAGTGAGCTAGGCTTCAAAAAGTGGCATAAAGATCCATAAGGAAGTGGATATGTCTGCTCAAATGGACTGCCAATGGTGAAAACCCATATGGCCCACAGGGGCTCCAGGTTAACTATGGGACATTGTACCATTCAAAAAAAAAAAAAACTATCAATTCTTATTCAAATGGCCCATTTTTTCCTCATAGGCCTATAATGTGCTGTTGCAAATCATGCCATTGGGATGCCATGCTCTTCAGCAGGGAGGGCCTGCCTGGGGCAAGGCTCACTGACCCTTTTAGCCTGAGCCTCTCCACTTCCATCTGTTTTATACATTGGCTTCTCATAAAGGCACACTTTAAGAAATAGTTCATTTAAAAATAACATACACTGCTTTAGGGAAAGTCACCCCTCTGTGATCCGCGCTCACCCCAAATGGTCAAGGCAGTTTTCAGAAAGCAGAAACTTCACAGCAGAATCTTAAAATACTGCTTAGGAGCCTTTCTTTCTACCCCAAAATCAGAGGCAGGGTGTCAAATACCAGCCAGAGGAGAGTCCCAGAAGCTTTTATAATCATAAGGTTTCCTTGTGGGCCCAAAGTAAGCATATGACATAAGACCAAGGTTTTTTAAAGAACCATGGCACCTTTGAACAGGAAGCCAGTTCCTTCCTGTCTCTTGCTCAAACAGGGGGGAGATGGATTCAGCAGGGAGCCTAAGCCTGGCCAAGAGAGAGCTTGTCAATGGAAGGAGCACAGGCAGTTGTGTTTCTTTGTAAGGTCCAAAATGATGACCCAGTGACGTCACCTGTCCAGAGTTGCATGAGGAGGTATGCCTCCAAATTCACATGACCCTGCTGGGTAGAAACTGCTTGTTTGAGTGAGATGTTGCTAGTAAGATGAGAGAAAATGGACTTGGTCATGAAATAAAGTGTTTTTTTTTTTTTTTCTATATTTTTACCCAGCTAGCCGTTTAAGGAGAGGATTTTTTTCCCCATGAATAAATGCAGCATAAGCTTGAAGCAACACATGGGATCAAATGCATTTGAAGCCCATTGTGATATTTAATGTAACAGTCACAGTAATACCCAGCTTGTTAGAACAAAAAGAATATTTATTGGGCAGTTGAACTGTGACAGAGCCAGAGGGGCCTAAGACACCCAGCAAAGTGAGCTTCAGAAGGAACCAAACACTCCGTGCTCCTACTGCGCACCAGGGCGCTCACTGCTTATTTTACTGCGGAATGACCTTTCCTCTTGCATCCCTCCCTCTCGTGCAGGCCCAAGCCCCTCTCCCTGCGCAGGTGAAAGGTGTGAAGTGGCAAATGGTCAGTCAAACAGTCTTCCAAAGCCAGCAGCAAGCTTTCGTAAGGTTAAGGGAAACAGCGAAGCCTCTAACTGCAGCACTGCTTAGCGCAAAGCTGGGGCTGGGAGTCAGAGGTGAGCTCTGCATAGCACAGGGCTTCACCAATCACCCTTAAAATTAGATTATGTATTAGGTGACAGAGGCCAAGAGAAAGCTACAGAGAGAGATTCGCAGAGGGAACTGCCCACTGTACTATTCATAGGGGACTGTGGCCAAACAGAAGGCCAAGGCCCAGGCAACCAGTAGGTGCAATCCAGGAAGTGACAGAGCTGTCACGGTTCTTCCTGGCAGAGCAGATAGGGCTGTCACACAGTCCTGGATAACAGGGACATGTCCTTTCCAGTAAATGTGTTACCTCACTAAGTACAATGAGCCCACATGTGTCTCCTCGGGCCTTCTTTAGGGGAAGCAACAGCAGATATTTCTTCTGTAGCCAGAAGAACAAGAGTACCTTCACTCACCTACAGCACACAACAGAGTGGACTCTGCACAGAGAAAGCACCCAGCAGACCCGAAACAGACCAGGTCCCTGCTGACAAAGGGGGCCAGTGGCAGTCAGGTGCCTCTTAATGCCCATGTGAAAGAACCTTGGAGGAACCCAAAAGCGGGTGTTTTCCATGTTGGACTCTGAACCACCGCCACACAATCAGGTTCCCTCCCTGCTCATCCACCAGCCTTGGGAGGGTTCTGTAAGATCCCCTCACACAGACATGTCTCCAAGCAGCTGCTTTGTACCAGCCCTTCCCTTTAATCTATTGAACAGCCTCTACACATCAGTCCAACCTGAGGATATAGCAAGGACAAAAGGGTCCTCACTTCCCACAGTATGGAAGGCAGGATGATCAATGGACACAGTGAACCAGGGGACGCGGCACAGCCACAACTGTGGAACAAACAAAGCTCCCTGGTGACGCTGAACAGGGGCTGTGGGGCAGAGGAGGCCCTGTACACAGAGAGAGATGGTAGTGGGAAATGCAGTGGTAACATGGTGAGGAGACTGGAGAGTAATTTAAATCACAAATGAGGGTGGAGAGCTGTGTGCTTTGCCTGAGTTCCTATTTTCTCCTCTGGGGACTGATGCAAGTTTTACCCAAGGAAGCACCATTGGTTGAAGACGTTCTTGTAAACTATTCAAAGGATGAGTTCTTCTGTGGCCAGAGAGGAATCTAGGAAAAGACAGGAAGTAAGGAAGACTGAACAAAATGGCTCCTATATAAAATAAACAAGCTTCACACGCAACTTCAGCAAGAAGGACCTCATGAAAAGCCAAGGGTTGGGGAAGGCTGACAGGTCCACTCCACTCCTGGGCCTTCTGTTCCTGCTTATAAAGAAGCTGAGCTCACCAATGGTGTTCTCTGGAGAAGAGCTGCCCGCTGCTGGCACTCTGGTTATGAAGAGATGGGACAGTACTTCTCAAAGCAGAGCCAAGTATGCAGAGTGGATTACTGCTTCACTAGTACCCCAGGAGTTCAAAACCATCGTTGGAGAGATGGGGCAGCTCCACTCTTTGAAAGCTGGACAGAGAAACCGTTGCTCTCCTTGTTTAAGAGGGCTACAAAGACTTCATCCCTCTCATCCATCACAGACCCACTCTTTAAAAGCTGCCAGTTGTAAAGGTCGGCCCTAATTGATCAGGATGGAGAAAATTCATGCCACCACCACTACCCCCTTTCCTCCCTAAGCCACCAGAATCAGTAATGGAAAGTCGGGTGACCCTCATCTGTCTCCTTCACATTTACTAACATTTTTATTTCCTATTGGCTCCCCACCAGTCCCTTCCTAACATCTGCAGCCTTGTCTGCAGGCAGGTCACAGGGTGACGGGTAAGTGGTAAAGGGAATCTTCTAGAACTATAGGATTGAGCTTTGAAAGGGACTTTCCACCATCTTCTGATTTTAAAAGCAGATGTGAATTTAGGTGGAAATAGTCATCTTTCCCACATTTTTTTCTCCCTTTGTGTTCAGATCCTATTAATCATAGGAAACTGAAATTTTACTCAGGCCAACAGATTCTTCAGGCCTTGCCAAGAAGGCAATTTAACCATAAGCTTTCCACCATCCACCCTGGCAGGATGGAATTTTGAATGACTAAGTGAGTGGTTACGTGGTGCTAATGGTGACACAGACATGAAGATCCAAAGCTACATTTACTTGAGTCTTTCTGACTGGGAATCAGGACATGGCTGTCATGAGACCCCATACCCCCGATTGAGCTCTTACAGCAGGGGCTTCTCCTTCATTGTTGAGTTTTAGAGCAGCTCCACAGAGACAGAAAATCTTATCCCCGCCTCCTCCCTGCCTTAGGACACCAACAAAGGAGGAAATGGCAGCATCTTCCTTAAGGTTAAATCCAATGGATGGCCAAGTTTACCACTGGAATGAGAGGTGTCTCAGTAGAAAGCACACTGGAGAAGCCTGCTCTCTTACCACCTATACTCGTGGGCTCCGTTGGGTTCACAGCCCTCCATACCTCCCAGCTCCCATTTCCTCCTGGAGAAGCTGAATAAAAACAGGGGCTGTAAGGCACAGGAGGCCTCAACTGCATCTCAGCTGCTGTCCTAGTGTTTTCTCCCACCAACCAGTGCAGCCCAACAAGATGGCACACTGAGAAGCAGGGCCTGCCACCAAGCCTGATGAATGTGAGTTTGATCCCCAAAATCCATAAGGTGGAAGGAGAGAACCAACTTTTCTAAGTTGGCCTTTGACATGGACACATGCACCAACATAAGCATGCCCCTCCAACATACACAGATATGTGAAAAGATAAACATAGATAATTAAAAAAAAAAATCTGTAACCCTGCTTTAAACACTACATCAAGCTGTGCCCCGTATCCTGGACATCTAGAGCAGATGTCACACTGGATTCTCACATGAAGTATTCAAACCCCACAAAGTCAACACATATGGCCTTTGAGCTTAGTCTCATCTATGCCCCTCTCTGGCCCATATACCTAAACAATTCACCTCAGAACCCCTGCTCACAGCCTCCATCACAAAGTGAACTTGTAAGAGATAAGAAATATATAACTCAGCTCATTATTTTTACTTAAACTTTAACTTTAAAACATTGAACCTTACTGTAAATTATATATGGAAACATTTTTGTGGCTTCAAAATCAGATACATGACTACGGTGTAGACCTGTGAAAACCCCTAAGGATGATTCTTTCTAGAGAAATTTGCACTTGCTCCTTGGTGGCTACTCTCTTTTTCTTTTCCTTTTTTAAAAAATAACTTGTATTTTAATTTAATAAAATTAAATTGGTGTTTCGTCTGCATGTATGTGCTTGTAAGGGTGTCAGATCTTGGAGTTACAGACAGTGGAGTTGCTATGCAGATGCTGGGAATTGAACCTATGTCCTAGGGAAAAGCAGTCAGTGCTCTTAACTGCTGCGCCATCACTTCATCCCCTCTTTTTCTTTTCTTTATTTATTTATTTATTATAATTTATTCCCTTTGTATCCCAGCTATAGTCCCCTCCCTCTTTCCCTCACAATCCTGCCCTCCCTCTCTCTTCTCATCCCATGCCCCTCCCCTAGTCCACTAATAGGGGAGTTCCTCCTCCTCTTACATCTGACCCTAGCCTATCAGGTCTTATCAGGACTGTCTGAATTGTCTTCTGTGGTCTGGTAAGGCTGCCCCCCAAAGGGGGAAGTGATCAAAGAGAAGGCCAATCAGTTCACGGCAGAGACAGCCCCTGCCCCTGTTCCCCTTACTAGGGAACTCACTTAGAGACTGAGCTGCCATGGGCTACATCTATGCAAGGGTTCTAGGTTATCTCCATGAATGGTCTTTGGTTGGAGTATCAGTCTCAGAAGATCCTTGGGCCCAGATCTTTTGGTTCTGTTGGTCTCCTTATGGTGCTCTGTTAAGGCTTTGTGTGTGTGTGTGTGTGTGTGTGTGTGTGTGTGTGTGTCCCCAATTATATGGTCTATTTTGGAGAAGTTTCCATGAGGTACATTTCCATGAGAAAAAGGTACATTCTTTTGATTCTTTTGTGTTTAGGTGGAAGGTTCTGTAGATGTCTGTTAGGTCCACTGGATTCATGACATCTGTTAGAATCATTCTTTCTTTGTTTAATTTCTGTTTTGTTGACCTGTCCTTTGTTGAGAGTGGGGTGTTGAAGTCTCCCACTATTAATGTTTGGGGATCTATGTGTGGTTTCAGTTTTATTAATGTTTCTTTTACAAATGTGGGTGCCCTTGTATTTGGGGCATAGATGTTCAGAATTGTGATGTTTTCCTGGTGGAATTTTCCTTTGATGAATATGAAATGACCTTCCCCATCTCTTTTGATTAATTTTGGTTGAAAGTCTATTTTATTAGATATTAGAATGGCTACCCCTGCTTGCTCCTTGGGTCCATTTGCTTAGAAAACTGACTTCAGCCCTTTACTCTCAGGTAATGTCTATCTTTTTTACTTAGGTGTGTTTCTTGTACACAACAGATTGTCGGGTTTGCACATCCATTCTGTTAGTCTGTATCTTTTTATTGGAGAATTGAGTCCATTAATGTTGAGAGAGATTAATGACCAATGGCTGTTAGATCTTTTTATTTTGATGTTGGTTGTGGTAGTATGTTTTTGTGCTTGGCCACTTTTAGTTTTGCTGTAGTGAGGTTATTTATTTCCTGTGTTTTCCCCAATGTAGGTAGCTTTCTTGAGTTGTATTTTTCTTTCTAGGCTGGGTTTGTGGGTAGGTGTTGTTTAAATTTGTTTTTGTCATTTAATATCTTGTTTTCTCCATCTATATTGATTGAGAGTTTTGCTGGGTATAGAAGCCTGAGTTGATATCTGTGTTCTCTTTGGGTCTGCATGATATCCATCCAGGCTCTTCTGGCTTTCATATTCTCTGTTGGGAAGTCAGATGGAGTCAGATGGGTTTGCCATTATATGTTACTTGGCCTTTTTCCCTTGCAGCTTTTAGTATTTTTTCCTTTGTTCTATATAATTACTGTTTTGATTATTATGTGGCAGGAGGATTTTCTTTTTTGGTCTAATTTATTAGGTATACTGTAGGCCTCTTGTGTGCTTATAGGCCTCTCCTTTAAATTGGGGAAATTTTCTTCTATGATTTTGTTGAAAATATTTTCTGGGCCTTGAAGATGGGATTCTTCTTTTTCCTCTATTCTTACAATTCTTGGGTTTTGTCTTTTCATGTTGTCTTGGATTTCTTGGATGGTTTGTGTCAGGAATTTTTCAGATTTAACATTTTCTTTGATGGATACATTGATTTCTTCCAATGTATCTTCCACACCTAAGATTCTTTCTTCCAGCTCTTGTAGTCTATTGAGTATGCTTACCTCTGCACCTCCTGTTTTCTTCCCTAAGTTCTTCTTCTCCATGATTTTCTTTCTTTCTTTCTTTCTTTTTTTTTTTTTTTTTTTGGAACCCATATTTTATGTGTTTTATTTTTTTTAATTAATTTTTTATTTTTTTCTTATCAGTTACATTTTATTAACTCTGTATCCCAGCTGAATCCCACTCCCTCATTCCCTCCCAATCCCACCCTCCCTCCCTCATCTCCACCCTGCCCCTTTCCAAGTCCACTGATGGGGGGGACCTCCTCCCCATTCATCTGATCCTGTTTTATCAGGTATCTTCAGGACTGGCTGCAAAGTCCTCCTCTGTGGCCTAACAGGACTGCTCCTCCCTTGGGGGGTAGGGAGGTCATAGAGCCAGCCACTGAGTTCCTGTTAGAAATAGTCCTTGTTCCCCTTACTATGGGAAACCAATTGGTATGATTTTCTCTGTTTGTGTTTTCTTTAATTTTTCCAATTCTATTTTCAGATCTTGAACCATTTTGTTGATTTCCTTCACCTGTCTGACTGTATTTTCCTTCAATTCCTTCAGCTGTTTGTTTGAACATTCCTCTGTGTCTTTTATTTCTTACAGTGATTTAATTATTTCCTCTCTGAAGACCACATCTTCCTGTATTTCTTTATGGATGGTCATAATATTTTTGACTTTATCTTCTATTTCTTTATACAATTTATTTGTTTCCTCCATTTTCCTCTTCCTAAGCACAGACGTAAGGTCATCTTCTTGAATTTCACTTATGTTAGGGTGTCCAGGGTTACTTACCTCTGAATAACTGGGTTCTGGAGGTTCCATAATGCTTTGGCTTTTGTTGGTTGTATTTTTGTGCTGGCCTATACACATCTGGCTATCTCAAGTATTGGCTGTTAGTTTTCTGGTGCCTGCTGGAATCCTGAGGTAGGGAGAATCCCTTTAGCAGGAAGATAATTGTTCTTGAAGGAGGCCTCCTCAGCTTTTTGGGCATGGTCATTGAATGGCCAGTGCTTCTCAGGAATTTCCACAGCTCACCTAAGGTATATGGACTTGTGTGGTTATTGTGGTCATTGGTAGTCAGGGGAGCTCTCCTTTCACCAGGAGAAGTCCTGGAGACAGCTTCCTGCCACTGGGTTTCTTGCTCTGAATTTAGTGAGCTGCTGCTTGCTGCTGCTGCTCTTACACTGTATTTGCTGGGCACAGCTCTCTTGAAGAACCAGGGAGCCCTGTGGTTTGGTCAGTTTAGCTAGAGAGACAGATTGTGCCTTGGAGCAGTGTCTGGGAGCTGGTCCTATAGATCCCAGGCTTCTGTCGGTCTGAGGTTGGAGCTCTGTGCTCCAGTACATAAGAGGTAATCAGTGTCAGGTGAGCGCAGCACTCACGAATTTTTCTGGAGATTAGATGGGTGTCCTGAGGTCAGACCTGATGTTTCCCCTACCATGGGCTTTCCTTTGACATTCTGTGGTGTTTTTGTGTCCACAGTTCAATCTGAGATGGTAAGTAGAGCATATAGGCACAGGCGAGTGGCTTGTTACTGGCAACTGGGCACCTGCAGGAACCCAGAAACTTTTCCTGAGAACTTTTCATAGGGGCGGGGGGATTGGCTGGGTACCCTGAGGTCAGACCTGATGTTTCCTTCACCGTGGAGTTTCATCGCAATAGGGAAACCTAGTCTCTGGTGTTTTGGGGCCCATAGTTCTGTCTGGGACAATGAGTTGGCCATGCATGTGGGTCTCTTGGTTGATGGCTAAGCATCTGCTGGACCCCAGGACATTTTCCAGAGATTGTCTGGGTGATCTGAGGTGGGTGCCAGTTGCTTCCTTTACTGTGTGATTTTCTCTAGACTGGAAAACCCAGTCTGTGGTGTTGTGGTACGTACAGTTCAGTCTGGGATGGTGCTCAGAGCACACAGGATTATGGCTCTGGGCTGGTGATGAAGCACTGGCTGGGACCTAGGAACTCTTCCTTGGTTTAGTTGAGTGACCTGAGAATGAACGCGATTGCTTCCCACACCATGGGGTTTCCTCTCCTTTTACCTGGGAAACACAATCGCTGGTGTTTTGGGGCCCAGAGTTTAGTTTGTTGTTTGCTGTGCAGTCACTACTGTCCTGCTCATCTGAAACATTATCCTCTTGGTGGCACCATCTTGGATCCCCCCTTCCACACAACCCTCTCTTTTTCTTAAAGCCAACTTTGCTTCACACTGACTGTGGTGGTTTGAATGTGAAATGTCGCCACAGGCTCATGTATTTGAAAAGCTGGTCCCAGTAGGTGGTGCTGTTTGAGGAAGTTACAGAACCTTTAGGAGGTGGAGCCTTTTTGGAGGAGGTAGTTCAGAAGTGGGCTTTGAGAGTTCATTGCCCCATCCCACTTCCAATTTACTCTCTCTGCTTCCTGTCTGTGGTTAAAGATGTTATTTCTCAGCCTCCTGCTCTGGCTGCCTGTGCCTCCCCCACCATTATGAATCCTAACCCTCTGGAACCATCAGCCAAAACAAATTATTTCTTCTGAAGTCACTTTTGGTCACACGGTGTTTTATTACAGAGACAGAAAGTAATTAACACAGTGACTCATCTCAAAATTGTTTTGTTGACGTAAGACAAGATCCTGGCTACATCTAGGCAGAGATCTTTAAGGTGAACATTTCAGGCTACACAGCCAGTGTCTCGGGCTGTTTTCCACTTCCACTGACATATCTAGAGTGTCTTGGGCACATTTTCTACAGCCTGTACCATCAAACCCCCATCTGGAGCCACACAGTCTTAGTTTCTTTGGAAAGCCTAATTAGCTCCTCCTGAGCTGACCCATTTCTGAGATATAGTACCACACACGCACACTTCAGTCACCCAGTGTGATTGCCCTCACAACTGCCACGGCTGTCCTGGGGACAATGCATCACTCCTCTTGATGTTCCAGAACTCCCCAGAGCTGCCTGTGGCCAGCTCTGCTTCCTGGGCTGGCATTTGCTGTCCTGGCAGAATCATCCATCAACTGAATCACGTTCTCACCCCAGGCAGCTTCTTGGCTATGATTTGATATGGTCCCAAACTAAATATTTGCCATTATTAAAGAACAAGCTGTAAATGATGCTCTGGGGGCTTCCAGAGAGGATTAAGTATGAAGGCTTCCTTCTAATAACATTTTTGTCTTGGGTTGACTATGCTGGTTAAGAAATTCAGATGTCTGATACCTTTTATATAATCACACAGTTGCAGATAATGGAAAGAAAAGTTATATATGGAGAGAGACAACAGATAGACAGGTATGATATATAATGACATACATATATTATATATACATACATATTCATACAAACACAAACCTACTTTGCATCTACAGCTACCCATGTGCCAAGCTTATGAGTTATTATTAGAATGATGATTCAAAAACACAATTTACAACATTAAAACATCCTTTTAAATTTTGTTTTTGCTTGAGTCTCTGAATTGAATATTTTATTAATCTGGTAGTCTTATTATTCAGGACCATCAGAACATTTGACCTAAATCCATATGATTTCTACCAGGAAGGAGGTAGGGGTGAGTGCTTCTCACATAATTTATATTAACAAACTTCATAAATGTTATGAACTGTAACCGTCTCACCTCCTGTTTTTACAATGCAGTGACTATGAGTTTAAGCCTCATAAAAATGATTTATGGACACACAGCTATCATTCCTATATTTAAGCTGCACCCACCTCATTCTGAAAGTGTTGCCTGTTTGCCCTATTGCTCAGTCCTGGTTAGAATCCAATTCTGTTTGGCCAAACTCTACAGGAAGCTGTGGTGACCCATGCCTACCACCACGGGTTCCAGGGATGACACTTGGGGTGACCAGTGTCCCCATTTCATTGGTTTTTCAGAGACTGCTAGCCAGAAAGCCTGAAGGCTAGACATTTCAATCAGCCTCTTAGCTAACACCTACATTTGCAGGGAAAATGGGCTCCAAACACATTTCATTATTAATTTGGCAGAGGAAGGGAGGGTGGGGGAAGACAAGGGAATTGGGATCTGAAAGGCTCAGTCTTTACCTGCTTTTGAAAGAGTTTCATGTCTTTCCCAGGCAGAGTCATCTCTGGGGGATGAGAAAAGTCGATTGTTCATCTGGAAAACAACAAAAACTTTTCCAGTTCTGTTTTTTCTTGCCTGGTCAATGGTGCACATTGGGGCTGGGGTGATGGCTCAGTGGGTAAAGCATCTGCTTTGCAAGCCTGACAGCCTGAGTCAGACACCTAGACTACACCTTCAGCTGAGCATGGTGTGGGCAGATCTATCATCCCCAGTGCTTCTCTGGCAAGATGGGAGGCAGAGACAGGAGAATTCCAAGAATGCTCAGGCCAACTAGCCTAGCATAAACAGCAGTGACCAACAGAAAAACCCTGTCTCAAACACAGTGGGAAGTGTGGACTGATACCCAAGTTGTCTTCTGACCAGACAATGTTATGAATATAGCTCCATCATCTCTTGACTTAGCACTGCCAATGAAATAGAGGGTAGGTTTTTGATAACTTCAAAATGTCCAAGAATGGAAGAGAGAGGGGGAAAGAGGAAGGAAGGGGGGTGAAATCAGCCAACATTGATTTGGGTGGATTTTGTTAGTAGATCAAAGAAGCACCTCCCAGTGCTGGCTGGATGATAAACCTGAACATTCAATAAATATTGGTAAATCGATTAACTGAGCAATTAAATTTCAAGAATTAGCTTTTAAAGTCCAATGAAAATAAGATTTATGGCCACAAAAGGATTCTATTGTCTGTAAGTGTATTATCATACTGATTTTCTCCTCCAGGAGCAAATGGTTGAAACTCCACTAGTCTTTGTGAAAACAGTTGCTATGAATGACATTATGGACCCTGGGTATGATGACAGTGAGACTATAGGAGATAGGTCTGGCTTTAAATAGGGTGTAGCTCTCTACAAAGTTCACTATTAGGAAGCATGCATCAAGTTACCCAAAAAATTACACACACTAAAGTCTCAAACTGGGGCTGGGATGTGGCTTCTGTGTGAACTGTGATAAGCAAAAGGACCTGAGCTCAGATCTTAGCACTCCCATAAAAGGCAAGCAGAGCACCACATGCCTGTAATTCCTGTGCTGGAGAGAGAGAAACAAGAGGATCCCAGGGCTTCCTGGCCAGCCATTCATAACCAAATCAGAATGCTCCATGTCCAATGGAAAGTGATTTGGATAGACATGACACTGACCCCTTTCTCCTCTACTGCACACACATACATGAACATGTACACTCACACATACATTCACACACATGCATTCACACATGAACATGAACACAGATACAAACAATCACACACAAACATGTACACACATACAAACATACATGAGTGTGTAACTGCAGACATCTAAATCTCATATTTTATGTAAGTTTAGAAATTTTGAATGGACTGTACTCATAGCTAGCTCTGGATGTATCATGCAGGTTGCACATCGGACACACCTGCTCCAGATCGTCTTGCTCCATGTAGGTCTGCCCATGTCTCCCTGTCCTACCCTATGGCCTTGTCCAGCTGGTGAACTCCTCTGATGGTCCTGTTGTATCCAACCATGAGTTTGGAGGCTGCTTACTTATGGAACTCAAGTCTGGCTCCCATTATGAACCTTGGCTCAGTTCTCGGTCCAAGTCTGAGTTCAGCTTATTTGTGCTTACTCCTCATCTGGGCTCTTTTCACTCTTAGCATATGGACTCCACCAATGTGGGGCTGCAGGAGGAGAAGATGCAGCCAAAAGATGCTTCTGACTCAAGAAGTAGTCTGGATTCCTCAGACATCATAAAGACAGAGATGATTGGGGCTGGGATGAACTCCAAAGAAGCCAGGTGGCTTTCCTCTCTAGCCCTACTCAGTCTCTCTTCCAACCACCAACATGACTGCTGGTCATAAGACATGATGACAACTATGAGACATCATAGGTGACTGTCACCAGACTCAACTGTTACCCACATCAGTCACTGAATTCTTAGCATTCTTAGAAAGATATGCGGGTGCTACCCCACAATGGCAGCTGACAGAGCCATAGCATCAGTAAAGGAATAGACCAAGGTCATGCAGCTGGGGTGAGAGAAAGAAAGGCAGGACTTGGACCAAAAACCAACAAAGTATCAATATCCACAGTTTTCAGCCAGCATTTTCCAAGTATCATCATCACCACCATCAACATCATTACTCTCATCATTGTCATCACCATTATTCTCATCACCAGCATCATGATTACCATGATCACCATTTATCACTCTGACCACCATCACCACCATCATCACCATTACTGCCATAATCATCATTGCTCTCACTCTCACCATTCCCATCATCACTATCACCCTGGTCACTGAAAGTTAGTATTTGACTAGTAGGCTCTATCTGGCAATATTTACATATCCACCAATTAACCAACTAAGTGAGTTAACCAACACTTAAGTGTGCCAGATTGGATTGTGGATGGCTTCTCTGTCTGTGGGACCTTGGATGTCCAAGAAGATGAGTCACTAAGTGACTAGGCCCCTCTGCAAATACTCTACTTCTCCTAAGCATCTCTGGCCACTGGAGATCCAAGAGTTCCCAATTGCAGGTGACTCTGAAGCTTCCTTCATCAGCCTGATCCCAGAGCATAACCCACCCACAATGTCCTGAAAAGTCTTAGGTTTGGCCCTACTTTCTACAGATCATCCAAGGCCACCCATTATATAGAAGAACAACCCTTTTACTGTAGTGTCAAGAGGGCCTGTGAGTCCATCCATGGTAATCTCAGTAGATCACCAAGTCACACTCTGTGATCATCTTCCTCCCCCTGACTGTACATATTTATACAGCATCTTTTCATGTACTTATGAGTTTGTCTCACATGCTTTCCAGACCTTCCTTCCTATATATCTCAGCTCACGTGCCCTGTCCTCATGAGTATCTTCTGACATTACCTTCAAAACCAGACAATGATCATGATTTGCACCTCATCATAGAATATTCTTTTCCTTCAGAACACATGCTTTGTTTTGTAAATACAGTGGAACACATGGAGATATGCCTGACCATTTCTCAACATGTGAGAAATAAAATACACCATGTGAAAATAAAATATACCATACCCTGCTTGCCAACAGATTCCTTGCTCTGAATAGAGGGCTGAACACATTACAGCCCTCAGTGGGAATTGGTTGCAGGGAGATAAAGGAATAAATGAGTGTGGGAATAAATAAAAACAGAGCCTCCTCTCCCAGGACCACAGCAGACAGAACTCCAGTATCCACGGGCCTGACTCCTTAGAACATCCCCCATCAGGACACCCAGCCACACCTTCAACAACATTCCCATCTGCCTCTGCCTCTTAACATGAGCAGTATTCCTCAGGCATTCTCCTTGACCTTCTATTCCCCACCAACTCACCTGAGGGAGCCATCTACTCCAATGTTCCCCATTCACTCCTCGATTTGTCCATCTTCATTGAGATACTGGCCCACATCCCAGAGTTCTACTTGTTCTGCTGTTCAGTGGCCAATGCTGCCAGCTCTGCTGGATGGCATCTACCAGCTGCTCCTTTTGGCTCCAGAGCATCTCACCATCCCACATCCATGTCTCCCACAGTCTTGATGAAAACCTCTGCAGTGACCTCTCATTCACATCCCCACAGCCTCTTTTCTCTACTCCATCACCTATGACATTTCCATAAGGCAATTCTAACTCGGTGACTCCCCAGCTTCCAACTTTTGGGTTGTTTGTTTGTTTGTTTGTTTTCAATAGATTTAAAGTCTAGTCAAGGCCATTTGTTTTCATGACCTTTTCCCAAGTAGAGTTGTTCATAATATCCAAATGTCAGAAGTATCTGAGATAGCCAACCTCGGAGAACAGCTTTGTAAGTCACATCACATGTGCAATGAAACCCAGGGGTCTGCTGCCATTATAACAATCCCTGTGTTCCTGGCTACATCTCCTCATCTATAGACTATGGCATGTCACCAGTGGTCTCAAATGCTTTGCTAATCTGAATATGTCTTCCTGAAGAATAATTTTTAACAAACTTAGTCCTGCACAGAGAGAGATAGGGTCTGAGCTTTGCCATGGTAGTCATCACCCTTGAGCTGCCCCTGATAGCTGCTTTTGTTACCAACAACATTCTTCAGCTCTGTTTTAACTATGTAAGATACACGGTGTATTCATTAGTATGTGAGCTGTTTCCTCCCCTGGAAACATAACCCCCTAATCAGTTGGCTCTTTGTTCACAGCTATATTGCAAAATCTACAACAGCCCCAGATCCATAGTATAACCCCCAAAATACAAGTGGAGCAAATAAATGAATGAATGGATGAGTGAATGAATGAACAAACAAACAAGTGAAAGGTAAGAGAACATGAAATGCTGTCATGGTAAGAGCATGAATGCAGCAGAAACACCACCAAATGTCCACCATTACAGCTTCTCAGTTAGAATCCCTAGATCATGAAAATGTTATTTCAAACAACGGAAAAAAAAACCATACAAAATTACAATTGCTTCCTACTGGAGATGGTGCCCAAACAGATCTTCAGAGAGTAGATGATTGTAGACCTAAGTATCAAGCCAGAAGCAGCCCCAGCCTAGTTCAGACGCTCCCTGCAACCCTGCACTCTAGGACTCCAGCTTCCCTTTCTGTGGCTGGAAACTGTGTCCACAGGTGTGTGACATGCATGCATATGCATTTGCCTAACAGTCATGGAGACAGTTCCTGAGCTTTGCAAAACATCAAGGCAGCAAATCAGACTCTGAAACTCACACCCCAGGAAAGAAGAGGATAAAAAAAAAAAAAAAAAAAAAAACAGTTGGGAATTTCCAGACTGGATATAACCCTGCTGCTGCAAACGCCCCACCTCCCCATTGCTGCCTCTTCAGACAAGTGTTTCAGTTACTCTTCTCACTGCTATTACAAAATGCCTGACAAAATTACTTAAAGGACGGAAGAGCTTATTTCGGCTTACAGTTTGAGATCATACAGCCAATCGTGGTGAGGAAGACAGAGCAGCAGGAGCATGAGATGGCTGATCACATTACATTTGCCATCAGGAAGCAGGCAAGGATATTGGTCCTCTGCTCACTTTCTTTCATTAATTCACCAGGTTCCCCAGCTGGTGAGATGGTACCATCCACATTCAGGGTGTGTCTTCTCTAGTCTCTTAAAACCTTCTGGAAATATCCATTTAGAGACATAGTTATGATATATGTGTACAGTGATCCTAAATCCAGTCAAGTTGCCAGTGGTGATGAGCCATGAGAGCAAATGAAAGAATACCCCAAGTCTACTTGTAACCCAAGGAACCAAAGACCAAGAGGACAGGTTTGGGGCTGGGTCTTACCTTTAGGATAATGATGGATGTTGTTGGAGTCTAAAGAAAAAAAAAGGACTATCACTATCATTTTCTGGGAATACAGAAAGTTCCACTAGGGGCCAGGCAGTATGCGTGGGATGGCTGAATCCTCTTGGACCAACATTTAGCAAGGGCTCTGTTAGAATAGCACACACTCTCCTTCACCAGTCAGATGCATGATTGATCTTTGCCGGTGGTACATATTTGTTTTCAATCTTCTGAACTCTCTTCTGCAACAGTAATTAATGTCAGACAGTGTATTTTCTGGTTAATGCAACCCCGCACCTATAATAGCTCAAATCTGTGCTTTCTCTCTCCACCATGACTCCCTCTCCATGCTCTGTCTCTTTGTGTTTACTTCTGGTTTAACTTTCTCTAATCTAAAATAAATCAGCATGAAAAGCATTAGATTTTTTCATTTAGATTTTCAATTGACTTTTATTACCAAGATAATTCTCCTTATCTGATTGCAAAAGGGGATTGTTCACTCTTTAGGATCTGAAGGAAAATGGCGAGGTTCAATCTCTCCTCTGTGTTTCCTTCATTCTCCTTTGCAAAGGTGGAAGCTGGTGGGGTTCTGGTTTGAGAATGCATCAAACTGAGGTTTAAGCTCCATCACCCCTCCTGTTGGAGACATATGAAGGGCATCAGTTTCTTCCCCTGTTGTTTAAAGAGAAGAGGGCTGCAGAAAATGCAGTTCTTCATCTTCCCATCAGGGCAATGTCAGCTGTCATCTGTTTGCAGGTAGAAGTGACAGCAGCCCATTAACCAGAAAATTCTATGCAGGTATCAGGCATGGTGGGTAGAATCACTTCAAAATACAGGCATGTTGACGACCCCGCTGCAAGATCAAGATTGACTAAACTGTTCTGTATTTCAGAAGGTGATGTCCCTTAAGTATTCCTTCCAGCATGATCTACCATGTTTGCTATTCTTCTTCTTTTCTCCTTACTTCCCATGAGGTGATGGCTCTCGGGGCAGAATCTGTTTCTTGTACCAAGAGGAAACTTTTCTCCCAGTAATCATTTAGCGCCATTTCCTGCTTTCCGCACTGAGTGCTGCTCCTCCAACCCCACTTGACAATCAAGTGCAGCAAAGTCACTCTGACTTTGGAAAACCCCAGAAAGTTCTGAGAGTTCAGTAGCTCTCTCCAGTCTATGACTGGTAACTCAGCTGTTACTGTTTTTCTTCATTCAAAGCAACAAGAACAAAAAATAAAAAATAAAAAAAATAAAACAAAAAAAAAACACTGAGCAGTTTCAGGGCAATTCTAAGCCCTTCACTGACCTACCTTCATGGAAGCCCTCCTCCGGCTTGAGGAGCAGAGACTGACACTTTAAGCTAGTGGGTACTTGGATGCTTTTTGTTTGGTTTGGTTTTGTGTGTATAAAAACGAGACTTACAGAAAACAATCTAAAGAAAGCCCTTTCATACTTGACTTTCATGCTTTTGAGAATTAAGGGGAGAGATACCTTCTACTTCTTGGAGAGAGCACAATTGGTCCTTAATGGTATTATCACAAGAAAATGATCACAGCTGTCCTCCAAAGGGCTTACCATGAACTGAGCAGTGCTAAATGCTTCTGAGGTATTGTGTAATTTCCATGGCAACCCTAGAAGAAAGGGTCTACCATAACTCCATCTTCACAGCAAGAAAGTGCCATTCTTAATATTGTTTGTTATAACAATGTCAGCAGTAGTGTGGTCAATGGTGAAGAATTCTTGAGTTCCTACTATGCACCACACTTCATCTTGAGCCCCTTCTATGTGTGACTGAATTGCAGCCCCACATCAGCATTACTTGAAAGAGTCATGATAAAAATATCTTATATATGAAGCAACGGTCAAAGGTGTGCTCCAGTGTAATGGTGAGCTCTCTGAAGTGACTGATGATGGAGAAAGCAAATGTCCATGGACAATTTCAGACTTAAATTTAACCAGGCAAAAAGGCAAACTCGCCTATATCTGGGCCCAAACTTCCAGCCTTCTGCAGTCTCAAGAGAGAATGGTTGATTTGGTTATGATGATGAGAAACTGCCCTGGAAACTTAGAGAGATGGTTGAGTTTGACTGTCAACTCTACTAGCTAGAGAGATTCCTGGGAGAGTTATAAAGCACCCTTCTGGGTGTGTCTATGAGAGCATCCCCAGAGACGATTAAGTCATGAGGACTCTGACCTGCTACACAGTTTAATCCACTGTTGGATTCAAGGTGTGACTGGATTCTCAGGTGGTAGGGAGCTGACTGGAGGAAGTCGGTCACAGGGTTTATGTCCTCAAGGGCTGTATCCTGCCTTTGCCTTCTGATCATCACATTGCTTCCGGGGTGTGCTGATGTGAGTCTCTTCTGTGCCATGCTCCATGATCAGCTGAGACTTCTGAGACCTGAACTAAACAGACCTTTTCCTTCTTGCTGTGTCTGTTGGGCGTTTGGTCATGGTGATGATAAAATGAATCTACTTGGGTCTGGGGAGGTGGCCAGAGCAAAGTGCCTACCACACAAGTATAAGACCTGATTTGGGGACTCCTGGACTCACGTCAATAGAAGCATGCAGCAGCACGCATTTGTAACCCCAGGGCCAGGGTGGTGGGTAAAGGACAGTATTGGAGCTTGTTATCAAGCATGTCTGACTGAGTCAAGAAGTTCCAGGTTCAGGGGGAGGTCACTGTGTCTCAAAAGATAAGGTAGAGGGCTGGCAAGATGGCTCAGCAGCTAAAGGCACTTGCCACTGAGTTTGATGTACTGAGTTCAAGCTCTAGAGCCCACATGATAGAAGGAGAGAACTGATTTCTAAAAGTTGCCCTCTGGTCTTCACGTGTGTGCTGTGATATTTATGGGCAGGCACGCACGCTCACATACACACATGTAATTATAACAGAAAATAAAGTTAAGAGTGAGTGGACATCAGAATGCTGATCTCTGCTGGTACACTAATGCATGTCCCCTGTACATACGTACACATTCAACATGTACCTATGCGTATCACATATAAACACAAAAGTAACACTTGCATTTGCATAAAACACTATAGACTGCAGGATTTCTGCTCTTGGTCATTTTGAGAAAGCAAGTGAGAGGTTGCCAGGCACCTGGGTGGGGGAGCCTGAAAGCATAAGGCAGGAGGAACACTGAGGCAGGTGGAAATGTCTCAGATCATGATTTGGTACTGGTTACACCACTGTCTGCATCTTCCCAAACAAAATGAACTATGTTCTTCTAAAATTCATGAATATTGATGCATGCAAATTTTATTTTTAATAAGGATGAGCTTTTTAAAAAAAATCATATCCTGAATAAGCTCCGATTTAGCTTAGAGTTGGATTCAACCAGCATGACTAATAAGAAATAAACCCAGTCGGTAAGTTGCCCTTGGGTATCTTACCACCCACTGGATAAACCTACAACTGAGGATTAAGATACATACCTAGAGTTCACGTACCATAAGCACAAGTGAGTGTAAGGCCAGCTTTGTGAGTTTGGGACCTTTGTGTTTACCCAAGGGTTTATACACAGATGATCCACACCGGTTTAATGTTGCCATCTCAAAGGATTTCTTATGGTGGTAAAATATACATACTATAAAATTTACCATTGCAACTGGTATGTGTGAGTGTACTTTCTCATGTGTGTGCAGGTGTTCATGTGTGCATATGCTGATGGAGGCCAGAGGTCAATTTATGTGCCTCCTCAATAATCTTCCTCAATAATCATTGAGACAAGCTCTCTCACTGAGCTTAGAGCCCATCAACTTGGCTAGTCTGGCTATCCTGTGAACTCCAGAGATATCTGCCTGTTTGTGGTACCTCACCACAGCTCTAGTGTTACAGATTTTATATAGGTCCTTGAGATCTCAACTCAGGTCCCCAAGCTAACACAGTCAAGCACTTCACCAACTAAACCATCTCCCCAGCTGCTACTGCAACCATTTTTAAAAGTTGCTAAGCATCTCCATGATGTCATTTAGCTATGACCACTGTTACGGTTTGAGTAAGAAATGTCCCCCATAGGCTTTTGAATACCTGCACTCAGCATTAGTGCTGTTGGGAAAGTATAGGAACCTTTAGGAGGGGAGCCTTGCTAGAGGAAGTATGTCTCAGGTGCAGGAGCTGGGGATGGTAAGGGTATAGGGCTTCAAACCACTTCCTGCTCTCACTCGCTTGCTCAATCTCTGTCTCTCTGTGTGTCTGTGTCTCTGGTGCTCTGTCCTTTTCTATCTGTCTCTCTTTGTGTATCTCTGTCTCTCTGTCTCTCTCTGTCTCTGTCTCCCCTCTCTCTCTGTGTGTTTGTATGTGTATGTGTGTGTGCGTATTCCTGTGCCAATGAAATGTCATCAACCATCTTCCTGTCCTACCATGCTTTCCTTCTGGAACTGTAAGGCAAAATAAACTTCCTTCTCTAAGTTTCTTTTGGTCATGGCGCTTTGTCACAGAAACAAAGGAGTAACTAATACAGCCACTATCAGTTTCCAGAATGATTTCTTCCCCTACAGGAAGCTCTGTACCCATTAGATAATGCTCCCCAGCCCCTACCAGTCCCACCTAGCCTCTCTCTGCTCCATGCAAATTTGACTATGCCAGCTGTCTCATGAGGCTGGAGTCCGCTGACTTCTTTCACTTAGCACAATACCCTCAAGATGCATCCTGTGGAAGAGCTCCTGTTCACTGTGTTCCTCGTGCCCTTTGATCCATATACGCTTAATTTTTGTTAACTCTAATTTATCCATTTTTTTTCTTTTGTAGGTCTCTGCTTTTGATATTACTGTATTGAAACTTTCAATAATTTTACTTTTAACTTTACAACTCAGAAGTGAAGTTGGTTGGGTTGTGGAGCCGGCTTGCGGGTAAAGGGATTTGTGTGGTGAGTGCTCGTCAGTTTCCTTGGTGGCCTTTGTTAAGATAAAGTGGTGAAGGGGGTACCTTTGGCAGGCCCGTGCCAAGTTGTGCCCCTAAGAAATTATACTATGTCACACAACATATCTAGTTTAAGAGGTTTACAGACAGAGAAGGAGAGTGAATGGCCATCTTGGAGTGGGGACATAAGAGGGAGATAGAGATAGAGAGACTTGGAGACAGAGAGAATAAACAAAAAAGAGGGGGAAAGGAGAGATGGAGGAAAGAAGAGAGAAAGAGAGGGAGTGAGGGAGAGAGCAAGCAATCTGGGGTGACTGAGAACTTTTATGTGCCACACCTGGCATACCTGGCGTCCTGCCTGCAGCCGGTGATGATAAAAACTGCTACCACCAGGTCCCTGAGGGCAGGCCAGTGGAAATGCCTGATTGCTAGCAGCCTTGGCATAAGGAATCCCTCAGGTTCAGAGTCTGGAGAGCTTGTGACATAGTAGAGTTGGATAGACTCACAGTGAATTCAAAATTAGTAGGTCATGTCTAGAATGCAATGTATCCAGATGCCTACCACACTGAGGCCACACCTCCTGATTCACTGCAGACATAGCCAGGAGTCAAGAACATTCAAAAATACACAAATCTCCAAACAGCCCAATGGTGTCTTACCCACTGTCATGGTGTATCTGATCCCACAAGGTTAAGATATTGAGGGTGTGGTCCCCAGATGGTGGCTCTCTTTTGGAAGGTTCTAAAAATTTTAGGAGGTGGGGCCTAGCTGGAGGAAGTGGGTCATCGAAGCTGTGCTATTAGGGGCTATATCTTATCCCAGGCCCCATTCTGTTTCTCTTCCTGATTCCTGTCTACTATGAAGTGAGTGGCCTCTGCCTCATGTTCTCGACACTCTGAAATTATGTGAGGAAGGTCCATAATCAGTGGAGCCAAAGATGTCAACATTATGGCAGCTGTTGTCACTGCTGCGGACAAATACTTAACAAGAAACAATATCATGGAGAGAGGTTTATTTTGATTCACAGTCCAAAGGAATGAAGGCTGTGGTGGGGAGTCACAGCAGCATAGCTTAGTCCCCACACTGACCAGAAAGAGGAGATCAAGGGAGGTCCATTGTGTTCTCATTTTTCCCTTTTTATTCAGTTCTGACCACAGCCCACGGCATGGTGCTGCCCACACTGAGGCTAGGCCATTCCCCTTCAGTTCAATCTCCCCAAAAAGCCTTTCTTTCAGACATGTCCAAAAGTGTAGCCCCCATATCACCCCCAAATACCCTAAATCTAGTCACACTGGCAGTGAAAATTAACCTTCATACCTTGAAATTGCTTGCTATACTAAATCTCTTCTCCTTTTTAGATGATCATGCCAAATCGTTTGCCATTGGTGTTGCAGGGTGGGGCGTGGTTCCTGCAGTACAGCCAGACTGGATCAAAACTGCTGAAGAGTCTGATCCCATGGTTTAACTTTCTCACACATTTAAACACCATAAAACGTTGAGAGACAAAGCCTTAGGGGTGGCCACATCAAAATTCCCTTGCAAAATACCACACTATAGCAAAGTACCTGAGACCTTTCTCATAAGAGTGAGCTCTACTGACTAGCAAACAGTGCTTAGGGTAAGGGCCTAGAGAGAAGGGATTTGTACTAAGCATAAAGTTAGAGTCTATTGACGGAGGATGCAAAGTACAGGGGTCTTCTTTCATGAGGATCAGTTCTTTCTACTGAGAGACAAAGCTTGGGATTAGGGCCTAAACAACTTCTCAGGATCTGGCTCCTAATAGAACAGCAAAGAATCATCAGGTTGCTTGAAGCCTTTCACTCCAGTATTCCAGGTGACCGGGTTTCATCCATCTTTTCTTTGAAGAAAACAGACACTTAACAATTCTGGTTTCTCCAATGCTTACCCCAGGATGTGCTTCCTGCAGCAGGGACAGAAAGTTTAACTAACATGCGGACATCGCTCCCCTGGGTTGACAAACTACACTTGCTGAACCAATGATGGAGAAAGAACCCAAGCCACCTTTGCAGTCCTCCCCTACTTCTAAGCAAGCCGGAGGCAGCGAGTGTTGGTGGATGTGACATGTTCAAGGACAGGAATAAGACAGCTGAGCTCACTCTTGCAGCAAGCTCATTGTTTTTGTAAAAATGAAGCACACGTGCCCATAAAGGAGCTGGGACATACTTGCCATTGTACTGATTCCACACAGGAGTTAATGTCATAACTCATTTTTTGCTAAAGACAGCATTGGACATTATAAAGATGAGCAGTAAAATCACACCAATAATGTAAAATTGTAATTTGTCTTTACAGAGACCATTTAGCTAAAAAAAAAAAAAAAATTAAAATGCCATGGAAAATCAAAAGAAAGGAAAAGACAGAAAAAAGTCCAAAAGCTATTTAAAGACCTTTGCTCACAGCTCACCCTCTTTTCAAAAAGAACTCCTATTTTCATTTTGCAACAGTGTCGAAAAATTACACAGCCCAATATAAGCAGTCATTATTCTAAGACTTCTTAAGGGAGCCTTCCTATTTTCATTCCTGAATCCCTAGTGCAGCAGTATGCATGAGAAAGCCAACAAAGCTTGCTCCATCACAGGGAACATGTCTCTCCTCATTACTCATGGAACCCTTTCTGTATACCCATCAACCAAGATGCAATGCTTCTGCATGCTTGACTAGACCATCCCCACTCAGGGACCAGAGAGCAACGCAAGGCCGTGGGCAAGGCAGAGTACAGGGAAGCCAGTAGTACCTAGAATGGATCAGTGAAAAGATAAGCAAGCATCTTTGCAGCTAAAAAAATCACCGTTTTCATGAACTTCCTGTAAACACACAGCTGAATTAGAGGCATCTGAATCCCTGTGCAGGTAGGTGGGTCTCTTGCGTGCCCAGTCACTTGCTCTTGGCTGCAGGGTGCTAACTATGAAGCAGCTTCTTGCCTTCCATACAAAATGGCAAGCAGTTTGCTATCTACTTTGAAAAACTATCCTATCCGCTTTCCTTCATCTCTGTTTGCTTCTTAGACACGTTGCCGTTTCCAAGTTGTGGGTTTTGCTGGGGACATTCAATTTTAGTGTTGTCTTCTTGAGACAGAAACAGGATGTGAACTAGACTAGAGATGATTTCACTATTTCAGAATCCTATTAACAAAAAGCGTAATCAAACAGGTAAATTCTACTTTGTAGCTTCGCTTGGGCAAACTAGAGCTAGTACTTCAGCTGTCCATCATTCTGCTGTCTGTCTGCTGCTAACTGAAAAGCCTAAATGCACAAGGAATTAAGTGTAAACACTGAGTCAGAGAAGACACCGTCTATGCAGTAACTGTCACTCTCCCTGGCTTCCAGTTTGCACTCAGGGTGTATTTAATGAGCTTTTGTTTATCATTTATTCATGGAAGATTCCTAAAGCATCTACTCAAGACTGATCTGATGTCAGGAGGAAGTACATGGTTCCACAGAGCAACTCATGAACACCCTTCCCCCATGAAGTTCCAACCTATGTGCCCTAACCCAAAGCCTCCTTATATTTTCTTTTCTCCACCTATACAAATAATGAAGAATTAGTTGGAAAGCACTAAGATTCCTAGCCTTGGTATATATGCCTCGCACAGTCACCTTTCCTTGAGTGTGAGCAGTAGCTGTGGTCAGAGGAGGCTCCCGCTCCAATGGCTGAGCTATGTTGCATTGGAAAATGTTTTGGCTGGTGATACTGAGGTTACTAATCTGTTGTCACTGAATCAGTTGAAATGGTGACTATGTTAGGTGGGCCTGACCCTGACTTAACAGGTGAAACATATGTGATCAAGAGAGATTCAATACAGAAAGACTTTCCAGATGACCTAGAAAGGATAAACAAGGGACTAGAGACTTCTGCTTCTCTATGGCCCAGGTTGGGTTCCCAGCACCCATGAGGTGGCTCCCAGATGCCTTTAACTCTAGCTCTGGGGAATCTGATGCCCGTGTTTGACCTCTGAGGGCTCTTGCATGCATGTGGTACACATATGTTCACTCAAGCTCACATGCAAACACATAAGTAAGCATAAATAGGAAAATAATTTTTAAAGAACATACTAGCCTTCTCTTTGGCTAGAGCTGTGTGACAAGGCCCTACACATGGCCTTTAGTTGTTGGTCTTTGGCTGTTGCCCAGAAGGAAATGGAGACTCCAGTCCTGCAACAAACAACTAAGTCCCCCCCCCCCCCCCCCGCTGCCGCCTCTGTTACCAGTAACCTTCGAAGTGTATTCTAAGTGTCTGGTAGGAGGCTGACACCTGCTCAGATGGGAAAGGACTTCTTCATGCACAGGAGCCACCTAACCCACACTAGGACTTGTAGTCTACATGACCATATGCTGCTACACAGCAACACAAAACAAATACAGACAGCACTTGCCAGCGTGTGTTTGCTGTCCCTGAAGAGCCAGTCCAAAGTGAAGCAGTTTTCTGTGATGGATTGTGCTGATGGAATCCTGGCCCTAAGAAACAGAGCTAGATGCTTCAGTCACCAATGCAGGATGACCACAACAAAATAACCCACTTTCCCTGGATTGGAGCACACTGGCTAATCACCCATGCACTGCCATTGGGAAGCAGAAATGCTTGATGGGCAATTCTTTATACACTTCATTAGCTGTAAATTTAGAAACCATTATCTCGTCTCATCTTTCTTCTCCTCATTCCTTCCTCCTGAGGCTCTCATAATGCATATACTAGACTCTTAACATTGGGAGGCTGGTCCCTGAAACTCTACTGTCTCCTGTGTGTCGTCTCTGACTCTTAACCTCTCTCTTGATCCCTCTACTTTTTCTCTCTTATCCTGAGTTTGGGAAGCTCAATGAACCTGTCTTCTGTAGTATCAGGTTTGCAGTTGATTAAACCCACTCAAAATTCTAGCTTATTTCCTTTTTACTTCTCCAAATATTCTGTGTTGCTCTTTCCATATATCATTCATTTATCTCTCCATCATGGTGATGGCTCCCTGTAAATTCCATGGCTTTAAAGAAAATACAATGCACGTACAACATTGATGATAGAATTTGTAAGAATTCTACATAAGAATAGATTTGTAAGAATCTACATTTTGCTGATTTCATTATTTCAATGAACACTTCTATTAACTGGTATTTATCTTGCTCATGAGTCAGTCTTTTGGATTCTTTGAATGTCTAGTAATTTTTGACTGGTTGCTAGATATTGTAAATTTTACATTATCTGTCACTACATTTGTTTTTGTAGTCTTATAAAGAAAAATAAACTTTTTTTTTTTTTTTTTGCTAACTAGTTAAACTACTTAAGGAATAACTTGGTTCTCCTGTCCTGTTTTTAAATTGTTAAATGGGTCTGAGGCTTGAGTCTGGAGGCTACTTTAGACACATTTCAAAAGCATAATGTTTTAAGGGCTCTTTTATGTTGCCTCCAAACTCAACAAGGGCTCTACATTCCGATGGTTGAAGACCTGAGTCTTCATGTCCTGAAGTCACTCTACATCTCAGCAAAGCACAGGTGGGTTTTCACACAAACTCAAGGACACCTGGGGCAAATTTTGGAGCTACTTCTGGGTTGTCTCCTATCTCTCAGGACCTGTGACCTAGTCTTCTCAAGTGAGAAAGACTGCTGGGCTTTATTTAGGTTCTCCTGACCTGAGTTACTATGTGGAAGTTGTTAGTCTTTTTTTTGCCAGAAACATATTCTTCTTACCCAGTTTTAGCCCATACCTCACTCTTCCCACTGGACCTTCAAATCTTCTCAATCTCACAAGAGGCACATGGCCAAATGCCTCCATCTCTGAAAGTCTTGTGTTCTTTGCACTCACAGTGCTGTGTAGACATTCACTAGCTACTCCAACAGAGTATGAGCAAGCGAAAGAACAAGAGTTTTTGACTGTGTTACCAGCACCTAGCATGGTTATCACGGATCTTCTGGATACATATTCTGTTCTATTCTATTCTATCCCATTCCATCCTACAGCCATAAAAGAAAGTCAAAATATAAATTTATTCATGTCAAAGATGCTAATACAATTTCAAGTTTTCTGTTGTAAGAGTTCTGTCTTTTAGTGTTTATTTTGTTCCATATGAACAGACATTAGAATTCATAGTTTCCCACTAGTGTTTCCCTTTTTAAGTAAGATTTTATTTATTTTTATTTTATGTGTCTGAATGTTTGCCTACATGTATGGCATGTAAATACATGCATCAGATGTGTGCAGTGCCCAAGATGGCCAGGAGAGGGCATCAGACCAGCCCCCCCACACACACACACACCAGAATTGCAGGTACTGATGGTTGTGAACTACAATGTGGGTGCTGGAAACTGAACACACATCTTTTGCAAGAGCAGCAAAGGCTCTTAACTCCTGAGCCATCTCTCTAGCCTTCCTCATTAGCATTTCCAAAAGACATCTTTATCATGTAGAGAATAAAGGCTCATAAGCCAAAATCAATATTATTAAGTACCTGGAATCGTAAAATGTTCCACATGGAATCTAAGCTGTATGCCTCTATATTGAACTTGTCCAGTTTTTTCCATAATTGTAATTATAGTCTTCTGAGTGCACTGTTCAACTATCAGAAGATATGTACATGAGTTATTAGTATTGGTTATTTAATTTTATTATCTTTATCTGTGGATTTTTTGTATGGGTGAGTTGTGCACCTGCAACAAAACACATGTGAAAGTCAGAGAACAACTCACAGGAGTCAGTCTCTCCTTCCATCATGTGGGCTCCAGGGAGCAAATGCAAGTAGTCAAATTGCCAGCAAGAGCCTTTACTGCCCACCCATTTCACCAACTCTAGTGTTTATATTTTAAAGCAAGATGTTACACTAAAAATAAATAGCACCAAAGTATTTAAGATTGTTTTACACAGCACCTAAAGTGAGCGTTAGCAATTTTAATTCACAAGTCAAAGGTAGCCTGCCACAAAACTACATTCACTGTCAGAAATAGTTGGCTGATCTCTATGCTAAATCTATGAAATCTCTCTAGAATTCTAGATAAACTGTTTACAATAGAAGCAGCATGACAGAATTCTACTTTCTTTACACATAGGATATATGTTAGAGCTTTTGAACATTAACATCTGCTTGGAAAATAAACTTCTAAAAAGCTATATTAAAACTACATGTATTTTACTGATTGGTAGATATTTTACAACAAGACAGCCTCAGTGTTTTCTCTTCACTTCCTCTGTTGTCTGCAGGAGTAGAAACTGGGACATCAAAAATAGGATGAAAGTTCCCAGCAAAAAGAAGACAGCAGAGAACCATGTCTGTGGCCGGAGGGCAGTGGGACACTCTGACCTGACTTTCCACCATCTGACCCTGGGTGTATTCAAGACAGGCTTTCCTTTGTCTGTGATGCCTCCTGGAACCCCTCACTAGCAGTTGCTGTCAGGAGGGGAACCTTGCCCGTCTTCTCTCCTCCTGAGCACCACATGAGAAACACAGACCTCAGAGGAGGACATCATGAGGCCAGAGCGCTCCTATCCACACTAGCTGTGTCCCCATGATGTTTGCATCGACTCTCTGAGCCTATCAGAAATTTCTCTTTGGAAAAAAAAAATGGGCCTCATGTGTCTCACACAGCTGTGGTGAGGATGAATGAGACTTTTCAGGGATCAGCCACACCAGCTTCCTTTGTTCCATCTCTGCCTCCACTGAGCTCCTCACACACAGTGCAAATGGCCTGGCCATTTGCAACTCTGATACACCTCCCCCACCCCTACCCTCTGCACACCAGCTCTCCCAGTGGAGTGGTTTATACTAGCGTCTTTGTTGCTTTCTGCTGGGTCCTATGGATACAATGGATAGGTCTAGAACTTCAGACCATGGCTTCATGTTTACATGACAGACTCCTGAGACTAAAGGTGCAGTTCAGTGGTTCTGTGTTTAATTTCCAGCACCATACATATACAAATTCAACAGCCCACGGATGTCTGAACAGGGCATGGACAGTGGAGGAGGACAGAAAGCTCTGGAGTGAAGAAGATATTAGATGATCGTCTTGAATCTCAGTGCGTTTGCCTTTTCTGAGCCTGCTCACCCTGAGGGCTTGGGCAACATTACAGCAAGAGTCACAGCGCACTATTTCAGCAAAAACATTGCATTGAGGCCAGGACTTGAGGAAGAAAATCAAGATTCAGAAGACTTTGATCTGGCTCAGACTTGTCAAGTGGGATAGATAATGGGTAACACAGCTATGTACCTTTTGATGACCACAGGAAGAAAGTGTTTGTTTCACCTCATGTTTGGTCCTTGTGCTCTCTTCATTCCATGACTCATGAAGCCCGAGCACTTCAAATTTGAGTGTTATTTCTAAAGACTTCAAGACACAACCCAGTCACTTGAAAGCCTTCATCAAAACCCATAGCTGAGGGGCTGAGGAGATAGGTTAGTCAGTGAAGAGCTTGACTTGCAGTCATGATGACCTGAGTTGGATCCCCAGAACTTCCTTTTTTTTTTTTAAGCCAGACACATTGACCTGTGGTTATAATTCCTAGAATAGGGAGGTGGAAACAAGTGGATTCATGAGTCTCACTGGCCAGCCACCTGAACCTACATGGTAATTTCCAGGTTAGTGAGATGTGTCCAAAAACAAAGTAGATGGCTACAGAGGAATGACACCTAACCTGTGACCTTCACCTGCACACATATACACTCATTGCTATGTGACTTAAACGTTCATACACACAGAGAGATAGAGAAGAGAGAGAGAGACAAAGAGTGAGGGAGAGAGACACACAGACAAAGCAGACTATCTCTGTCCTGGTGCAACACCAAAACCATACGGCCAAGCATTTACTTCTGTCCACAGTAAAGTCAAATAAAATAGTAAAAGCTGTGAAACAATAGCTTTCTTTTCTTACTGTACAGGCAGCACTGCAGGCCTATGATCCCTGATACAGGGAAACGGAGAGAGAAGAACTGCACAATTATCCCTACTTGAAGTGGCAACTCGGCAGAGCCTGAGTTCTCGCTTAGCACAGGATACAGACGCAGGACTCGGTGGCTTTGTCAGCTGGCCACAAAAGACCCCTCAAGTTTCTCACCTGCATCTGCTTGAGAAAAAAACTTATCTGATAGTAAGGGAAAAGAAATTCCACAAAGAGGCAGGCCAGGTAATTTCAAGACCTCACACATGTGGAAAGAATTCACGTCCGCACCAGTTGGAAGGTCTCAGCACATCTGAGAAGCCAGAGAGATTCCTCAGAAAGGCTGCGTCTTAACAGCGGGACTGAGTATGCCCTAGAACAGGGCTTCTCCCCCTCCATGCTATGGACATTTTAGGCTGGCTCCTTTTCCATTGGAAGGAAGAGAGGGATGGAGTGCATTGAAAGAAATTGACATCATCTGTGCTTGGTAAATAATTCAGTCAGTAAAGTGCATGCTAGTGATATGCTCTTATAATCTCAGACTTCAAGGTACTAAGACTGGTAAGTAAGTTTCTGGAGCTTGCCAGGCAAACCCAACTAATGATTTATGGGTAAACATGAGAGAGAGAGAGAGAGAGAGAGAGAGAGAGAGAGATTGCCTTAAAAAGCAAGATGAATAGATGAATGGCATCATCCAAAGTTGACTTCTAGATATCATACATATTCTCTCTCTCTCTCTCTCTCTCTCTCTCTCTCTCACACACACACACACACACACACACGCTCATATACACACACCTGCACACATAACTTCACACAAACACAGAGATGGTGGCAACATCTATGACTTCTACCCATTAGAATCAGTGGCATCCTTCTCCCAGCTGCCATCACCAAAACTATTTCCAGACATTACCATGGAGCAAAGCCATGGTATTTGAGAACCACTTGCTCTGCTCCACAGCCTCCTTTAGACCTCTCACAGATCTCACCAGTAAACCCCAGTAGAACCAAGCTATCCGCAAACAGCTTACTTTACCAGAACCCACCCAACTCTCTTTACAGGAATAATACAAAATCAAGCATTCAACAATGCAAAAGTCACAATCGCTAAAATCCAGCTGAAAAGCTGGTGTGCAAAGAAGAAAGAAAATACAACCCAAAACCAGGAGGCAAATCAATCCGAAGAAATAGATGGGGGGAAAAAAAGAGAGGTTGATGAACACCACCCACAATAACCTTGATCCCACTGTTAGTGTTTGCCTCATGTGCTTGGGAAGGCAGAGAGAATCGTGAACCAGAGAGAAATGGGAGATGTAAGGAGCCACCTAGAAATTGTTTTAGTTCATTTGTTATTTAGTGTTGCTGCTCTGCTATTGCTCTGGGCCCACTGAGTCACAGTGGTCTTAGTTGGGACACATGGATAGGGGGACTTTCACCATGAGCCTTTAGGTAGCCAGAACCAAACATTGCTAGCAAGTCTTTTCAAATAACAACAACAATAATAACGATAACTAGGGGGCTACAGCTGGGATACAAAGTAAATAAACTGTAATTAATATAAAAAATAAAAATTCAATAAGATAATAATGATGATAACTAGAAAATAGAGATGCAGATGGTGAAAGAGGCTCAGGTACACCTTTCATGAAGAGAATGTTTAAAACTGTCACCTATCAGAAGATAGATAGGCCTCTTCACTTACAAGCTCCAGCATTTACCTATTACCAGACAGGTCTCAATAACCATTTTAATGCATATTATAATGGCAAATTGTCATGTTTTCTTTGAGATCACCAGGCCTGGCTCTGAAGTGTGCATTCCCAACCCCATTTTAGACCAAAGCATGTTGTCTCGGAGTCTTCTGAGGATGCCCTGTCTAGGGATGAGTCACCCACTCCCATTTCTGTGACAGGGAGCACAAAAGAGTCCATGAGCAAAATTGGTGTGCCCTTGAAAACAGTGAGAAGGTGAGCTCTAGCCAACAGAGATTACTATTATTGCTTATCTCATGCTATAAAAGTGTCTGCAGTGGGAAAAAGAAGCAGGAAAGCCAACCATGGAAAGAAAGCTCAATAGAGAACTCGGGCTGACTGTCTCAGCCTTCCTGGTCAGTTTCTGCAAGATGTTGTAAGCACCAGACTCCATATCAGTATCTATATCTGCTCCTATTCATTTTTTTTTAACTTGGAAGCCTCATCTGAGGGGTCATCCCTCTATGCTGGGAACCTCTCTCTTGGGATCTCCAGCTGACTGTCTTGTCAGGGCTTCCCCAGTTGGTTTCTTCTGGATGTTTGTAAACCTTGATTGGATGACATTACCTTTCTGTTGTTATCTGTTCTTTTGCTTGCTAGCGTCACTGATGGGTCACCCTGCTTTGCCCTCCAGTCTCTATAGAGAACAACTGCTGACCGCCTTAAAGGGGCTGCCCCAGTCCATTTCTGCTGGATGCCCTGAGTCCCCAGTGTGGTGATGTTTTGCTACCTAGGTATCTATTTGTCCATCTGCTAATTGCTATTTACTCTTATACTGGCTTGCTGGATACTTAATAACTCATTCAAAACTAAATGACGTTGTAGATCATTCTTGGCGCCCTGTGGAGCAAAGATGTTTAAACACACTGGGATGCAGTAATGCAGGCAAAGCCTTCTTCATGGGACATCTTGGGAATGCATGCTCACCATGTGAACTGCAAACAGAGTTTTCAGACAGAACCATCCATGTCCAGCTATGGCTTGGTTACTTTTTGAACCTTACAGAACACTTACTCAGGGAAGAATTCCCTTAACACATCATGTTCCTATTAGTTTGGAGTACTTTTGGGGTCAAGAGGAAGCCAGGCTTTGCAAACATCAGGCAAACAGTATCTACAACATCCTCGAGCTCCTCTGCTTCCTCACCCTGCAGCTTCTCAGCACAGGTTCTGTGATGGTTCCTATCTGGAGTTACACCAACACTGAGTTAACACAGCTCAGGACTAAGATGGTTTTAGAGAACTCCCCATCCATGGATCCCAGCCTCGCTTCAGTAAATTTGCAGTTTCTCCCAGGAACTTGACACCAGGAAGCTTTTCACAGAAAAATCTCCCAAACTCACTTTTATTGAAAACAAACCCAGTTCTTTTATCTAGTACCCTGTGGATTGAGAGTTCATCCCCACGACCTTGCTCCTTTTCTGCCCCATCAGTCACTTCATGGTCAAAGCCTAGGTTAACAGGAAGCCCCTGAGCTGATGCTGGGAGAGAAGTCCAGCAGCAGGCTGGGCTATTAGTTGGTCTCTCAGGTATGTTTGCCTTGGGAAATGGAGCACCAAGGTTTGTTTCCTGTAATAGCTCAATGGTGTAGGGCTATTTTAAATGCTGAAATGTTTACTACTGAATTTTGGAGATGAAAAATGTTGATCTGAGATAAACACAGGACCCCTGAAAGATATCTGTACTCTGCAAATGGTACAAACCATAAGCAGCAGCTATCTCCTCAGAAAGTAAACACATAAAATCTGATTTAAAAAAAAAAAAAAAAAAGATCATACACAGAATAAACTGCAAACCCAGACAGCAGACAGATATGATGTGTTTGCCAGACCAGAGAGGATGCCTGGCTTGTGGGTCTTCTGTGTACATCTCCATCACTTCCATCCATGGTCTCCAGCTCTGAACTTAAGCACAGTTTAAAATTCAGAAGGTCAGAAGACCAGGATTCTGTTTCCAAGCCTGCCCTTGAGCACAGGAAAATGGCCCTAAATAGACCATGTGCCATAGATATTCAGTAAAAACTACCCAAGTGGTTGGACTGTTAGCTGGGGAGTGGCCTAGGGTTCATTTAACACACGTGGCTAGGCTGTTGGCTATCAATGGTAGTAAACGATTCAGCCACAGAAACATACAGTTGAGGCAATCTGCATTTTTCTGCGCAATCTCCTGCAAAACACCTTTTCACATTACTTTCAGTGTGACTACAATAATGAAGGAATGTGGAAGTCTTATTTATGAAGAATGGAATGCAAGAGAGGGTGTTCACTAGGAAGAGTTTAAAGCAGAGCTATGAGCATTACTGTAAAATGCATGATGAGATAATTAAACAAGTTTTTCCCTCTCTGGGGGATTGGAAAATAGCTGCAATGAAAATTTTACAATGATAAAATTCTGTCCCCGTCCGATTAATTACTTGTGAATAATACCATCTCTGGTTTCTTTCAATTATTTTATAATTGTACACCTTTTGCTCTGGCTGATTGGGCAATGAATTAATGAATAAGGACTACTACTGAATTTAATTAACACCATTTTTCCTGTGGCCTTTACATATCTGTTGTGAACATGGAAATTCACCCTCCCAGGACTGGAACTGGAAGAAGCCAGCCTAGAACCCTGCAAAACCTGTTCCTCCCTGTCAGACTGGCTTCCCTACTGCCAAGTATGGGTGACTAAAGGTCTCAGGTATTTGCCAGAACTCACGGGGGGGGGGGGGAGGGAGAGGCTTTCCTAATGACAGCATCAATATTCAAATGCTTACTTTTTTTTCATAAAGCATTAGCAATGTACATGTTACAATCATCCAAAGAGATGGGTAAGTGAGCTATCTGGGAGTCGATTACAGTGTCATTCATAATTTATTCCGGGTACAATGAAGAGCTCATCAGGTTTCATGTGTGTTTACTTTCTGAAAAGATAACTGCTGTTGGCTGGTATCCAGAGTAGACTACAGACATCTTTCAGGGTGATGTGTTTATCTCAAGTTGACATTTTCAAATCCAAAGTCCTCCCCATTTTCCAAAAAGTTGTCTGGGCTTGAAAACTAAAGCTCATGACTGAGAAGTAAATAAAAGACCATTCTGGAATCTTGCTATCTCAATGAGATCAAGTTGAGTCATGAACACTTACTCCCTCTAAACACACAGGCAGTCAAGTAAGCATTTCTTCCTAGAGACAGAGAAACGCAAACTCACAGGGCTCACAGCCCTGCAATCATGCAGCGCTCAACAGTTTCTACAGTTCCCAGTGGTGGACAGCAGTCACCCAACTCAGAAAGTTTTGAGCAGATTTTTGTTGTCAGTTGTGTGTCAATCACACCCATCCAGTATGTTATTCCTGCCAACATACTGCAAAAGCTGAGCTAAATTAAAGGATATCTTAAAAAGTCTTTATAAGATACAAACAAATGAATGATTTTGCTAGATCACAGGACACACCTGGCCTGTGGGTTCCCCCACATACACCTCCATCAGCATCTCCTAGCTCAATGTGCACCTGCACCCCCGCCCCCTCCCAGCCCCCTCCCCTTACCCCCCACACTGACGAGACCCAGCTGTACCTCATAGCTGCTCACTGGCTGCTCAGTCACCTTCAGGCCCGGGCACATGTGAATGAAGCAAACTTTGGCTTTTCTCTGGGAAGGAAGCAAGTCTCTCTTCACCAAGTCTATGACCATCACATGTTTTTTCAGGCTGGTACTAAATGCAGTTATCTGAAAGGTGGGGTGCACAGCCTTCCCCTCCTCGGGAGCTTTCGCAGGCATTCTGGAGCACTATGTGAGACCGGGAATCTTGTGACTTCAGCGAGCCAGCCCGGCAAACACAATTTTCTTTGTTTGATGAAGGTATTGAGTGCAGCGGGAGGAGTTTGGGACCAGTCGCAGTGCAGGTCTGAGTTTTCCAACTTCACAGACAGTTGCTCAAAAATCCTAGCTATAGGGCCTCTGGATATGGTTGTAGAAACCCCTCCGATGACCTTTAAATGCCATGAGAAAACTTCCTTCCAGCTGCAGCCTGGCCAGCCCCAGCCTCCTGCCTGGGCGCTGAGGTCTTGTTGTCTTCTCTGATTTCAAAGAGACATGTTACTTTCTCACTTGTTTTCCACTGCCCTTTAAGTTCCAGACTCTGAATTTGCCTGGTTACCAAAAGGTCCAATGTGTGTTTCCATCTCCAGACCCTCCAATTCCAATAAATTATTTACAGAGCTCTGTACAAAAGAACCAAGAGGGATAATTGCTGCTTTTTAGAATGCCTGCTTTCTCTTGCCAGGGGCCTGAAAGGAACAAGTACAGACTGCCTACCGGCACAAAGAGTGGCCTCAGCCCTGGAGAAGATAAGAGCGCATTCAGGGAAAGAGAGGCTGGAAGAAGTGACTGCTGTGGGTGGGCGTGGGGAGACACTGCCTGTGAAGACAGTGGCTCAGGTAGGGTTCCCATCCAGAGTCAACTAGGGAAGCCCTTTCATACTCTGAGCCTCAGTTTCCCCAGGAAGAGCACTGAGATAGAAAAGCCCTTCCTACCTGCCCCTCCCCAGGTTATGAGTAGAACATGAGCTATACAAAAAGGAAAAAAAAGTGGCATGTGCCAGAGCCAGCAAATGTGCCAGGACTGTGGTGCACATCTTTCTTGGGAGATAGTTGCACATTTTCTGCTCAAATTATTTTTGCACAGTTCTCTCTCCACAGCAGGACCTCATAGTGCCGTGCTTATGAAGGTTTACTTTATGCAAAAAGTTATTAGCTTCTGAATGTCAGGTTGCTTAGAATACAGACCTAAGGGGTTCTCCTTGCTATTTTCATTTCCTGTGTTGGTGCCGGTTCTATTCATCTGGCCTAGGAGCCATTAGTCAAGGGCATGTGCAAGACAGAGCACATGGCAAGACACAGAACTCTTTTTGCAAGGGGACTTTCTACAAGGATGACCCTGTGAAAACTTTAACTCACCTGCTCCACATTGCAAGCCAGGGAAGGCCGAGGGAAGGCGGAGATGGGGGAGGGTTCCCAGAAGCAGAACTCAATGTCAAAGACCTTGCTCCTTCTTGCTGTGCACAGCAGGAAGTCATAGTCACTGGCTAGGACCTAGGGATAGGATCTCAGACTCCTGTTATTGGGTACAAGAGCTGAATGATGAAACTAAGAACTGAAGCTCAGGAGGAGATGGGAAAGACTCGAGATCACATCAGCTGCGGTTCGCACCTGAGTGTGAAGACAGTACACAGACTAAATGCCAGCCCAAGGTCTCAGGATGGTGACTGTGTTCAGCTGTGACTCTCGCTTTCCTAAACCTGTAAATAAGAACACAAAACCCAGCTGGTGGCAGGCTTTACTCACACTGGCAACTTCCGGTGAATAGAGTGCATAGAATGCCATCTTGGATTTAGAAGCACTGGGGTAAAGACAGCCAAGGAAGAAATTTGTGCGATAAAGCAATTCCAATTTATCAAAGACCTCAACAACAGAAGGAGTATGCATACCTGGTTTGGGTTCTGAAGGTCTACACCTGTGCCTCCCCAAAGTCTGCACTGGAATCCATGCTCTGGTGCCCATCAGTTCCTGTCCAGCAGGAACTTCAGGTGTGAGAACAATCAAGACTTTTCTTTCAGAACCACAACATTCTGAAGGATACCGAGCCAGGCAGAAGCTACCAGAACTACCTGTCCAGAGGTTCCAAAACCAGCCAGAGGAAGTTTATTTAGGCTTGGTACTTTGACCAACTGTCACAGGTATCAGCAGAGCTCACTCGCTCACCTGGACTGTGGGAGACCCCTCCCTCTCCAATGAGTGCAACAATGGCTGGCCACGGAACATGGTGTAGCACGGCCAAATAAAAGGTCTAAAGATTCTTGGCCAAGAGGGCTTAAAAGGAGCCCTGAGATAGTCAGATCCAGTCTCTCGGTGTGTGGAGGCAGAATGGAAGGCCAGAGAGCAGGGAAGGGGGAGGAGAGGTCAGAGGGCACCACTGACAGAAAGCTGGGAGATGAGTTGGCATGGATGCTCCCACAAGCACATGCACTGGGCCAAGGCCCCTCTGCTCCAGCATCGATGCCCTTTGTCAGCAGCCTCCTGGCTGTTCTGACAGCCTTAGGCTCGGGAATATGTCTGTTCAGACCATTGCTGACATACAGCAGCAGAAAGGAGCTATTCCCATCTGAGGCAGGGTCTCTCCCGGAAAGACAGCCTCTTCCTGATTATGCCTCTGTTAGAAGGGCTGGCACATGGCCTTCCATTTGTCCTTGGAACCACTGTGCCACACATAACACAGGAATGTGGCTTAAAACACATCGGCTCCCTATAAAACCCTCACAGAATTAGCCCTACAGCCTATGTGAACTGCAAAACTGAACTTGAGTCAGTGTCTCCATTTGCTCAATAGGATAGACATTATTAAATAGCACTGGAGCAGAAGCCAGAGTCAGGGCTCTGCCAGTTCTTTCAGCGAACTCCAATTACGTAAACCCAGGATCCCAGGATTCTTTTTTTTTTTTTTTCCTCCAAGACATCTTGGGTTTGTCTGTGTAGCCTTGGCTGTCCTGGATTCACTTTGTAGACCATGCAAACGCAGGCTTCTTGACTTCCACAGAAAATAGTTTCATGCTGACCCAGAATGGGTTGCAGTTGGGGTTTGTCAAGGAGAGACTTTAACATGGACTGAAGCAGCAGTTAATAGAAAGAGACCTCAGCATAGACGTGGACTTTTCAAAGGGAGTCACACCAAATGTCTCAGCAGTGACCATATATATGACTTTGAAAAAAAAATCAAGTTATTTCTCAGAGGGTTCCTAAGAAACCCCCTCTATAAGGCTTACAAAGCTTGCACAAAAGAGTGAAGACATGTCCTCAACTGGGAAATGAGGTTTGTTATGAAATTCCTTAAAAAATTGGGCTGGAGAGATGGCTCAGTGATTAAGAGCACTGGCTGCTCTTCCAGAGGACGCAGGTTCAATTCCCAAGCACCCACATGGCAGATCACAACCATCTGGAACTCAAGACCCAGGGGACCCAATGCCCTTCTGGCCTCCAAGGGAACTGCACTCACATAGTGTGCATCAATGCGTGCAAGCGAAACAAAAAGTGATGTAATTGAACATTTAAAAATTGTTCCTAGAAAAATTACAGGTTTGTGTCTAGGGAAAAAGAAAGGCCATGCTTGGTCATACACATTTACACCATTTTAACATTCTTATTTGAAACATCTGTAGGGAGAGAAAGAAAACCGTGTTGTCTCTATGTGGGCAACTTCATAGCAAATTTTGTTAACTGAGGCAGAATTTCTGACTCTCAGCTGGTGAAAGGCTTCAATCACTCTGGAGGGAGTCGTCCCTTTTCTTTCTCCGTCCCCTTATGCTCCCTGCCTTTCTATATTGCCTCAGCAACAATGCCTTCCTCATTCCACAGCTGCTGAAAAGACTGAAAGAGAAGGTGTAAGTCAAGTGCTTGGAGCAAAGGCTGGCTCAGGGGACCTCAGAGATAGCTGTCACCATCACCCCAAAGGGCAAAGACTGAAAACATGCAGTGGCCAAATACGCCCACACTGGAAAAGGACAGGTACTGAAGAAACCGGGCCTGGCGAGATGGCTCAGCCAGTCCCACACAAGCAGGATGAACTGAATTAGATCCCAAGGATTCAAATAAGAAAAACTGGCCATAGTGCCTTGAGTTTGTAATCCCAGAACTGGGGAGAAGATCCCTGGGGCTTGATGGCTGAGCTAGCCTTCTTAAATGGTTCCAGACTGATGAGATGGACAACACCTAAGAAACATCCCAAGGCTAAGCCTGATCTCCACACACATTCCATACATCTGAACAGGTACATACACACACACACACACACACACACACACACACTCACACTCACACACACGCACGCACACACGCGCACACTTTTTAAAAGGAAAAACAAGAACCCAATCATAATTCCAGCACTCTTGGCTGCAGTGGCACCACAAACTGAGGCAAGAGGCTACATGATTTCCTCACCTGAGAAATAGAGCTAGAGTCCCTCTGAGCAGGCTGTTATTCTGATGCAATTTTTAATTCCTGTTCCAAATACATAGAAGAAATTGCTAGTCACGTTCTCTGCTTAGGATTCTGCTGTATCCACCTTCCATCTTGCCACAGGAGCACCAGGGTTACAGATGAGCACTATAATACCTGCTCTTACGTGTGTCCTGTGGGACTGAAGCCAGGTCCCCACACACGTGTGCCAAGTGTGCAAACAAGTGTCACTGTCAGGTAGTTGCATGCCACCACAGCGGTGCACACTGGTCAAGGACATGGATGCCTTTTGGGGTTTCCCACAGCTCCCTCCTACTGAGAGCTTTCCCCTCACCTTGACCCCAAACCTCTCCACAGGCTTCATAGAGGCCGGCCTGTCTCTGACCCCACTGAATGACCAATGTAGTAGCTGAATACTGATATCCCCATCCATCCCAACTGTTATATTGAAGCTCTAACCCTTAATTTTATGTTCCTTGGAGATGAGGCCTCAGGGAAACAAAGACAGTTAAATTATGTCATGAGGGTGGCACTCTCCTGGTAAGAATAGTGATCTTAGGAGAAGAGAAGCAGGGATCCCCTTTTGTCTCTTATAACAGAGCAGAGCAGTAAAGATCATGTGAGGTCAAGGTCTACAAGCTGTAAGAGTTGCCATTTGAGTGCTCGTTGCACTGGTACCCTGATCTCAGACCTCAGCTTCCAACACTGAGGAATTTTCACACATCATTTAAGCCGCCACTTCTAGTTCAAACTGACTGAGACAATCCTGAAGAACCGTAATGGTGGGCTCCAGTGAGAAGAGTGAGATAGGCGCTTGGACCACAAGAGACCAAACCAGGCCTATCCTGGACAGCTAGCATCCTGGAGATTCACAGCTATGGGTGCCTGGCAGTAACAGGAACACTTTGGGCACTGCTGGTACAGGTGGCAGCTGTCACTGAGAAGCTGTGGTTAGAGGTAGCCACGTCCAGATAACTGTGGAACCTTCTGCCCGTGAGTTCAAAGAGGGAGTCTGGTATGTCCGTCATGCTTTCCCTCTTAGGTAGTAGTATTTGGCTCAGGGTCCTCTGACTTGCAATCAACAGTTTGTGCTCCTCTTTGAAAATCTGTTTATGTACTAACAGATACAATATAGTCCTATACCGGGCATCAGAGAAGCAGAGGCGAGAGCCACACCACACCTCCTCCACATGAGTTCATTGTCCAGCTGTAGAACAGCCCTTGACAAGAATTACTCTGAGCACAGAGAATTTGCACTCCTGTGTTGAGACCCTCAGGAACCGTCACAGAATCTGGAACATCGCACGGAGCTTAGGAGAACAGCAGGACTGCAGTTGAAGCCCAGGATTAGAATCCCAAGAGTAAAAGTCAAGTATAAGACACTTCTCATCGCCCTGCCTCAAATACCTCATCCTCAAGCTAAGACAGTGACTGAAACCGTATGTGCTGCTTGTCATCAGAAACAACTTCTTGGACCACGTGTGTGTGTGTGTGTGTGTGTGTGTGTGTGTGTGTGTGTGTGTGTTCACATGTATGGATGACAATCTAGGCTATCAGTCTTTGGCTTCTACCCTGCTTGAGACTGGATCTCTTGTTGGGTGCTGCATGTACCAGGCTAGCTGACCTTTGAGCTTCTGAGCGTTCTCCTGTCTCCATTTCCCATCTTGCCCCAAGAGTACTGGGATTGCAGATGTGCACTGCTACACCTGGCTTTTCATGAGTTTTGGGGATTCGAACTGAGGTCTTCACACTTGTGTGCCAGACACTTTATCCACAGAACTATCTCCCTAGCCCACCTCTCCTTTCCCTTAAAGTGAACAACTCATTCACTATGAAAATTAGACCTTTGCTTTGCCAATGTCCTGTAGAAGGTTCAATCAAATTTCCCTAAATTGGCCCATAGAGTGAGTAATTGAAACTGACATTGGTGGCCATTGCTATTCTATGACACTGAGCCATAGCGTTGAGCCCCAAACATGTTTACAGTTGGGACAGGTGGGGAACAAGGATATTATTCTCCTTACCCTGGATGAGTCATACAGGGTTTCATAGAGCATGCATCAAAGTATTGAAATAATGCATTATTCAAAAAGAAACAGAATTGTAGGTACCTGGTGCCAGAAATTCATGCCTGTGAATTCTTAATCTCTGGTGGGATTACCGTTTATGGCTCTGAAAGATGTCCTAATTATGCAGCTCCAGAGTTGATTTCCTGCAAGGCCTGTGCTTATCTAAAAGGCATTAGATGACAATAAAAACAGATGAGTATGGGTTTCTGAATTCATAACCAAGCCTTTTGGAGGGGAGTAACACTTTATCTATGGGTGTTTCACTCATCAGGTGGGAGCTGAAGTTTCCTCCTGGCACAAGGGCTGGCTGCCGGAGTATCTTTTAACAAAAGCAGATGTGTGAGAGCCACACAGGACCACTGCACATCCACATACCCTTCCGTTAGTTCCTGCTTGATGAATGCTAGAACAAAAGAGAAGGATTGAGAGTTCTGTGCTCGTTAAAAATCCCTGGGCTTGTTAACATAAGAGAAAGGAAATGGGAGTTTATTTGGCAAGTCCATCTGTCGCTGCATATTTGGGCTGTGCTGAGTGATTGCCTCAATGTAATAGAAAAGGTGGGAGTCCTTCAGTCATCAAGTGGAAGTGAGTGGTGGTTAGTAGTAATTGTACACTTGAAAGAATCGAGACTCATCTGAGAGACTGGCCTCTGGGCATGCCGGTGGGGGTTTCTTGATTGTGTTCATTGAAACGGATGGGAAGACTTGTCCACTGTGGGTGGCACCATTCTCTAGCTAGGATCCCAGACAGTGTAATTGGAGAAACGGAGCTGATAAGCACTGTGGAATTTGATGTGGCCAAGCAGCTTCAAGATTCTGCTGCTTTGACTCCCCACTATGATGGGTGATGACCTGAGATACGACTCAGAATAAACCCTTTCTACATGAAGTAGCTTTCGCCAGCATCATAGTTTATCACAAAAACAGAAACGAAGGCATTGTTAGGTAGGTGTAGGAAATAAAAGCTGTATATAGGTATTTCCTCCTAATTGAAACACCCACTCCCGGGATATTCCCGAGGCTCCTAAGTCTCCCAGAAGCTCAGAAAGTCAGAGACGCCCAGGCTGATCCCCAGGGCTATGTAAGCAGTAAGCAACTGCTGGGCAAGGAGAGGGGACTCTGGTGGAGCTGCCTGTAAGATGTGCTGGGAGCTCCAGGGAAGCAGTCACCAGCCTTAGCGTGTGGGCCTCTCATGATGCTCCTTTTGAGCGACTCACATTCCTGTAACTCCTCGTCTATGCTGCTATAAGTTACCCACATGAACTCACTGGTTACAAGATAGATTTGGGTGGGGAGTTTCTTTGTTCTGTCCTCATATGGGGTGACCAAACATCTGTTTCTGTCTTCCCAAGAAAAGTCAGAAACAAAAGGAGTTGATGGCTCTATATGCCACTTCCCCTATTGTGAACAGGAACTTTCCCCTACTTCTTTCGGAGTGTTTGGAAATCATGATAATTTGATGTTTGGGAAGTGGCAAACACGGGGCGGGGGCCAGGATAGGGGGGAAAACAACAACAGGAATACAAAAAATATTGGCACATTCATCTACATCACTCACTTGCCCCCACTTCTGCAAACAATTGAGAATCATTTATTTAGCACCCACAGGGTGTTCAATGCTGTGCCAACTGCTCTGATTAAATATTCAAAGCCACTTCTAATGTCGCTGAAAACCAAAGCAACCCGCAGTTAGGGGAAAATCATATTTCTCTCCTTCAGATCCACTGGGAGGAGAGAGTTATTTGAAGACAATGCATGGTGTTTTCCTATTTTCCCTCCAATGTCTGTAATGGATCGTCAAGAAGAAAAGCCATGATTTTAGAAATTGCGTTTGATTTTAGAGAGTAGATCTCAACAAGCAGGAGGGAGGAGGGTTGCAACTGACATTTTCCGGAAACATCAAACCCAATTTCCTGTTTACACCCTAAAATAATTCAACTCAACAAGAAAACTTAGCTGCCTATCGCCTTCCTCTCCCTTCTAGGAAGGACACTGTGCCTTCTTCCACTGTGCACACAGGAGGCTTTTTGTTTACAAGCCTGGCTAGAGGGACAGAGGCCAGAGACCCGGTGCTGTGCCCCAAGAGTGGGCCATGCCACTTGTACCAGTCAGCCCCACACAAACTCATCCACACCTCTCCCAGCACTGTTTTCTTACGTGGGCAAATTAATTTTTCAGTGTGTTGATATAAATGCATTTCTGAAATGCAGTAATTATCAGCAAAATACCTCGGGGCCATATTAAGCTTAGCCTCCCCATCTTTGTAAATAAAGTTTTACTGGCTCACAGCCACTGCCAGCCTCATGCGACAGGTGGGGATAGCTGACCTGACAGTGTGAGCCAGTGAGCACGTGGTAGATGATGCTTTTGACCAACACATTAATTTTCTCCTGGTTTCTGCTGAAAGGAAATAAAAGAAAAAGCTTTCTATATGTCCCTGCCTCCCAGCCAGCCCACACTGTGTGCCAGCAAGTCTTACCATGGTTGTAAGGGACCTCCTTGAGCCCTCAAAGGACTCACTTTTTTCGTGCCAAAGATAAGCACAAGTGCAGAGGTGACTCAATGGGTCATCCTCAGATACCAATAGTGACAATTAATATAACAGAATTTTGGCTTCCAGTTCCCCCACAAACTGCCAAAACAAACAAAAAACCTTAGCACACCATTCTTAAAAGAAGAAACACAAATGGTCAATATCTTTAAAACTATCCACATCCTTTCCCACCAGGGAAATGCCAATCAAAACTATCTGGGAATATCACCTCACCCTAGTCAGGATTGTTATCACAAAATAATAATAATAATAATAATAATAATAATAATAATAATAATAGTGAAGAACCCTTACTCACTGCTGATTGAGAGGTAGGCTGGTTTAGTCACCATGGGAATATACCATTCTTGAGTATATACCATAAAAACTATATTCTGTAACAAAAATACTTATACATTATCTTTGTTGCTGCTCCATTGATAATAGCAAGGTAATGAAAACCATCTAGATGTCCATGGACAGAGGAATGGGTAATGAAGGTGTGATACATACACACAATAGTATTTTATTCAGCTGTAAATAAGAATGAGTTTTTTAAAATTGCATGAAAGAGCGTAGATCTAGAAATCCTTCTATGAAATGACTAACTCAGACTCAGAAGGACAAACATCATACATCTCTTTTATGTGGATCCTAGCTTCTAATTTTTACATGTGTGTATAATTGCAGTTGTGCAAGGGTGTGAGTATGAATATATGTCATGAAACTAGAAAGAAGACCATGAGAGGAGAAATAGAACATATGGTATGAAACCATAAGAAGACAAGGGAGAAAAAGAAGCAAAACAAGCAAATTGTTTTGACAATGCTATAACAAAACTTATTTGTAGCTAGGTATGGTGATTCACACCTTTAATCCCAGCGCTGGAGGCAGAGGCAGGCAGAACACTGTGAATTCAAGTCCAGCCTGGTCTTCATAGTGAGCTCATAGGCTGTCATAGGACAGCCTAGGCTACATTAAGATACCCTGTCTCAGAAACAACAATAATAAAAACAAAGCAATTTTCAGACTGACCAAAATATAAACAAACCAAAATGATGGGTCATTAGCCAAGAAAAAGACGGCACAGCCCCTCTTCAGAGCAAGGGGTGGAGGGAGGGCATGTCTAAGTAAGTCAATGAAGGCTAATTTGTGTCTGGGACCTGCCAATCACTCTCCCACCTAAATGCTTGCTTCACTATCCAGACCCTTGGTTGGCTCCACCTTCACTCTCCTCAGACTCAGCTCCAATGCCATCTTCCCAAATCAACCTTCCCTGTCAACTCCCTTACCCAGCCTGGGTTTTCTGAATGTTCTTACTGTAGCAGTTATATTCATGACTGTTTTCTAGTCTCTCACTTGTTGGCAATTTCCATATTAGATCCTTCCCCTGAAACCTCTTCCATACCTCCTCTCCATTCTCCATATCGCCAAACATGATAAAAAAACACATTCTAACAGAGCGTCAAGAATACAGGTATTGAAGGTGGGGGTGTTCCCCTAAACAAACAAATCATAGGGCTTAGATGGTCTCAGTAATGTTGGGAAATAAATGGTTATCAGCCCCCTTGAGTGTACATGGGAAGTGAATGTGGCATGTAGCTAACCTCTTCAAACCAATTTCCCACCCGTTCTGTGCAGGTCTTCATGGGCTTTGTGCAGGGCTGTTGGAAGATGGGGTTTGATAGCTCCCAGAGCATAGGTCTGGGTCATACTTCAAAAGCCTGTTGAGAGAGCTTGTAAACAGCATGCTAGTAACTCTTGAAGGTGACCATCGATGGCCTTCCTTGCTTGCTTTGATCAGTGGTTTTAGGCCCCTGGTTCCCCACCCCCTTGTATTATTGAAATGAGCTTCTGATGATGCTGAGCATTCTCTGGAGAACTCAGCTGAACCCATTTCCAACTCCTGCCACTACTTCACAACTGGTGAATGGTCCAGTTCATTTTTAACCTTCACCTGCAATCACCCACCACTTTGGGGGTGCTGCTTCCCCAACCCAACTTGCACTGGGGCCCAAACCATCAATACACCAGCATTTGTGGGGATAGTTTGTACCTAAACCATCACAAGAATTGATCTTTGTGAGACAATAGGCTTCTGAGCTCAACATTCTTTCTAGCAGGTTCCTTTTCTCTGTTGTTTTTGGTGTTCTCATACCCTACTAGGAAGCCTGCATTGCTCTGCAGCATGATTGCTGAGCATCGGGAAGGTAAGTCCACCTGTACAAATCTGTCCTTTCCCCACTTATTGTGGGCAATCACAGGAGCTTGGGGCAAGGTAGACCCAGTCTCCCTTCCTGTGTTTCTTCCAGGTTCTCAGCCCGGTAGCTCCCGACACTCAGCTGTAGCTGTACCTGCAACGGTGTGTTTCCAGCCAGCCTGCTCACCAAGGGGAAGAGGGCCTCGGATTCAATTTCTCCTCTCTGCCCATGGCTCACAAAGCATTCCTTTCTCTGGTTTCAACAGTGTTTTCTCTGCCCTGGCTTCTGTTTCCCTGCTCCAGGTCTGCCTCAGCCACAGGTCTGTCTGTTCCTCACCCTGCGGTTAAAATTCAAATTGGACGGCAGTCCTGTTTTGAAGAAAACAGCCTTGTGCTGGAGAGCTGGAATGAACTGGGGGCTACAGTGCCCAAACAGGTGAACAGCCCATTCACAGAGACACAAAGAAGAAGTCTAAAGCTTGTCTGAGTGGAGAACACAAATGGTCAGCCACCAGCAGAGATGGTCTCCTCTCTTCAGCTAAGCCTTTCTGCAAACGTCCTCACAGCCATCACCGAAAGCTTGTCTCCTAGGGGACTCTAAGTCAAAACAGGTTGGCAGTCAAGACTGACCACTGCAGCTACCTTTGGTCTCCTAATTTCCATTTGTCTCTAGAGTATTTTCCCCCTCTTAGACCCATCCTATATTTGCTCTTAAGTGGGAGTGAGTCTTTTGGAGATAGCACATAGTTGTGTCTTTCTATAGGAACATTTAATCAAGTTACATCCAATGTGAGTATTAGTGGATAAAGACTGAATCAGTCCTTGTTTTCTAGTTCTGTAAATCCTTTGCTCCTTTGCTTTTCTTGTATTCAGGGATTGAGTGGTGCACTTCGATTTTGCTCTTTAAACATTTTATTTATCCATGTGTGTTGGTACAAGGGTGTGTTTGTATATTGTATGTGAGCATGCAGGTTCACGCTACTGAGCATGTATGAAGGTCAAAGGACAACTCCATCCAATATGTGAATCAAACTCAGGTCATGGGGCATGACAGTCGGTACCTTCATGTGCTAATGGATCCATCTCCCCAGTCCCTTCAATTCCAGGCTGTTGCTTTGTGGTTGTCATGAAACTTACATAAAACATACTTTATATGCAGTCATTAACCATCTTTCCAGTTTCAATACCATTTCTATCTACACATGTCTAACAATTAGAGACAGATAAGAACAGAAAGAAATAAGAAGATGGTTATATTTACTTAGGGCAAAGGAAAGAACCAAGCACCACAGGTCAAACATCTCTGTTACTCTCACCAGATTTTCCACAGTTGACACTTCACCTTTTGTACTGGCTGGTTTTGTATGTCAACTTGACACAAGCTAGAGTCATCAGAGAGGAAGGAGCCTCAACTGAAAACAATGCCTCCAGGAGAGCTAGCTGAAAGGCATTTTCTCAATTAGTGATCACCCAGTTCATGGTAGATAGTGCCATCCCTGGGCTGGTGGTCCTGGGTTCTATAAGAAAGCAGGCTAAGCAAGCCATGAGAAGCAAGCCAGTAAGCAGCACCCTTCCATGGCCTCTGCATCAGCTCCTGCCTCCAGGTTCCAGCCCTGCTTGTGTTCTTGTCTTGACTTCCTCCAGTAATGGACTATGATCTGAAAGTATAAGCTGAATAAACCCTTTCCTCCCCAACTTGCCTTTTGGTTATGGCAATGTGCTGTAGCAATAGAAACCCTAACTAAGACATCTTTGTATCCTGCTTGTCTTCCTCCTGGTAGACACAAGGGCATGTTTATGTCTTGAATCTCAGCCCATTGTGTCCACAGAGAACTTCCCCTGGGGTGTGATCCTTAATCCAATGAACAGGCTCACACCTCAGCTTTGTTTCTTCTGCCCTTGCTCTGTGGTTGTTCTATCAATCAAGTCACTGTACAAAGCAAGCTAAGAGCAGCAGGTTTTTCTCTGACGAGTACACCCTGGCTTCCTTTATCTTGCTGTTGCTCCTCCACCTCATTTCTCTCAAGGATTACATGAACATCCACATGTGCTGAATGAGACCAGCACAGCAACAGTCTAAGAAATAGCTACCGTTTGCAGCAACTTACGACTGCCTGTCAGCCTGGTAAGGTTGCAGACAAGGCAGACTTAATTGTGAAGTTCAAGGCCGCCTCACCAAACACAGCAGACCTCATCCCTTGAAACTCACTCTGAGTCAAGGATATTGTAGTTTGGGTCATCCTTGAAATACATGGAAGGTTTTTTCATGGAAAAAAAAAAACTGGATAGTAAGTTATTTTCTGTGGTGAAGAACAAATTCTTATGGAAATGTTCACAACGTACAAAGGCAGCACCAGGTTTAATTTGTACTGTTTTTCTTTCTGTTTGGTGCTTTACTATTTTGGATTTGGGTTTTCTTGATATTGTCTCAGTCTGTAGCCCCGACCATAGGCCAGACTGGCCCTAAACTTGCTGTGTAGCACAGGCTGCCCTCAAACTCTCTACATAGCCCAGGCTGGCCTGGAACTTAAGGTATCTTTCTGTCTTAGTCTCTAATGTGATAATAATGGACCACCATGTGTTTTTGTTTTGTTTTGTTTTGTTTTGCACTGTTTTCCTAAGCAAGTTGAAGGTAGTTGGCCTCTCCATTGTCATATGGCCCTTAAGTAATATGGAGCCAGATTACCACAGATAATTGGGCAAAGGATGGAGCTTTGATTCGAGTGTAGTTAAATTTTCACAACAAACAAATAAACAGACAAACAAACAAAAAAGCTTTGTAATGAGGGACAAAAAGACTGAGTTAATCAGTTCCAGGACACTAATCAGAACATTGATGTTGCCTGAGTCCTGTCACTGCACCAAACCATGCACAGTGGGATGATGAGAAGTTAGGTCGAAGAGAAGCCTGGAAACCTTTGAGCGGCAAAGATGATCAGAGCATCTTGGCCAAGCTCCCTGGTGTTCACCCATGCTTTATTGTAAAGTGAGTCCTATGTGACTTGCACACTGAGACTCCTGCCCGATACAGTCAAGCAGTTGCCCTGGCCATGGAGACTGGAAGATGCTTTAGATGGATGGCACAGCACAAGCACCCAGCAAGCTGGCAGTTCCCCATCTTTCTCGACACCAAACGCCTCTTCCAGGCTGTCAGCTTCAGTCCCTCTGCTTCCTCAGCTCTTTTCTCACTATCCAGCCATTTGTGATGACCTCCAGAGAAGGCTTCAGAAACAATAGGCCAGCTACATTCTGAGAAGATGCCTGACTCTTCAGGGTGGGAATTTCCAAGGCCTAGTACAATTTATGCCTTAGTTTAAAACTAATAGAATTTGCAAGTTGAAGAGAACCTCATGCTGAAAGACCGGACCATATGACCAAATTTTTTCAACATAATCCTGATCACTAATATTCTGTTTAATTTGCAACCATTCTAATCTAATACTTGTTTTAGAAAGTGTTCCCTTCCTTTCCACTGCGATCAGGAGATAAAAGCAAGTACAGGAAACTCCTCTCTCTCTCTCTCTCTCTCTCTCTCTCTCTCTCTCTCTCTGTCTCTCTCTCTCTCCCTCTGTGTGTGTGTGTGTGTGTGTGTGTGTGTGTGTGTGTCCCTCTCCCCTGAGCCTGAGCCTTTCCCGCATCCTCTGTCTCCTCCTCATGTTAAGTAAGTACTCAGGCTGAGCTACATTCCATATTCCAGCCTTGGGAATAATCTCCAAGAGTTTACAGTTTCACGTTCCTGGGACTCTCATGTTGAAGGTAGCAGAAGTTCACCTAAAACAGTCACTTATCTCACTACTGTGAGCCAGTATGTGACAAGAAGCAACTTAAAGGTGGAAGGATTTGGGTTTGTTTGTTTTTTCTCACTGTTTGAGTGTGCATAAATCCATGATGGCTGGGAAGGCATGGCAGCTGGCTGTTTCATGGCTGCCAGCAATGTGTAGCTGAGATTCCTCTAATCTGCTTGAATCAGGATGCAGAGAGAAAGGACAGGAAGTGGGGCCAGGATATAAAACCTTAAAGCTCACCTCCCAGTGACACACTTTATGCAGCCAGGTCCCACCTCCTAAACTTTTCACAGTGTTTCAAAATAATGCCATCTGTTGCATATAAAGAGTTCAAATACATGAGCCTGTGGGGGGCATTTCACAGTCAAACTATGGCAGAGGGGAAACCACTATCTTAAGGAATCTAAGGACCAAATAAAAAATTAGAATGGCCAGGACACATCAGGAAGGAAGGGCCAACTGGGTCCTCCTCCTGGGCGCTTGTCAATAAAATGGGAGGATTGTGTGGACCTTAGAAAGCAAGATAAAGGCTGAAACTTAAGTATCTTAGAAGTGTGAGGAGGGTGCAAGGTAGGAGCTCCATAAATGTTCTCCTTTCCTTTATATAAATTCCACTGTACTTGTGAAACTCTGAGGACCAAAATGCAAGCGAGCTAAAGAATGCACAGTTAATAGACACACTTTAGGTAGAGCGAGATAGAAGTACAAGGCTCAAGGAAAAAGAGGGAAAGCAACAAGAAAAAGAAACTGTGAGTGGGTGTGAAGGGTCTTCCAGCAAAGGCAGAGGCAGAGTCATTCTCTCTCCTTAAAGCTAGGGAGGTGCAAGCACCTCCTGCCCAAGACAGTTACAGATTATTTATCATAAAGTAGAGGTTATCAAAAGCAAATCATACCTCATGAATTTCCAACAATCGAAGGATATGCTGAATATTAAAATAGAACATGTAGAAAGAGCCAGAGAAAGGGGGAATGTTCACAACACCCATGGATGGAATCTGAGACTTTCTAAAGATTCACAAATGAATCTGAAATCACTCAGAGATGCCAAGAGCCCTCTGGAATTAGCATAGAAAAATAAGCGAGCATTCTGAAATCAAGTGGCTTGGAACTGATGCTGATTAGAAGGCTGCAGCAGAAGATTTTCAAGGAGACAAAGAGGATATGAAAGTACTCAGAACGAAACAGCCCTCTCATTCCCTAGTTAAAGATGAGTTGCAGCATGACCAAGAGAGAGCTGAGAAAGGCTGACAAAACGTTGTTTATAAAGTAAAAGAATGGGGGATGGCTCACCAGGCAAAGTTCTTGCCCTGCAAGCATTAGGTTGCAGGTTCAGATCTGCAGCATCATGTAAATTCTGGGCAGACCTGGTACATTAGTGGCAGAGACAAAGGATTCCCAGGGTCCTAGACTAGCTGAGTCAGAAAGCTCTGGGTTCAAGAGAAAGAGCTTCCCTCAATATATAAACTGCAGAGAAACCAAGAAAGATTCCTGACATCTACCTCAGGCCTCCACACACACATGAGAACATCATACCACATATATACACACACCCATACATGGTATTATCATATAAAAAGACAATAACTAAAATGTTTATATCAGTAAAAATTATAAATTTTGTGCTATCTAATGCATTCATACTAGGAAAGTCATGTGATGAGAACATGTTCATGCATATTCATGGTGGGGCCATTTTTGTGGGATCCCTCAGCCAACTGCTGCCTTTCTTTTCTGTAATGAAGATACATTATTCTGCATTAAAAAAAATTTCAGGAAATATTTTTAAGCTGGCTTCTGTTGGTGTTCAGAAAGCACCTGGAAGGTCAGTCTGGAGTTCAGATGGGATGGGTGACACTGGGGTGACAGTCGCCCCCAGGCACCACGGAGAGAGCATCTGCACTCCAATGCCCAGATGTTCCTCATTCCATCCAAGAGTGAACTGGGCGCAAGGACATCCAAGAGATGGACTCATGTCCACCCAACCCTAGATCACTCCTCCTAATTCAGGATGGAGTGAGTGTCTGCATTTGTTCAAATAGGAAGACCCACTCAAAGCATCACAAAAATTATTCCTGAGCCAGTAAAATGGTTCAGCAACTAAAGGCACCTGCTGCCAAACCTTATAAGCTGAGTTTTATTCCAGGACCCACATGGTTAGACAGAACTAACACACTCACTCACACACACACACACACACACACACACACCAAATGATAGATAGATAGATAGATAGATAGATAGATAGATAGATAGATAGGCAAACAAATATTTTTTTTCCTGAGCTCTCAGATAGATTTTTAAGGTCTGTATATAAAACAACTTTTGAAGAAGTCCAGCTTCTGGACTGAGGGATAGCTCAGTGGGTAAAGTGTTTGCTTTGCAAGTGTGAGGGGCAAAGTTCAATCACCAGCAATAAAGTTAAAAAAAAACAAAAAAACAAAACAAACAAACAAACAAACAAACAAACACACACACTTGATGGTACATGCTTGAAATACCAATACCAAAGAGGAAGAAAACAAGCAAGTCCTTGGGCTCATGGGCCAGCCAACAGAGCCGAGTCTGTGAGCCTAGTCAGTGAGAGACCCTGTCTCAAAGAAACAAGGTAAATGGCTCCTGATGATGGACACTTGAGGCTGCCCCCTGGTTTCCACGTTCGTGTGCACACACATGAACACACACACAAAGAAGGCAGGTGCCAGACCACCATCTCACAGCAGGTTTGGGACACAGCAAGCAAACGGCCCCCTTTTCTCCCACAGTGCCACACCCTTCATCATCGGAAAGGCTGGAATTTTAACGGCGGTCCACCTCTTCCTGGCCAGGGATTTTAGCCAGGAAATGTAATCGCCCGTTCATCAACAGCTGTTCATTAAGCCCCATCCAGGTGCTCATCCCCAAGGATCTGAAGATAGAGGTGATGGATCTCTTTCTTTCAAGGAATACGCAATATTCTGATGAGATATGTGCGCCCACACTCAGAAAGGAGTTGACGAGGACGCATAACTGCTGGCAACAATGAGGGGAAAGTTTGTAATGAGCACGCAAATGAAAATGGATTTGCCTGTCAGTATCCATAGACTCTGTGGTCAGGGCACTGGCAAAAGTACTGGTTGAGCACAGAATCTAGAGGCATGTCCCATCACCCTGTTTGCACCAAGATGATTCAAACGTCTTCCACCACTGTGACACAGGCTGCATGGACAGTGCTAAGCAGAGGAACAATTTTAAGAACCAAGCTCCCTGGTGGGGTCTAGCCTCCGGTTCCTGGATTTACATACCAAAATGGCCAACAGTAGCCATCACAATATAGTATTAGGTGAATTTTCTGAAATCCTACTGTGAGCTGATAGGGATGAATGGAGAAGAAAGGACCATAAAAAGAAGAGGTAAATCTCTGATGTCCACTCTGCCAGGATTTCCATCTTCCCCTGTCTATCTTACCCCATTTCCAAATCCAAAGCAGTGTTGAATATTAGGCTCATATAATTTTACAATGGGACTCATCATCAGCCTTAAAGCTGGCTGCCTTCTGCACTGAACATGAAAAAAACAAAGCATAAAAGGACCACACAACCTGCTGTAAATGTCCTTTCTACTCCTGCTAAGCGCAGGCTGGTTATGGGTGAAGGCACCTGAGTATTTATAGAAACAGAAGAAAAGATACAACTTCCCCTACTGCTCAAGGAAGCCCCTGGGGGACCAAAAGCCAAGAGGTGCCCTCCTGCTCTTCTTCCTTCCTCCCTGCCACCCAATGACTGGACCCTGACTTAGTTAATTTTCTTAGTGCTGAGATCAAATAAGAAGCAACTTGAGGGTCTATTTTTGACTCACAGTTCAAAGATGCAGTCCATCACAGGAGCGAAGGTGTGACAATGGAAGTCCGAGGCAGCTGGCCACACGTGGCCTCAGTCAGAAAGCAGAGAGAGATGAATGCCGCTGCTCAGCTGGATTCCTTCTTTTCCTTGTTAAGTCGGTCCCAAGATCTGTCCCTTGGACAGTGCTACCCACATTTAGGGTGGGCCTTCCCTCCTCAGTTAAACTTTTCTGGGGAACCCTTGCAGTAGGCACACCCAGCAGTATGTCCCGTAGGAGATTCTAAAGCCAGCCCAGCTGGCAGTAAAAATTAATGCTCACAGCCCCTTCTCCACCACCACCGTCTGTGGGGTGTTCTCCTGTCACCTGGAGTAAATCCAGAGAAGGACATTAAAGCTCTGGCTTGAAGAAATGTGGGCAGAAGGCACAGCTTGCACAGCCTGCAGAGAGCCAGCCAATCAGAAACCAGGCTCTAGGCTCTAGTCCCGGTATTATAATTTGCTGAACAATGGGATTCTCGGTTTCATTAGAGTAAAGGGGGACAATATTGTCTTATTCCCCCTGGAGAGTAGCTTATTAAAGGAAAAGGGATTCAGATGGGTGATAAAACCATCAAAGGCCTGTAGCAATAGATTGAACTGTATTGTAACAGAGAAGAGAGTGAGCAAGTGAGTTCAACTTCAAACAAAACAAGGTCAAGGGGGATTCATTGCCAAGAGGTCAGGTTTGCCATGGAAAATTACTAGCATCAAGGGTCAGCACTTCTTACTAAATGGTCTCAAGAAGATTCTTGTTAAAGGCCAAGGACTCAGACTTCAAAGCTGAGAGATAAGGAACTTGATCAGATATCAAGGGTAGGGAGATTGCTAAGACTGGACAAGTCGTAGACAAGAGAACAGTCCAGACAAGGCCAGGTCCAAGAGACAGCTCAGAGGGGCCTGATTAAAGCTTGACCAAGATGAACATGTGCACATCCAGGAGTTGAACATCAAGAATGATGTGCATGGTCTTTTGTAGTGTATCTAGCTCATCAACTTCTACGAGAGCTATTCAACAAGTTTGTTAAAGAGCTGGTACAATGATACAGTTAGCATTTCAAGCACAATCAAACCAAATACATAGTCTTTGGGCTCTTCAAACTCCAAGAAACAAGGAGCTTCACTGACCACTGGTTAATTATTTGTAGCCACCATCCTAATAGCCAAGTACTCAAAGGACCACTGGGGACAGACTATGGACATCTAAGTAATATCCATAATCAGTGTCTTGACAGTTCTTGGACAGTCCCTTCACAGTGGTGGGTAGCTCCTACTTCCAGGTAGCCACCCTGTGCCAACTGATCCTGAGCATAGAGAAGCTTCTCACGTATTGAGGGTTCCTGGTCACTGCCAAGATTCTAGGAGGTGGTTTCAATCATCTCAAAGATCTGACAACATCTCTAAAAAAACTGGCCACTTGGGTCACCCGAGTGCTTTCCTCCACAAGGCAGCTTTCCAATGCACTGTTCCCCATTAGGAAGATTGGTATTTAGAGAATCATAGCAGCAGGTGAACTTAGATGGTCCAGAACCCAGCACCCAGAGAGGAGAACTCAATCCAACCAAGAGCAGGCTTTGGCCAGAGTAGAAGCTAAGGCTCTGGGTATGCCTGGTGGTTCTCAGCTTAATACAATAGGACACAGACCAGGCAGGTGCCAGACAGCTGGTCACATGAAGAAATGATCTACCTAATAATCCAAGTGCTTCCTTCCGTCTATGGCTTCTGCTTATATATTCCTCACATGTGGTAGGAACATGAACTAGTAGAGACAGTTTCCTGCTCTTGTATCATCAGGAAATTCAAGCGTGCTCTGGCACTTGAAGCACTAACACTGTCCACAAGCTGCCTTTGCAAAGCCAAGGGGGCTCTTTTCCTAAATGAAGCCTTCCTGGATCCCCAAACTAAATACAAACTCATTTCCACTCAAGCCCCTGGGATTTTATAAGCCCCAATCTCTGAATATCTTCTTGGTCTCATTCTCTACTTGTTCCTGTGTTAGTCTCCCTCTCCACCCTCCATATTGGACATTCCCTTTGAGGATCCAGTGAGTCCTTGTGGGACAATCACAACATGCTTTTTACTGACCTTGGAGGCAGCCTCCCCACCATTAATTATTTTCCCAGGAAGAAAATAACCATGGGCCAGAATTAGCCTCCAGAAAATCTATTTGCCCCCATCTGAGTTGGAAGGTAGGAAGCCTTTCCCTAACCTTGGTTTCCCTCTGGTGCAGGCATAACCAGTTCTAACACTATGGATTCACTTTACTAAAGCTAAGGTTCTCATCTATCTTCAGACAAAACAAGAGGTTAAATCCATATCCAAAAGCCAGTGAATCTTGAAAATGTCCTGACTCATAATTGAAACCTTCTTGAGAGGAAAGAATACAGACAGATCTTGGAAAACCCCTTGCCTCAATCTCACACTGTCATTACTGTCATTAAGGGTGCAGACCTCAGCCAGCTACCCTAACAAGTCACTTACGGTCAACTTCTTGGAGACACCTGTCTGACCATCTTCATAGACATGTGATTCTGTGCATCTGCCAGGCTCCAGGCTTCAGATGTGACCTATAAAGGGTTCATTGCTCTTCTGGGAGAAAATTCTGCTGAGAAAGAAGAACCTGCCATCTGCCTGAATTGCCCCTATGAGGATGAAGGTGTGGGAACACCCTGGCCTGTGTCATGGCTAGGAATGCCCATTGAAAACTGCCTTTTTTCCTTCCAGGTGTGAAATCTCCAAAAGAAAAACTGCGATGGCCACTCAAAGGCATCATTGAACTCCTATCAGCAGGCCAATGATGGATACCTGCTCTCTACACTAAATTCACTGGTAGAGGCCAGCAGCGAGACTGACTAATAGAATCAAAGGAGCCTGCAAGGTAAAGACTCGAATGGAAGCAGAATGGGCCTGCAGGGTAGTGCAAGCCTTGAAGATTTGATTCTATTAACCTGCTAAGCCGAGTGAAAGGAAACCCTCTTCAAAGAAGCCACACAGATATTTGTATAAAAGGTGCAAAATGTAGGCCTCGGGACACGCGTGGGAAACACATGTAAGAATAAGATAAGCAGGCATGAAAAAATGCTTCCTCTCAGCTCATTCCCAGGACTTAAGTATAACAGAAATGAGAAGAAGTGCACGTGTTATTGGAGATGTTAAAAAGAAAAATAGAAGCCTGGAATCCAGAAGCCTCCAAAACTAGGCTGATCTGCCTGTCACCAACACATCAACAATAGGGAATGGCTAAGTGTTGTTAAAAGGCAGACAGAGGAGGCTTAGAAGGGTCCAGTAGCCCAAGTCCATATTCAAGGCGCTGTCATGACTATAACTTAAATATGGAATAGGTTGGGGCAGACAGGCTATAAGGTATACAGGATATAAGTTAGCAGTCCTGTTCACTGTGCGGCCCCTCCCATCCTCTCAGCTGCAGTCTCCCAAGGTGATCCAAAAAGTCCTTCTTACTGCCCTTGCTTCAGGGGACAAGCCTGGTTCTCAGGAGATGGCCACTTCTGCTTCAGGGTTCAGCTCTGACGTGATAACTGCCCTCCTGAAGCTGGTGAGGTAGGATGTCTGTCCTGCTAGGTTCTGCTGTTCTTAGAATCCAAGAAGCCTGCTGGCTCAGGACAATGGTTTATCTCTGCGTCTTCAGTTTGAAGGGGGATGAGCCAGGTTGGAAAGACATTCCTGGAGAATTAACATGCCTGTGCACAAGGGAGCAGGTGACCTGAGTAAAGGAGGACACAAAATGAAGGCAAAGGCATCTTCCATCCTGCATTTGCTGATCTCGTGGATCCAAGTGAGGAATCCATGCTGCTTAGGAAAAGCAACTTCTAGGTGCCTGTTTCACATTAATCAGGGAGTGACTCTCCCTAGACCTCGGTTCCTACTGTGCTAATGCCCCCTCCCCACATCCCAAGTATCAAAGCCTTCATACTGCCTCAAGGGAGAGGTAAGAGCAAGAGGGTCCAAGATCACTCCTGGGTCCTGTCTACCACCTGTTGGCCACTCTTCCCCAGAGGTGCTCTACCTCTAGTGATTCAGTAAGGCACAATATCTAGCCAGGGTTTGGCGACCCTGAAATCATCAATAACAAGCTGCTGAGGCCACATGACAAAGTGAACAGGCAGAAGTGCCAAGTAAGAACAAGCTTGGAAAGCAGGACCCAGGGCCTCTGGAGGGCAGAACCAGGAATAGGAGGGTTGCAGAGAGCCAATGGAAAAAGCAGGGCTAATATCCCTTTCAGGGTGATATTAGACCACCTCAGGGTCCAAGGGGTGCTTCGCTTCTAGCACTCTACCTGTATGATACCCACTTCTATTCCCAGGACCTCCAGGAAGCCCCACAGGGAATATTCTTAGGTGTGGAGGTGGGAGCTGGCCTAAAGACCACACTGAGGAGAAATAAGAAAGC